>NC_083420.1:69954387-70255345 GCF_020745735.1 Hemiscyllium ocellatum
TGTTAACACTGCCCTCAGTATTAGCTACATTTGATTACACGAAGCCTTTCAATGTGGCTATCGATGCCAGTGATGTGGGTATTGGTCTGGTGTTCCTGCCGGAGGATGATGGGGGAAGAGAAGGACACACTGGGTATTTTTCTGCGAAGTCAAACGTTCATCCACAGAAATGTTCAACGGTGGAGAAAGAGACTTTAAAGTTGGTGTTGACATTACACCATAACTGTGTTTATATTACCAGCAATGCATCTGAGATAATCGTATACTCTGATCACAACAGATTCACATTTGTGGAAAATATTAAGGACATAAATGTCAGACTGTTTAGGTGGAGCTTGTTGTTGCATCCATTCAATCTGACAATGGTGCATGTGGCAGATCGCGAAAACGTGAAAGCTGATGAGTTATTGAGACACGAATGAGATATTGATTTTCGGTGATGGGTATACCACGGCCTGAATTTGCATGAGTTTGTGCATGTTTGATTATTTATAATTAGTATAGTGTATCCGCCTATTTTGAGACTACTAACTGGGTTTGAAGGGTTAAAATGCAGCCATCATTTAGCATTGATGGTTCTTTTTTTACGGGGGTGGGGGGAGACATGTCACAAAACAAGTCCCTTTTTTGTCTAAAAGCTGTTCCTTGGCTCAAGAGACTCTGCCTTTTTTTTCAGAGGGACAATAAAACGGGGCCAAGCTCCGATCAGTCTGGTTTGGTACAGAGATGAAAATGATTTTCAGAGGCCTTTGGTGTATATGCAAACAGATGAGACTTCAGGCCAAAGTGATCATGCTTTATAAGTGATCCATATAACGAACACAAATTGTTGAGCTATTTTAGCTGAACTAGCTGAGCTGAACTGCGCAGTTTTCAGTTGAGCTTTGAACTGGGAATTTCAACTAGGAGCTGTGTGGAAACTCTCTCTCTTTTCTTACCTTCAACTTCAACCTGGAAGTATGTGTTCCATTTATACTGGTTTATAGTGGGAGTTTGCTTATTGGGACTGTTGTGTGTATTCGGAACAGCATAATTAAGTCTAGCTGAATTGGTTGAACTCTGTCGTGATCCTTTATTCTGTTATTTGTGTTGCGTTGTATCGATTGGAACAACTGAATGACTCATTAGACCGTTTCAGAGGGCGGTTGAGAGTCAATGACATTGCTTTGGGTCTGGAGTTGCATGCCAGCCAGACCAGGTGCGGATGGAAGATTCCTTCATTGCAGGGTATTAGTGAACCGGATGGATCTTTTTGACAATCGACAACGATTTCATTCTCATCAGGAGATTCTTAATTTTAGGGATATTTTTACATTATGGAATTGAATTTCCACCGTCTGCAGTGGCGGGATTCAACCTGGATCCACAGAACAGGAGCTGATTTTTCTGGATTGATAATCTGTTGGTAATACCATGAGACTTACTAGGAACCACATGTTGTACCCAGCTGCTATTTCTTGTGTTATCCTGTTTTTCAGTTATTGCTTATGATATTCTGGAATCTTATCCTTCATTAAATCCTGATTGAAATACACACTCATGAACTTCTTATCGATTGCTCGAATTTCATTCAGTCTGTTTTGTTTGAACAGACATTTCAAGGCAGCTGTACACCAGAGAAGAGCAGGAAAAGATAATGGGTGATTGTGCACTGGACCTGTCACCGGACCAGAATGGCTGTCCAGGAAGTATTTATTGTGGGTCAGAGAACCTCAATTATGGCATGGAAGGAGGCCATTCAGCCCATTGTCGAGTCGCAAGCTCTCCAACTGCACAATTGGGGTTAGAGAGAGTATGTGAAGAGAGATTGTGTGAGAGAGAAATAAACAGAGAGAACGCAAGTGAAGGGAGATAAACTGAGAGAGGAATAGAAAGGGGAGCGAGTGACTGAGTGAGAGAGGAAGAGGTGTTATATGAGGGTGAACTCAGATAGATCAGAAGATTGCATTATGGTAGATAAATATGAACAGACAGAAGTTAGAAGCTTTATTTAGAAATTCCTCTGGACGGCAAGCCCTTTGTCTGGGCGCCATACACTGTGAGCACTGTGCTGATACTGGCTGTCATCCAGATGATTTATGTCCAAGAATATCACAGAGCTTGGTTACTGACAGCTAAATAGAACACATTAGGCCAATAGACTGGTTCCATGGAGAAAGCAGAGTTTTCAAATAGACTGTGCCAAGAACAGCAGGAAATGATAACCACCACCCGCCTCCACGAGCACCACCAGCCCTCCCCCCGCCCCCCCAATTCACCCACGCCGATACTGTATGAGAGACTAGGCCAGTGAATCTGAGTGAGGGGACTCACTGACAGAGGTGAAATCACGATCTTAGCTGTGGGTAAAATAATGATTGATAGAGTTTGCATACCACTTTCCTAGTTATGTAATTCACATTCCAATTTATATAGCTCAATATCAGGAGTACAATATCTCTTTGTACTTTGCATATCTTGGTTTGTGCAGAAAATCATTTTGTTCCTGTATTTTATATTGCATAAACACATTTCATTAATATTGTCTCTGCTAATTCCTCATTGTAGATGTATTCTTGAACCTGTTCTTAATATGAGTTATAAAGAGTAACATTCCAATTCTGGTAAATGGGGAACATCACTGTCCCTACACACAGTCTAATCAACCATGTTCCCCAGTCTTCTCCGTCTTCTGTCTTTTCTCCAATATCATAATCACAATATAATCGAAGTCCATTAAATGACACTTCATGACAGTTCCTTAACATCGATAACATCAACAGCATGACCCACACCTACCCTCTCTGATACTGGAATAACAATCTGAACTGTGTTTGTCATGTACAATTCTCTGTTACCATACCCATGCCGATTGTTTGTTGTAACCCACGTTTTATGTTTGGCACATTTTGCTGTCAGAACATGGATGATATTTGTTTTCTCAATGTTTTACAGATATTGCAATGACTGATCAGTAGTTACGGGATTTAATTCTGCATTTATGAACAGAGAAGCATGTTTATGTTTCGTTAACCTTCTGGCATTAGTTCCATATCCAAGGCTGACTGAAAGATTACACTCAGTCAATCTGCCATCTTCGATATTTTCCTCCTTCAGTCACACTCGCATATCACACCAAATGTTCAACGTTATTTTTAATTTTAATAAAGTAGCATTGAATTCAAAGGGGTTAGCTGGAGCTATTTGATCAGTGATTGTAATTATGTCAGTCTCCATGGATCGTATGCGTCCCAAGAGAGTTTCTCTCTTCTATCAATAAGGGAATGCTTTCAGTGTTTTATCCCATAGTGTGAGTGGGAGCATGTCCAACAGCAGTAACAGGGATTAGCAACTTCAGAGAGAAGGGCAGGAGAGATGGAAATTTGGGAACATTAGACTCGAATGTTCTAATAGGAATGTTCTAAAATGGGTAGGAGTTTATCCTATGGTCTTTAATGGCTTTCCCAGCCTTGGATATCATGAGCATCGCGGATTGAAGATGCACTGCTGGCTATTCAAGCTGGTTACTATTCTATCGTTGCTATAGTTGGTGTTCCTGGTAAGTCACTCTGTCTGTTTAGTGAAACGGTCTGAACTGCTTAGATGCTCATGATATGCAGATTTTGTAAAGGTGCAAGCCAACGTTTTCAGCTGCAATCAAAGATTCCATTCCTTAGAAATTGTAACTAGCAAACTATTATTTACAAATTGCTCACAAATACGTGAGGATAAAACACACTGTTCTCAACTTCTTTGAGTCATTTTCTCCTGCAAAGTGTACATCTCCATATCCTCCCCATATACCAATCCTGTCCAGTACCACCATTAAGACGTCCCAGTCTCCTTCTCAGCATCAGTTCAATTCCTGAATAAACCATCGTTTGTGCCTTTGTTAATTCCAGATACATCTGTTTCAAGTCCCTTCTAACCACGTGTCCATTGGAAAATGCTTGCACTTGTGATGTTTAACTTGTTCTCTGCACAAAATCTGAAAGATGGGCAGACAGTGTATGGTGGGTCACGTCATTGGTTCGTATTCTAGAGCCACAGAATAATAATCTTTTGATATCGACTTGACTTATGCCCATTAGAGAAGGCAGTGGGTCATCCTTCTCTGGTCAAGTCTCTGTTTAACTGCAAACCTATAGTACTTTGTTTTATTATTGATTGTCCTGTGGAACAGCTGAACCAGCGACTCAGTTCAAGATCAGCATAACATGCTGGCCTGACCATGGCTGCACACATCCCGTGAGGGCAGAACAAAAGGAGAGGTAGCTCCCTTCCTCTGCCTGTATCCTATATTCCAACGGCTCATTTCCATTAATGTAGGGAGCCATTCACTGCTTTAGATGTATTCTTTGTGAGTGAGTCTCTCCCAAGAGTGATGTCCATCTTCATGGGCACCTCTGGTGCTGGCTTTATTGATGCTGACCTACAAATATAAGGATGTTTTTAAATTCTACATCAGTGGCAGTGCATTGTAAATGAATGGTTTCCTGTGTCACAGGAAAGAAATGGAGCCAGCTAAGTGAGGGAAAGAGATTATTGTGAACAAACCTGTGAGTGTTGTTGAGGCAGTATTTGGGGTATTGTGGACAGATTTTCTTTCCTTTATATGGAGTGATCTCCTTCCCACAGAGAGAGTGAAGAAGAGATCCACCAGATTAATCCCTGGTATGCTGGCACCATGAGGAGTGAGTGAAGGTTGACCTGTATCTCTGTGAGAGACTAAGAGATGATTGCATTGAACCCTGATAGGGATGGACAATCACTCCTTATATTCTAACCAGACAATGTGATCAATTCCATGACTGCTATTTCACTCAGGATGCATGTTTCAGGATAGTTTAAGTGTCTGGGCGGACGATACGCCCACCCACCACAACTCCTACTCCCCATTGATAGACAGAGAGGTCCAAGTTTTGAATACATTCTCCCCACACTAATACAGTACAGTTGGTGTGTGATCCTGCACTGAATGTCATATTGTCCACCACCCCGACAGCTGCCACAATGCCACAACAGTCATCTATTCCCAACTGCTTCTGACCTTCATGAAGAACATGAATCTATCTTCTCAGATATGCAAGGTACTTCCTTAAGGTTTAGACCAGAAGACTATAAGACATTGGAACATAAATTAGGACAGTTAGCCCATCGGGTCTGCTCCGTCTTTCAATCATCGCTGAGAGGCTTCTTAAAACCATTCTCTGACCTTCTCCCCGTAACCCTTCATCCCCTGGATAATTAAAGACTATCTATCTCCCTCTCAAATATACTCAATGACCTGCCCCGACAGACTTCTGTGGCAATAAATTTCAAAGATTCACCATTCTATGGTTAAATAACTTTCTCCTTATCACAGTTCTAAAAGGTAATCCCTTTCATCTAAGGCTGTGCCCTGGGATTATAGTCCAATGGAAACATCTTATCAACATCTACTCTCTCCAGGTCATTCAGTATTCTGTCTACTTCAATTACATTCACTCTCATCCTTTCAAACATTATCAAGTATAGACCCAGAGTACTCAAACATTCCTCATGCAATAAGCTTTTCATTCCTATGACCATTCTCGTGAAATCTTCTGACCACCCTCCAGGACCAGTAAATACTTCCTGAGAGATGGAGCGCAAAAATGAGCACAATACTCCAAATGTGGTCTGACCAGAGCCGTATACAATCAGTTCTTATATTCAATTCTTCTCGTAGTAAATGCTCCCAATCATAATTGCATTTGCCTTCCTAACTACTGCCTCAAACTGCAAGCTGCTCTTCAGAGAACCCTGCACTAGAACTCCCAAGTCCCTTTGCACTTCAGACTTCTGAATTTTCTTGCCATTTCGAAAATAGACCATGCCTCTATTCTTCATGCAAAACTGCATGACTTCACACTTTCCAACATTGGAATACATCTGACGATGTCTTTACCTGTCCAAATCCTTGTTCAGCCTCTCCGCTTCCTCAGTACGACTTGTCCATCTGCCTATCTTTGCATTGTCTGCAAACCTAGCCAGAGTGCCCTCAATTCCCTCATCTAGATTGTTAATGTAACAAGTAAAAACTTATGATTCCAACACTGAGCATTCTGGATCACCACTTGTCCCCTGCTGCCATCCTGAGAAATACACTTTTATCCCCAGTCTCTGCTTTCTGACAGACAGATAAGCTTCTCTCCATGCCACTACCTTCCCTCTAACACCACGGACCCTTATCATACTCCGTAATCTCCTGGATCACACCTTGTCAAAGGCCTTCTTGAATTCCAGGTGGATAACATCCATTGGCTGTGCTTGGTCGAGCTGTTGCCCTATTTTACCAAACACTTTCAAGTATTCAGAAATCTCATCCTTCATAATAGATTCCAGGTTCTTAAACATGACAGAGGTTAAACTATTCATGTTGGTTATTTTTTGTCTTTTTTCTTATTCCCTTGTTAAAAAGGGATGTCACGTTAGTGGGTTTCCAGTACTCTGTGATCGTTCCTTACTCTAGTGATTGCTGAAAGATCACCACGATTGCCTCCACTCCCTCTTCAGCTATCTCCCTTATAATACTGGGATGTAGTCCATCTGGTCAAGGTTATTTAACCCCCTTCGGGCCATTCCATTTTTGTCTCGCATGTTGTCCATGGTGGGGCCATCATACCTAGCTCTGGCTCATCAATCTCTTGAATGTTTAAGGTTTTACTTGTGCCTTCCACTATGAAGGCTGATACAAAGAAATTATTCAGTCCATTGGCCATTTTCTCGTTCCCCACTATCATCTCTCCAGTATCATTTTCCAGCAGTCCAATGTTCACTTTTGTCTCTCTTTTGTACTTTATATATAGAAAGAAACAGTTCCAGTCTTCCTTTATATTACTGGCTAGCTTACCCCCATATTTAATAATCTCCCTCCTTATTTTATTTTGTTTGCCCTCTGTTTTGGCTTTGTAAGTTTTCCAATCCTCAGGTTTCCCACTGCACTTTGCCACATTAAATCATTTCTCTTTTGCATTTATGCTATACCTGACTTCCCTAATCAACTTTTATGCCAAACCTGATTTCTCTAGTCCCATCCTCCCTATATAAGCCTCTTTTTCCTCAGCATTAATCTCTACTGTATCCTGAATTTCTCTAAAAATCTCCTTCCATTGCTCTTGCTCTGTCTTTCCTGCTGTGCACTTATCCCAGTCAATTTGACCCAGATCCTCACCCATGTCTGTGCAATGGCCTTTATTCAGCTGTAATATCGTTACTTCTGATTCTAACTTCTCTGTCTGAAACTGTCGAGTAAATTCAATCACATTACCATCACTGTCACCTTAAGCTCCCCTCATCTAGTCTGCCTGCACAAGCTGATCCAAAAAGCCATCTTGTACACATTCCACGAATTCCTTTTCCTGCCAACCACTATCAATATGAATTCACAGCCCAACTGTATAATAAGATCCCACAGATCACTGTAACTTTGCCTTTCCTACAGATCTTTCTCGCGCCTGGTGTATCTTATACCCCAGCTCCCTGTATATAACTCCAACTGCATTTTTACATTTTTGATTCCTCAATTCAACCAACACAGATTCTACACTATCTGACCTTATTACATTTCTTATTATTGATTATTGATTCAATTCCATTCTTAATACTGAGACAACTCTATTTCTCTGCCCACCTTCCTATCTTTTCGACAGGATGAATATCCTTGAATATTCAGCTCCCAATCCTGATCATCTTGCAGCGATGTCACTGTAATGCCCATTATGTCGTACCTGCAAATTTATGGATGAGTCACAAGCTCATTTACCTTATTCCTTATGCTGCTTGCATTCCGATATAATACTTCAGTCCTGTATTACCCATCGCTCTTCTCATTGTCACTTGTTTGTCCAGCCGTTGGCACCTACAAAGACCCTGACCACTGGATCATTCCCCTCTCGCTCCAAGTTCTGCAACCTAGATGATATATCCCAAACCCGAGCACCAAATACGCAACACAATCTTCAGAACTCTTAATCCCGATCGCAAAGAACAGTATCTATGTTTTTACCCATACTATCCCCAATTATCCATCTTTGGGCAGCATGGTGACACAGCAATGCTGCCTCACAGTGCTAGGGACTTGGGTAGCTTTGTACATTCACCCGTGTCTGCATTGGGAGTATTAACTCTTTTCTCTCTCCACATGACGTCTGTGTTTGCTTCAGATTTTGTAACAGATTTTGGAGAGTATTTTTGCTTTTGTTCGATGGAGAAATGCAGCAAATGTGACAGGTTTTTGGAAAAGCAGCTGTAGTTCCTCTGGGAATTTAGGAATCTTGCCTGGCCACTTGTCTGAGTCCAGTGTCCCAGGATGCCCATACCATCTCTCTCAGTTCTCTCAGTCCATCGTCACGACATGCAGCCTTTCCTTGTACCACTCCTGGGACTCCCCACGCCCCATTGCCTGGCACTGGATACTCCCTTCGCAGGACTGTGCACACAACAACACTGGGAATTTTCTGACCCGCTGAGGATTCTGGGTAAATACCAGGCCATTGAAACGAACAGAATAACTCGAATCCAATTGAATAGCAAAGCTGAGTAAACAGGCTGAATTATATCCATCTGCTCTGACATTTTCTAATCTTCTGTTTATCCTCGTCCATCTGCAAACAGAACGTCCATATGTACGACTTGTCAAACAGGTTTGGCGGCGGGGATCGATATCAGACCAGTGGTCATTGGGCTGATTCAGTCGTCTCACTTTCCTGACGTCACACTTAAGTTTTTATTATCGAGTCTATCCAGATTAAAGAAAGGACCTTGCTTCAGTTGTGCTGAAAGGATTTTTGAATTCTGGAAATATTAGAATATGTCACGTGCGAGTGAGGTGAGGAATCGTAAGGTAGGACAGTTAAATACAGGATCAAAGGGCTGGTCGGGGAGGCAGCCCTTCCTATATGTGGATCATTGAGATTCCCGAGTCGGTAGGATATACACAAAAATGATGGTATGAACCTGAACTGGCAGCAATTTACGATATAGTGGATTACTGGGATTCATGGGTCAGTCGGATACACACAAGAAGGACGGGATGCACATGAACTGATCACAATCTCTGATGTGCGGATCATTGGGATTCCCGGGTTGGTAGGATATAAACAAGATGAACGGGATGGCTTTGAACTGGCAGCAATCTCCTGTCAGGCAGGTTTGCTATCGTCCTTTATGAGGGTTTAAACTCGTGTGTGGTTGCGGGTGGGGGAGGGGTGTATGGAACCACAGCAGTAGGTCCACAGGTACAGTGACTGAGGGGGAGTTGGAGACTAATCCCAGTACAGCTAAGACCAACAAAACAAAATAGAGGGTACAGAACACAGTGGACTGGCACTCTGAAGTGTGCTGATTTTAATATGAGGAATCTGTTTGTTTGAACAGATATTTCGGTTTCTCTGCATGTCAGAAAATAGGAAGAGATAATGGTTAATTGTCCACTCTGTCATTCACTGGACCAGCTTGTCTCTCCAGGCACCAAAACTTGTTACTGTGGGTCAGAGAACTTCAGAATTAATACAACACATAAGGAAGTCCATTAAACCCATCATGCGTCCATGAGCTCTCCAACTTTACAACTTTCAAATAGAGGGAATGATCGGAGCTAGCCTGAGAGAGAGAGAAGTATACAGAGAGAAAGACAATGAAGTGAGATAAACATCGTGAAAAAAAGGAGCGACAGACTGAGTGAAAGCAAGGGGTGTCAGACGAATGGATATTAGTTCAGGAGACAGCATGAGGAGAAATGCACAGAAACCTTTCTTAGAAACTCTCACAGACTCTAAGCCCTTTGTCTCGTGCCATACCCTGTGAGCACCATGCTGATACTAGCTGTCATCCCAGATCATTTATCGCCAATAACATCCCAGAGCTGAGCGGCTGACAGCTCGACACTATCCAATAGACCAATAAATTGGTTCCAGGGAGAAGGTGGATTAATTTAAGTATTTTGGGCCAACATGAACTTGTAGCCCCTCTAGAGACTGCGTGTGAGGCAGGGTGGAATCTCAGTGAAGGGAATCACTGGCAGAGGGGAAATCAGGATCTCAGCTGTGGGTCAAATAATGATTGATAAAGTTTGCACACCACCTCCATGGTTTTGTCATTCACATTACAATTTATATAGCTCCACATAGTAAGTGTATTTTAAAAATATTGTCTTTTGTAGTTTTCATATTTTTGTACATACAGAAAAGCTTTTTATCCTTGTATTTTGTGTTGAATAAACACATTTAATTACTGAGGAAAAAGGACCTGCTCCGATGGGATAGTCGTTATCTGAACCGTGCTGGTACCAGAATCCGAGTGAATCCTGACCAGGGCTGCAGACAGAACTTTAAACTGATTAGGAGTGTGTGTGTGTATGTGCGGGGTGTGGGTGCAGTTATAAGGTTTAATTAGAAAAGCCGAATTAAAAGAGGAGGTAAGAGTACAGAACTCAGGAGAGGTTATTAAAATCTCCAGCATAGACACAAATAGGATAGAGCATCTGGAAATGTTTAACATATCAAACTTCAAGCTCACTGCACAAGTGAATGACAATGAGAAGAGGGACGGTTAATGCAGGACTGAAGGGGTTACAACTGAATGCGTGCTGTATAAGGAATAAGGTAAATCACCTTGTGGCGCAAAATTAAATCAGAAGGTATGAAGCGATGGGCATCACAGAGATGTGGCTGCAAGGCGATCTGAATATTTAAGGATATTTATCGTATTGAAAAGAGAGGCAGGTGGGCAGAGGGAGTGTATTTGCATTAATAGTAAGAAATGAGATTAAATCAATAGTAAGAAAGGACGTAAGGTCAGATGGTGCAGAATCTGCGTGGGTAGAATTGAGGAACCATAAACGTAGGAGAACCACATTTGAAGACTTGTACAGGGCTCCAAAGAATAGTCAGGAGCTGGGGCACACGATACACCAGGAGATAGAAAAGATGTGTAGGAAAGGCAAAGTACAGTAATCATGGGTGATTTCAGTATGCAGGGGAACTGCTAACATCACATTCGTAGTGGTTCGCAAGAAAATGAATTTTGGGCATGTTTATGAGATGGCTGTTTGGAGCAACTTCTGGTGGGCCCACTCGGGAACAGATCATACTGGATTTAATGACGCAGGATTCGTAATGGAGATTAGGGTGAAGGTAAACTTTGGAAGCAATGATCAGAACATGGTTGAATTCTTATGCAATTTGAGAGAGAGAGGATAGAATCAGAGGTAACAGAATTTCGGCTGAATAAAGGCAATTAAAGAGACATAAGGGAGAAGCTGGGTAGAATTGACTGGGAGAGGGGTCAAGCATGAAAGACAAGGGAACAGCAATGGCAGCAGATTCCAAGATGAATTCAGGAGACACAGCAGAGATTCTTGCCGAGGAATAGAGGCTTGGTACAGGGAGGATAAGGCAGCCAGGGCTGACGAGGAAAGTCAGGGATTGCATACAAGCAAAAGAGCAAGCGCATAATGTGGTGAGGGGCAGTGGGAAACTAGAGAATTTGGGAAACTTACAAAGACTAACAGAGGGCAAAAAGGGACAGAGAGGATTAGTTATGGAGGTAAGCTAACCAGTAATAGAAATGAGATTGTAAGAGGATCTTTAGATATATAAAGCCCAAAAAAAGGCAAAAGTGAATATGGACCGCTGGAAAATGATGCTGGAGAGATAATAGTGGAAAACAATGAAATGAATGAGGAACTTTGAATCAATGTCCATGGTGGAAGACACGAGTAATTTCCCAAAAATTGAAGAATGTGAGAGGGCAGAGCTTGGTATGGTCGTCATCACCAAGGAGAAAGTGCTAGAAAACTGAATGGCTTGAATTTGGATAAATCACCTGAACCATATGGACTTCCCCCCAGCATTGTAAGGGAGATAGCTGAAGAGGTAGTGAAAGTGAAAGAGATAATCTTTCAGGAATGACTGAAATAAGGAAAGGCTGGAAAATTTCTGACGTGACACTCCATTTAATGAGGGAGTTAGGCAGAAGATGGAAAATTACAGACCGATTAGCCATACCTTGGTTGTGGATAACATCCTGGAATCCATCGTGGAGGATGGGATTTCTGAATACTTGGAAGTATTTAGCAAAATAGTGCAAAGTCAGCATTGTTTCATCAATGGGAGGTCATGCCCAGCTGGAATACTTTGAGGGAGTAACAAGCAGATTTGACCAAAGGGAACCAGTAGATGTTACCCACGAGCTTCTCTAAATTCCTTTGATAAGGTGCCACTCAGGAGGCTATTGAGAAGGATAAGGCCACTGGTGTTCCAGGCAAGGTGCTAGCTTGGATAGGTGCATGGCTGTCTGACAGAAAGCAGAGAGTGGGGATAAATGTGTCCTTCTCAGAATGGCATCTAGTGACAAAGTGGTATTCCACAAGACTCAGTGTTGGGAATACAAAATTCGCTTTGTGCATTAATGGTCTACATGAAGGAACTGAAGTCATTCTGACTAAGTTTCCAATTAGTGCAAAGATGGAATAGAGGAATAGGTAGCATCGAAGAGGTGGTTCGGCTAGCACCCCTCTGATCTTCGCCTTCCAGACCACCAACCTCAGGATACAACGCATCATCTCTCTGCCATTTCTGCCACCAACAGTCAGACAAAACCACTAGAGATATACTTCCCTCTTCCACCCCCCCCCCCACCCCCGCCATCAGCATTCTGCAGAGACCATTCCCTTCACAATTCCCTCGTTCGATTCACGCGTCCACCCTCCCACACCCCAAAAAGCCACCTTCCACTCCCGGCACCTTCCCTTGCCAATGCAAGAGGTATGAAACCTGTGCCAACAACTTCCTCCTCACCTCAATCCAAAGTGCCAAAGGATCCTTTTACATCAGGCAGAGAATATCCTGTTCATCAAACACCTCATCTACTCTGTCCATTGCTCCTAGTCTCCTCTACACTGCGGAGACAGGACGTCAACTTGCAGAACGGTTCAGGGAACACACTCCGTCGCATATCCAACAACCCCATTCCATTCCTCCAATGACATGCAAGTTCTTGGCTTCCTCCACTGCCACATTCTAGCCACGAGACGTCTGGAGGAAAAGCGCGTCGTCTTCCACCTTAGAACCCTTCAACCACATGGTATCCAGCGCAATGTCACCAGTTTACTCATCTTCCCTCCCTTCACCTTATCCCATATCTAACCCTCCAATTGAGCACCGCCTGTTGAACTGTTCTACCTGTCTATCTTCCTTCCCATCTATCCAATCCACCTTCCACTCTCACCACTCACCTTCATTTAGCTATCATCTTCCAAGCTACCTTCCTCTCAGCCCCTCCCATTCATCTCTCAACCCCTTTCCGACCACTCACTTCATTCCCGATAAAGGCTTTAAGACTGAAACGTCGAATATCCTGTTCCTCAGAGTCTGCCTGACTGGCTGTGCTTTTCCAGCACCATACGTTTTGACTCTGTTCTCCAGCATCTACGGTCCTCACTTTCTCCTGCTGAAGGATTTGCACAGGTTAAGGGCGTGGGGTTCTAGTCCAAGGATCTTGAAAGGTCAACCTGCAGGTTGTCAGCAGCTGGGAAGGCAAATAAAATGATTCCATTTATTTCAAGAGGGCTTGAATATAAATGCAGCAATGTACTTCTGAGGCTCTATAAGATTTTGTTCAGGCGACAGTTGGATTACTGTGCACAGTTTTGGTTCCCATATCTCAGGAAGGATGTACTGGCCCTGGAGCATTTTGCAATAAGAATCACGAAAGTGATCCTTGGAATGAAACGCTTAACACATGAAGAACATCTGAGGGCTGTGGGTCTGCATTTAATAGAGTTCAGAAGAATGTTAGGAGGTCTAATTGAAACTTATAGAATATTGCATGACCTGAACAGGGTGGATTTTGGGAAGATATTTCCAATGGAGGGGAGACTAGGACCCGAGGGGACAGAGTAAAGAGAAGACCTTTTCAAACACAGATAAAGACGAACCTCTTCAGCCAGAGAGTGGTGAATCTAGGGAATTCACTGCTACAGAAGGCTGTCGAGGCCAGGTCATTGAGTATATTTAAGTGTAAGACAGATAGGTTCCTGATTGTAAAGGGGATGAAGGGGTACAGATAGGAAGTGGAAGAATGGGGTTGAAAAGCTTAACAGCCATCACTGAATGGCGGTGCAGGCTCAATGGGCTGAATAGCCAAATTTCTGCTCCAATGTCTTCGAGTCAAATGGTTAATATTGGCTCTCCTCATTCCTCATTGGAGATGTCTCCTGGAATTTGATTTTGTTATGACTTATAAAGAGTAACATCCCAATACTGATAACTGGGAAATATCATGTTCCCTCCCTCCAGTCTCTGCAGCCATGTCCCCAATATCATAATTACACTGAAATTGAAAACCAGTGCATGGCACTTAGTCGCAGTTGATTGACATCGACAACATTAACAGCATGACCCTCACCTGCCCTCTCTGATCCTCGACTAACCATCTGAATTGTGTGGCACATCATATTCTCTGTTAACATATGCATGCCATTTGTCTGTTCTAACTCATGTTGTCATAGGCACATTTGCCTGACAGGTTATGGACGAGAAAAGTTCTCTCCATATTTTACTGTCATTATGATCACTGATCAGTAGTTGCAGATTGTATGTTTCCATTTATAAACGGAGAAACTTGTTTATGTTCTGACAATCCTTTGACATTCCTCCCATATCCAAGGCTGATTGAATGATTACACGCAATCAATCTACCATCTCCAATATTCATTCCCTCCGCCACCCCCACATATCCCAAGCTAAATGAGTAAATTCTAACGGTCTTTTGAATTTTGATAAAATCAATATTGAACTCAAAGGTGTTAAATGGAGCTATTTGTTCAGTGACTGTGATTAATGTAAATCTTCGTGGATCCTAATTATCCCAGTGGAGAGTTTCCATTGTTTAAAGATAAATGGGCTCTGTTCAATGTGCTATCCCATAGTGTTAGTAGGAGCATCGCTTACAGCGCTAACGAGGATTAGCAGCTCGAGAGAGAGGGGGAGGAGAGATCAGAATCTGAGAACATTAGACAGGAATGTTACAATAATAGTTCATAATCCAAGGGCCATGAATTGGAAGTTTCCAACAATGGATCCGAATCTGAGAACATTACACTAGAATGTTCACACAATGGACAGGAGTTTATCCTTGGGTCTTTACTGGCTTTCTCAGCCTTGGATGTCATTAGAATATCCTTTGGATTATTCAAGGTAGTTACTATCCCATCCTCGCGAAAGTTTGTGTTTCTGGTAAATCATTATATTTGTCTACTAAACTGGGTTGAACTGGATTTTTACGCATGATATGTACATTTTGGAAAGTGCAACCATTATCATGTGTTATATAAACCAATCTGCTTGCCTCATGTCCTTTAGGGAAGTCAATGTGTCATGCTTCCCTCGTCAGGTTTCCGTGTGACTTCTGTGATGAACACGTGGGTTTACTGTACCGTTGAGAGAATTAAAAACCAACAATAACTACCTGATTGCACCAAGAGTTCTGAAAAATAGATATAATGTAACATTTGGTCGAACAACCCGATTAGCTCATTGTGTTGAAACAAATTAAGGAAAACATTTTAAATTATGCCCCAAAATACCAACCTCCAACCAAGTTTTAATTTATTATATTGACAATCGTAACAGCCAATGATACAATCCAATAGTTTGGCAGTACAAGACCATGGAAAATTGAACAGTTGAGAGGAAAACTGCCAAGCTGCCATCATGCAAAGTCTGCCTGAAAAATAGCTCTCTTATGGGTACCTTCATTGATGAGTAACTAGTGAAGCAGAGTCCCCAAGAAGAAAAGAAGACAGGAATATGGAGAGGAATCAAAAGCTTCCTGCTTTTGAGATAACAAATTTTGTTTTGCAAATCTTGATTAGGAGTCTTATCGGCCTAGTATTGTGGAGGGGGCAGGTCAAAGACAGGTTAGAGGAAAAAGTTGTAAATAGTTGTTCGTTTATTATTCTCTGTTATACTTGAAGAAATAAAGTTGTTAATTTTTACTTTAAATAGATTTGGACTCTAGAATTATCACAGATTACTGTATGGGATAAATCTTTTCTCCGTTGCTGGTTTAAATTAAGCAGGACGATTTATCTTGTGTTGTAACACTACAAACCCACAGCAATGTGTTTTACTCTTTATTGTCCTGTGGATCAGCTGAACCAGCCACTCAGTTCAAGATTTGCATAACATGCTGCCCTGACCAGGGCTTCATACGTCCTGTGAGAGAAGTATAAAGGAAAAGAAAGCTCCGTTTCTCTGCCCGTTTTCTGTATTGCTGCCTCTCATTTCCATTCAGATACGTGATCATCCCCTATTTTAGGTGTATTCAATCTCATTGAAATTCTCCTCGAGAGTGATGCACATCTCCATAGGAATATCTGGTGCTGGCTTTATTGATGCTGACGTACAGATGTAAGGGACTTATAAATTCCATATCAGTCGTAGTGCATAGAACATGAAAGGCTTTTTGTGGCACAGGAAAGAAATGGCAATGTCTAAGTGAGAGAAAAGACGTTTTTTGACAACCGCTGAAAGTGTTGTTGAGGCAGTATTTAGGGGTACTGTGGATAGACTTTGTCTCAAGTTTCACCAGACCAATCCCTGGGATGATGGCACCCTGAAAAGTGAGTGAAGCTCAGTGAGAGAGTAAGAGGTGATTGCATTGAACCTTAAGGGGGATTAACGATCACTCATGATGTTCTAAACAGACACTGATACAGTGATAAGTTTCATGGCTTTTTTTCTCTCAGATTACATAATTCTCGATAGTATAAGAGCCTCTGAGAACGTTCGACCCTACCATCCCCACTCCCTCTTTCAACTGAGACAGAAAGAGAAAGAGAGGCGGGGGGTGTTGGGGAGGGGGGTCGGGGGGGGGGTGATAGAGAGAGAGAGAGAGAGACAGAGGTTCAGGCAATGGATTGATCATCTGGATTACCTGATCCTGCTCCTTTTGACCTCACATTCAGTAATTGCAAAGTTAATGGCTGTAATTTTCCTGAATGTTCTTTTATTGAACGTTACAAACAGAGATAGTGAAGTATTTTATGAGTCATCTCTGGGTTAAGTATGGGGACTGTATTCACGGTGAATCTGGGTCTATAACATCACCAACAAATGAATCACAAGTTGTAGAGAGGAAACACTCTGTAAAGAGACCAGAGGCGTCTGTCGAAACAAATAACATTTTTCAACCGACACCAAACCATGTGTGACAGTCTTGAGGGACTGAATGAGATCCTGCATTACTGTTGACCAGGTATTTGGGACAAGTCGCCTCCATCTGATCCGAGCAGGAGATGTGAGGGGGTGAATGGAACATAGAAACACAGGACTGAGCAGCAGGAGTGGGCTATTAAATACTTTGTCAACGCTTCATGTGCTTTTGCTCAAAGCAGCACGTTTCTGTCTGTATACCATTTTACTACACACTAAAAACGAATTTGAATAATGCAATCATCCAGGCACCACAATCCTCTGGGGAAGGGAATTTCCACTTGACCAGCCTTTTGAGAATTTCTCATTTGTTTTCCAACAAATGTTGGAAGGTCACCACGTCCTTTTCCAGTCCCACTCCTCCCCTGGTTACACCCATCTTAAATGCAGTCAGTTTAGTGAGGTGGCCAATGACTTAGGTCTCAGACGAGGCCATTTTCTAGAAAAATGTGAGACACAGAAAGATGAACTCATAACAAATGGTAAAATGATAGATTTCCCCAAAATATTATTCTGCCTTTGAAGTTATTCTGCTCACACAAGCTACTGGTAGTGGGATTTCTTTCTGGAACGGTGGGACTTGGCTGAATTCCCTTCATTTCAGGCAATGGAGCGATGTCAATGAATTTTCACCAGGAATCCTTCACAAGTGGTAAAGATGACACAAGGATTTTATGGTCTCACACTTTGCTATCTGGCGGAACAAAGTAAGAGAGAGGGATCAATCGGCTGCTGCTTCTCAGTCAGGGAACATTTTTCTCCCTCACTGTCTTGGAACATACAATTTTGTCACTGAGCACCAAACTGGACCATGTGCGATCTCCTGGAACATTCTCTGGAAAACCTGATTATGGATTATATGCAGGTGCGTCATTGCTCTTGTTGTACCCAATTCCTTCCAATCGCAAAAAATGTCCCTACTTTATAATTTGAAGACATGCTTACATATGTCTGTGTAATTTGTAAATATTGGTAGGTGTCTTCATAGTATGCGTATTAATATCAATGCATCTTTTTCTTAAAGTTTATACTCTAGCTTTAGTCGCCCTGACAGGAGATAATATGCATTCAGCTGATGTACTATTCAGAAATTCATGGATGGTTCAATACTTTTTCTCAGCTAAGACCAAAACGGATAATCCCCCATAACAAAAGGCCGGCATTCCAGGAATGAGTAAAGGGAAACCTCTTTGAAATTCTTCGAAAATAATTATATCTTTTTATTTTAGTTTAGGGGCTCAATCCTTCGCACAGTACATCAGATGTGGTCTCAGCAATGCCCTGTATAAATGCAGTAAAACATTCCTGCAATTAAACCTTAACCTTTTGCCAAAAACAGCATCTTTCCACTTACCTTCCAAATCACTTGCTGCATCTGACTTCATATGATTCATGTCACAAGAATATGGAAATCTCCTGTATCACAGAGTTCGGCAATCTCTCTCCATTTAAATTGTTTACCATTGTTTCAACCTTCATGCCAAAATAGACAACTTACATTCGATTATTTCTGCTGAAGGTTTGCTCACTAACGTTCCCTGCCTGTATCACATTGCAGACTCACTACCTCCATTTGCAGACACATTGAATGACCAGCTTGGTGTACGAGCTAATTGAGCTCCAAGCCATTCCTGTTCTTCCTCCAAATCATTGATATAGTTTGTCGATCACTGATGACCCCACAGTGATCTCTGAGGCGCTCCATCAGGTACAGCTTTGCAGCCTGAAAATAAACATTTATCCAAACTTTCTATTTCCTGTAATCCACAGCTTCCCTGTTCCTGTGTCGCCGTTCAGGCGGGTTGAATGTTCTCCTCCTGGACTGTGTAGTGTATTGAACGCGCTGAATTACTTCATTCTATATTCCTGTGTAATTCCTTAGAGGGGCGCAATGGTCTCCTCCTGTGTCATTGTAACGATCCTGTCTAACTGAATGGTGTGGTCCCCAACCCTGTAACAGCATCGAGGAGTGGATTGAGGGAACAACACATGGGTTAGGGGCAGACGTTGCCCATTCGGCTGCACCATTCAGAATGTTCATGGCTGATCCGATTGTGTCTGACCATTCATTTCCTGTCTGTTCCCAATAAACCTTCTGTCCAGTAAAGATGAGTCGAGCTCAGCCTTGAATATCTTCAGTAACCGAGTCTTCAGTGCTCCCTGATGATGAGGACACCACAGGTAGTGCAACACTAAAGGGAAAGGGACGTCCTTATTCAATTGGGAGACTGTTATTTTAAAACAATGTTAACTGAACATCAAATCACCACCTCTTTTCTGACATAAGGACAGAATAATTAAGTATACTTAGAAACATAATCCATTCGGACTCCAAACCTCTCCAACATTCCCGCTGATCCTTTCCAATCAAATATGTATTGCACCTAACCTCTGCTGCTGTCTCAGGAAGAGAACGCCTGATAGCATAATACCTCAGGAGCATTGAGGAAATGAGCAGATTGAGGCCATTCAGCCTATCGAGTCGGAAATTCCGTTTAATAATTTCTTATGTGTACATCAATCTCATTCTTCTGCCTTGTCCCTAGAATCCTTGATCCCCTTACAAATCAAAAACATAATGATTATGGTCTAAATGACACTAGCGTCTGTGACTCTGTGTATCTGTACGTGAGCAAGTGTTTGTGCATGTGCCTGTGTGTGTGTATCGGTGCCCCTGTTTGAGTGTGTCCGTATGTGTGTGTATGCCTGTGTGTGTGTCCATGTGCTTGCTATCTGTGTGTTTGCGTGCCTACATCTTCTTGTCTGTGTATCAGCCTGTGTTTCAATCTGTATTTGTATGTGACTGTATATTTATTTGTGTGTTTATACGTGTATATATACCTATCTCCTTGTAAATATTGTGTGTGTTCGTCTATGTATTTCTGTTCCAGCGTCTCTGTGCAGTGAGGTATCTGTGTTTTTTTGGAAGTGGAAGGACTGTTGCTGGAATTGCCAATGGGTTTAAACTGAGAATTGTCTTTCACTGAGCATTGCTCTGTAACTGGTCAGTGGGATGTGGATGTTTCAGATTCTCCACACGAGGCATTCTGGTCCTCTCCAGCTCTTTAAGAGTCCTCCCCACATGGCGGGGGGAGGGGAGTGAAGGAAAGCATATCGGGCACTCCACTACCCGGCTTGGCCCTTTCTATCCTATTCAGGCTGTTTCTCCTGGAATGGGAGAAAGGGATGGAGGGAGAGTGAGGATGAGTGACCCGGCTGTATGTGCTGGTGTAGGTGGGGGGAGATGTGAGGTGTCTGGAATGAGTCAGTCGACAGTTTTGAATCCATGTAGTATGATTAGTTGCTGAATTTAATAGTGAGAGTGGTACTGCCTGAGCCTTATTTGGAGACAGAACGTGAGCCTTGTTCGGGGTTAGGTGCTGTAACAGATAGACAGTGAGTGTGAGGGAGCAGAGAGTATTTGGCAACTCTTTTCCGAACAGAGTGAGGAGGATATTGTTGCTTTCCCAGTAATGTGGGACGTTTCTTCAGATCATCTCAGCGTCGAGGTGAGCCTCCCTGAATGTCTTGTCCAAGTCTGTCACTAATAATGACACAGGCTTGTCCCTCAGGTTCCACAGAATCAGTTCAGGTAGAGCTTACAGATAGCAAGGAGAAGCAAATATCGGTGTGTTAAATATAGAAACCAAATCGGTAGCAGAAAGTCTAGGCACCATATGCTCTGGAAGTTAGATAGGCAAGTATTGTGTGTGAGTAGGGTTGTAGATGATGTTGTGAAGCAAACTCGAGAGCAGGTTATTTCGGATTTGATGTTGTGTGGTCAGAAGGACGAATTATTAACCTTGGTCTGAAGCAGCTTCTAAGGAATAATGGCATTTATAAGATGCATTTTACACGGTGTCTGCATACATTAGAGAATGCTTGAATATTCTAGTCAAACATCATGGAAGACTGGAGGCTAGAGTTTCAAGATATCTTCAGTGAATTTGCAAAGTACAATGTAACATTCAGTGGGAGGCAAGCAATAGTTGTCAGAGTATAGAGTCCGACAGCACGGAGACAGGCCCATCAGCACAAACTGGTCCATTCCGACCAAAATGCCCATCCACGCTAACCCCATTTCCCTGCCATTGCCCCGTATCCTTCCAATCATTTCCTATCCGTGTATTTGTTCGAATGCCTTTTGAATGTTGTTAATTTATTCGCCTCAACCACGTCTCCCTCCATATTTGTAACAGTTACTCTGCTAAGAAGTTGTTCCACATGATCCCTTTTGTTCTGTCCCCTCTGACCTTAAACTGATGCCCTCTAGTCTGTGATTGCCAAACCACTGGAAAAAAAAAGACTGGGTGCATTCACTCTATTCATGCCTGACATGATCTTATAAACTTCAATATGATCCTCCCACAGTCTCATGCACACAAATGTAAAATGTCCTAGCTTGTCCAACCTCTTTCTATAACTGTTACCATTGAGACCTTGGCAACATCCTTGTATTTTTTTCTGCACTCTTTTCAGTTTAATAACATCCTTCCTATAGCAAAGTGAACAAAACTGAACATAACGCGACCAATACAGCCTCACCAGCATCCTGTATAACTGGAACATAACTCCCTAATTTCGATACTGAGTGATATAAACCGATTAAAGCCAGTGTGCCAAAAGCTTTCTTTACTGTCTACCTCTGAATCAGCTTTCAGAGAACCATGCACCTTAATTCCAAGGTCCCACTGTTCCACTACACTCCTTAGGACCCAACCATTCACCATGAAACTCCAAACTTGATTTGACTTTCTAAAATGCAAGAACTTACACTGGTCAATAATAAAATCCATTAGCCATTTCTCAGCCCACTTCTCCAGCTTATCAAGCTACTGCTGTGATTTCCGAAATTTCTGATAACCTTCCTCACTCTCCACGATGCCGCTTGTTTTAGTGCCGCCTTCAAACTTACACATCGTGCCTGTCAATTCTCATGTAAATCATAGATATATGTAATGTGTAGTGGTCCCAGTATCAACCTCTGAGGCATTCCACTATTCACAGGCCCCCAGTCTTACCAACATGTTTCCAGTATTACTCTCTGCTTCCTACCATCTTAGCAATTTTGTACCTAATTTGCCAGGTCCCCCTCAATTCCAAGCGATCGAACCATCCAGAGCGGCGTACCATGTTGGACCTTGTTGAAGACCTTACTGGAATTCATCCAGACTACATATACCACCCGGACTTCCTCAATGTTGCTGGTCAATTTATCAAAGAACTCCAACAAAATTGTGAGTCATGATCTCCCTTGCATAAACTCCCGTGCTGAATTTGATGAAGGGCTTTTGCCCGAAATATCGGTTTTCCTGTTCTTCGGATGCTGCCTGACCTGCTCTGACACATTTCCAGCACCATTCTAATCTTATCCCGCACCACACCCTGTCTTTCCAAATACACGTATATCCAATCTCTCCGAATCTTCTAAAGTAACCTACCCACTATATTTTAGGATTACTGGTCTTTAGTTCCCAGATTTATCTCTGTAGCACTTCTTGAATACGGGCTCAGCATTCGCTATGCTCCAGTCATCCAGGACCTCACTTGTTGACCAGTGATGATAGAAAAGAGACAAGCAATGCTCCCACAATTTCTTCTCTATCCTCCTATCCTCCTGTGGTGTTCCTGAATATATCTGGTCAGGACAAGGAGCTTTTAGAAATACTGCAAAGTCTGAAATATACGTCTATTTAATTCATGTACAAACACCAAAGAGTGAGAATGTGACTCAATGATGCTTAACATAACAAATTAGAAGAAGTGGGCGGCACGGTGGCTCAGTGGTTAGCACTGCTGCCTCACAGCGCCTGAGACCCGGGTTCAATTCCCGACTCAAGCGACTGACTGTGAGGAGTTTGCACGTTCTCCCTGTGTCTGCGTGGGTTTCCTCCGGGTGCTCTGGTTTCCTCCCACAGTCCAAAGATGTGCGGGTCAGGTGAATTGGCCATGCTAAATTGCCCGTAGTGTTAGGTAAGGGGTAAATGTAGGGGTATGGGCGGGTTGCGCTTCGGCGGGTCGGTGTTGACTTTTTGGGCCGAAGGGCCTGTTTCCACACTGTAAGCCTCATCTAATCTAAAAAAATATGTTAATTAGAGGAAGTGACTTCACAAGAATTCCAGCTATTGTGGAAACCTGAGAATTCTCAGAAATAAACGATCCAAAAATGGAAGGCTATGAAACTGAAAAGGAAATCAAAAAGAGAACATACATGCTAACAAACTGGAACACAAAGACTGCATCAATCTGCGATCTATATTTCAAAGGAAACTAAATAAAAGCAAGGACAATTGTGGAAATTTGTAATCGGGAGAGGAGATGTCATTGTGGAGAACAGGGAAATGGCCTAAAAAACAACCAGTTACATTGCATCTGTCTTCATGGAGGAAGATCCAGAAAATCCCCCAGTAATACCAAGTGCTCATATCGGACTCCTGGAGCAAAAGACATAACGTCATTTTATATCAGTAACAAAGCAGGACTTGAACATGGAGCTGGATTGAGCATTGCTAAGACGAACCTGATGTACTTCCTATCAAAATGTCGGAAATAAATCACCAATAGTACCATTAATTGCACTGCCGATAACTGTGTTTTATTTTCCTGCACATTCTGCAGAGACCAGAAACTATTGTGGATAAATATGAAGCAAGCACTATACATGAATGGAAGCGATCCAAACAGATAAAGGGAAAATGGCATAGTGTGGAGAACAGCAGGCCAGTTAACTTGAGAGATGTAGTGGAACTGTTGGAATCTATTACACAGGATGACATTTTTGTTATTTAGAAATTAACAGTAACAATGGAGAGAATCAGCTTGCATTTCTGAGAGAGAAATCATACTTGATAAACTTCGGAATTGTTTGAAGTTATTTCTTACAACATAGATAATGGGGAAACAGTATACGTGGCATATATTGCATTTTCGGAAGGGTTTCTATAAGATCACAGTGAGTTCGTAAATGCAATGAATGTGAAGGGTATTTGGAGGAATATATGTACGTGGAAAGTTAAAGTTTGGTTCGCCTTCATTTAAGAGAGTCAGAACATTGATATAAAGACATGTTGAAGCAGTTTCACAGTGTGTTGATAGGACTGTACCCGGAGTATTGTGTACAGTTTTGGTGACTGAATCTCAGAAAGAATATACTGACAGCAAAGGAAGTGCAATGGACATTCTCCAGATTAATCCCTCTGATTGTGAGATTGCCTGATGTGGAAAGTCGGTCTGTGTTCTCCTGAGTTTCAAAAAATGAGAGGGAGGTCACAGTGAAATTTAGAAAATTCACAAAACATATGACAAGTTGGCAATTAACAGAACGCTTCCCTCGCTGTCTATTCCACATTCAATGCAAATAATGTCAGGATCTGGGACAGGCCAGTTAAGACTGCAATAAGATGGGAATTCTTCACTTGGAGGGGACTAATTAACACAGGATTATGGAAATCTACTGGCAGGCAAGATTAGGGAGAATCTGCAGATATTCTTCAAGTGTGTCCAGCGGAACAGAATAACCAGGGAACAGGTAGGACTCAATAGTGACTGGCCAAGTCGCATCCCAATCAACTTTAGTGGTAGGAGACAGACGGTGTGGTAGAAGGCTGTTTGTGAGATTGAAGGCTAGTGTCCAATGGTGTCCGACGGGGATCAGTGCTGTATCTCTTAATATTTGTAATTCGGAGGTGTTGGTGTTGGACTGGGGCGGACAAAGCTAAAAATTACATAACACCAGATTATACTCCAAAAGATTTATTCGGTGGCACTAGCTTTCGAAGTGCTTCATCAAAGCGCACAACTACCTGATGAAGAAGCAGCGCTTCGAAAGTTCGTGCCACCAAATAAACCTGTTGGACTATAAGCTGGTGTTTCCTGATTTTAAACCTTATCATAAAGGATGCAGTTTTGAATATGGATGATGGGTGGGGGGATTGTCATAAGTACGTTTGTGTTTGATACAAAGATTGGCCGGGTAGTTGTCAGTGAGGAGGAAGGCCTTATGTCACAGGAAGATACATATGGAATGGTCAGACTGTCACATCAATGGCAGATGAAATATAACCCTGATAAATATAAAGTCATGTACATTGGAAGAAGGAACCAGGCAGGGTAGGGCTCAATGAATGGCAGCACACTAGGAAGCTCAGAGGGTTCTTATCCACATATCCCTGAATGTGGCTGGACAGGGTAACACAAAATTTGAGAAAGCGTACGGGAGCTGAACACAGCCTTCACACTTTGAAGCATTGATTATAAGAGCTATGCGGAACTTTCGTTAGGCCAAAATGGAATACTGTGTGTATTTCACGAAGCTACATTACAGGAAGGATGTGATTGATGTGGAGGGAGTGCAGAGGAGATTCATCAGGATGTTCCCTTGAATGAAGCATATCAGCTATGGAGAGAAGCTGGATAAGCTTTGGTTGTTTAGATTGAAAGAGAGGAGGCTGAGGGGGACGTGAATCAGGAGGATAAGATTACGATGGACATAGACGGGTGGATAGACAGCAGCTGATCCTTTTAGTAAAAGGGACACATTTTAAAGTAAAGGGTTTGAGGCTTAGTGAGTATTTGAGGACTGTTTTACACCCAAGGTATGTTGGGATCTGGGATGCACTTCGTGAGAGGCGAATTGTTATGGTAACCTCAAAGTCATTAGAAAATACATGGTTGTGCACTTGAATTACCGTAAGATTCACAGCGACAGGTTTTTGTTGGAAAGTGGGGCTAATGTAGACCGTGCTGTATTTATGGTAGTACAGAGTCTGTGCTTCTGTGTTTGTGTGGCCGTGAAAGGTCAATCATTTAGTAGCTTAAGATAGGAATTGATGGGTTTCTGAATAATATCTTAACGAAGTGTATATGAATGAACTTGTACTATCTTCTGAAAATACGTCAATGGCAAAATTAAGAGAAAAAGGTGCAGGTTCCATACAGTCTGATACCAGATAATTGAGGACAGGGATATAGCAGATCAATGGAGCAAATACTTCAATTATGCCTTCACAGAAAACTAAAACAAAAATAAAATTTTCTCGCAATACTAGGGGACTTTAGTCTGGTGAGAAAAAGGGAATAGAATGAAATTAGCAACTAAAACGTTTTAGAGCAAATATTGAACTGAAATTGATGGGCATACAAAGTCAACAGAGGTTTATGAAATAGGAATCATTTTTGAGAAAGTGGCTGTCAGCAAAATTATGGAGAATTTATCAACGCAATACGATTGGAATCTCAGAATGATTTTTGATAAATCCCCAAGCCTTTTGTGCAAATTCGAATCCTGTGGGACTGGGGATAATATATTGTTAATGCATTAGAATGGGAGAGCTGGCAGGAAACAGTGAGTAGGAATAAAATCATGTTTTTTGAATGGAAGGCTTGGAGGATATAACAAGGATCAAGATTTGGCATCCAGCTATTCCTAATACACATCATATCTTTGGTTGAGGGACTCAATTGCAATATTCCCAAGTCTGCTGACAACACTAAACGATGTCAGCTTGTGAGTGGATGCGGAGGATGTTAAAACGGCTCCAAGGTGATTGAGACATGTGGAGTGACTGGGGAAATACCTGACAGATGGAGAGCAATGGCAGACATGAGAGATTGTATACTTTGATATCATCAATTGAATGGCAGCCTATCATTTGAAAAGAGATTATTTGAAAAATGTTGATCTAAAGATGAACGTAAGTGCATTTTTGTTTATTTCTGCGCAGCCCTCTGAGTCCATGTAGGGCAGTGAGTTCTGAACATGGAAATCAATATTGGGAATGGCACTGGCACGTTGTATACAGTGTACATAGACCCAGCAAGTGGGGACCTGTAACATTGACCAGAATCTGGATCTCCCTGTACACCAGTCACTGAAGGCAATATTGCAGGAGCAGAAAGCAGGTAGGAAGATAAATGGTTTATTCACCTTCATTTCCGGGGGATTTAGAATACACGAATAAGGGCCATTTACTGCAAATATACAGGGCCTTGGTGAGACCACATCTCGAACATTATACAGTATTGTGTGCAGTTTTGGTGTCCTTACCTAATAAAGGGCAAACCTGACATTGAGAGAGTCCAGTGAAGGATGACCAAACTGATCTTTGGGATGACAGGTTAGTTGTGGGAGCAGAGTTTGGAATGAATGGATCTGTATGATACGGGCTTTAGGAAAATGTGTGGAGATTTCAGTGAGATATATAAAACTCTAACAGGGTGTGACAGATTTGAAGCAAGGATGATAGTTCACTTTATAGAAAACATTTCATGAATCGCATTGCAGTCAAATCGTACTTAATAAATAAGTGTTATCAGAGAACTCCCTATATATTGATGGGCCGAAGGCACTACATTTCCTAATGTTTAAACATACTTTGGGATATGAACATTGCGTGGGGAAAACTGCATTGAGGAGATGTTCAGCCATGAAATAGCATGGGGAAAGCTCAATGTGCTGAACGACCTCCTCCTCTCCCGCTGTTTCTGTGCAGTCTGTGGAAAAGCTCGGTAAATGTTGTCACAAGCTCTCTGATGGTTGGAAGGATCTCTATGCAGGGTCAACAGAACTGCGTTTCCCATTCCCATTTCTGATAATGAGATTGATGCAAGATGGTCTGTCAGGTTTTATCCTTTAAGACCTCAGAGTAGTTTGATACATTTGAGTGCCTCACGTGGCCGATTCAGGGACAATGTCTGTGCGCCTGGAGTCACTTTTAGGCCAGTCCAAGAAAGCACGGGAGATTCACTACCTGAAAATATGTTGATGACGAAGATCGATGTTTACAATCAACGTTGGACACAAGATCAGTAGTACTGACAACAGATTTTAGGTCTCGATATTTTATTAATTATTTTTAACTTCCACCAGCTGCTGAGCATTGGCCTGGTCTGGATTCATAATCCAATGATATGTCTACTACAGCACCAACTCCAGATGGGGACCTACCGGAACCCACACTGACTGATTACTTTGGTGCTAATTGACAGTTCTATCAAAAAGTATTCCCACCAATCTGACTGTCGTGATGTGACTGAAGGTGTGGTAATTGGTCAGATTGTAATTATTCTCCTATTCAGGAACTGTACATAGTTGAGTAATTTTGCACATTGCCAGGGGGAATGTCAGAGTTGGAGCTGGAATTAAACAGCTTTCCCAGAGCCACGGCTTGTTGTGCAGCACAAGTCTTCAGTCTATTGCAGGAATGGTGTCAGGGCCGATTGCCTATGTCGGATCTACTGTGTTCAGCTGTTTCTTCATGTTACGGGCAGAAAATCGAATTGCTTGAACACTACCATCTGTGATTCTGTGGGAATGATGATGAGTGTGAGGTGGATCATCCACTCAACACGTCTGGCTGAGGATAATGTAGACACCACATCCTTCACTTTTTTTCATTAACGTACAGAGCTGTTGCGATATTTAGGATGAGGATATTTGTGGAGTCCTATCTCCAGTAAATTGTTTAATAGTCTATCGACATTTATGTTTGCTTTTGGCAGGACGAGAGAGCTTAGATCTGATCTGTTAGTCTTGGAATCATTTCCCCTCTCCATCAGACATTAGTTCTGCTGGTCGGAATTTAACCAGTTAATTGTGGTAGCTTTAGTGGGTTGTCAACAGGCTTAGATGCACGTGATTCCGACCCTGGCATGTTCACCCACACTCATCACTGAACCATGGACTGGCTTGATGGTAATGGTAGACTGATGAATTATTGTCGGGAAAATGTTACAGATTCTCGTAGAATACAATACTGTTTCTGCTGCTGCTGCCATCTACAGCATCAAATGATAACCCAGTTTGAGTTGCAATATCTACAATTCAATTCCACTGACTGTCCCCCAGTTCACACCAAGACCCATTCACCCATCAGCCCTGTATTCTGTACCTAACCTAGTTTCTGATGCGGTAACACTTGCATTTTCATATTCTCATTCTGCTGAGGGCCTCTTCCTGGTGTCACGCCTCTAATTTGTTACTTTAACTCAATGTATTTAAAGTAATGATTTAATTCGTTTCTCTTCCACAATGTTAACCTCTGTATTTGAAGTGAATGCGTTTCCCTCTGTTTTTCTCCCTGACCATTATTAAGAGCTCTGTAGTGTCAGTGATGCGTACGTATGTAGTTTCAGAGTCAAGGAACTTGTGCACCATGCGTTATTATTCAGTTCCCAGTGTACTGCTCTCCATGGTGGACAGGATGTTTGAGCATCTTTGACATCCTTCTTTGGAAATTGTTCAAAAACAGAAATTGGTGAAGATGTTGCAGCATCTTCTGGAATGAATGCAGTGTTAAACATTCAGGTCCAGTGACACTCTATAAAGCTCCAAGTTTCTCAAGCAATTTGGGTATTTTTATTACCAGTATCCATAGTTGGTTGTTTTGTGAAAATTTGTTCTCTGCCTATTCATTTCTGGAGAAATTCAGCAGGTCTGTCAGCATCTGCAGAGACAGAGAAGCAGCGTTAGCATTTCAAGCCCAGTGTGACACTTCTTCACAACTGAAAAGCATTGGAAACTTGGCTTTTTAATATCTTGCCAGAGGTGGGAGATTTGTGACTGGCAAAAGAGGACGTGGCAAAGATAAACCGGCTTTGCGTAGTGGTGAACGAGAAGATGATTTAAAATGGGTTTAAATTAAGGTGTGAATGGGGAAAGGGGTTCTCTCTATTGTGTTCAAGATAAAGAAGACACAATCACACAAGGTCATAGGGAGGCCAGGAGGGAGAATGTTGACTATGTGGCATTATAAAGATTTGACAATAAATACGTTTTCACTATCGAGATCATCACCTTCTTTAGAGAAAGGATTTCAGGTGCTTGATTTCTTATTGGCACTAGTAAGCGTTTCATGCTGCCTTAGTTTTGTTCTAGGGAGAAAAAAAAAACAAATCACAGTATGAAGTATGGGCTGAGTATTGTTTACCTGTCATGATTACTCTAGTTTCAAATTTGCAGTGTTTATCTTTAAATGCTTGTTCGTGAAGTTGGTATTGGATGGAGTGTAAAAGGTTGGGTGGTGACATTATAGAAGTTTCTAAAATCATGAGAGGTATGGATAGGGTGAATAGCCAAGGTCTTTTTCATAGGATGGGGGAGTTCAGCCGTAGAAGGCATAGGTTTAAAGTGAAATAGGGAAAATTTACATGGGACGGAGGGGCAGTGTTTTTACACAGAGGGTGGCGTGGGTATGGAATGAGCTGCCAGAGGAAGAGTGGTAGATGCATGTACAGCTAAAACATTTAAAACTCATTTGGACAAACATATGGATGGGAAACATTTACAGGCCTATGAGCCAAATGAAAGTAGGTGGGACGAGCTTAATTTTGAAAACCCTGGCTAACATGGACATTTAGAAAAGCTTCATGCAGGTTCACAATGGTTTTGTGAAAGGGAAATTATACTTTGCCCTGCAAAACATGCAAAGTATTTCTGGAGAAGCGGACTTGATAAAGGGGATCTGGGAGACACCAGGCTTTCCAGTGTTTTTCCACCACAACGTAATCCAAAATAAAAGTTCTTACACAAGACAGAAGTTCCTAGGATGATGGAGAATGTATTAACATGGGATGAACATTGATTAGCATATAGAAATCGGAGAGTCAGGAGAAATGAATCTTCATGGTAAAGGTGTATCTGCTGGAGGACCACAGCTATCAGTCCGATGGCATCAGTTATTTACACTATACTGATAATCTGAAGGAAGGAGCTGAGTGCAATTTACATCCGAGTTTGAGGATGACACTGAGAATCAAAATGCAGGCTGTTATTTAATGGAGAGGACTTCCAGAAAAAGAACAGTACAAAGGGAATGGAGTGTTCCTGTGTATGAAACATAAAGTCAGCATGTTGATGCAGCAAGTAACTAGGTTGGTTCATTAGCCAGCTTCCAGGGATGAAAGTGTTGTGTTATTGAGAATCTCTAAATTGGTGAGGCGATTATTCGTTGGGGTTTAAATGAATGAGGAGTGATACTGCTGAAAAATACAAGATACAGAAGGGACTTCATAAGTTAGATGTTGAGCTGTTGTTACCATTCCTGAGTGGAGTCTCGAACTCGAGGACATAGATACCGAATATGGAACATCGATTTCTATCTGAGATGCAAAGTGATGTCTTCTCTCAGAAGGTGCTGAATGTCTGGAAATCCTTAACCCAGAGAGGTGTGGAGGGATACAAGGAGTCGGCGAGAAAGTGGAGTTAGACCTGGAGTAGATCAGCCATGTTCGTATTAAATGACAGGGCTAGCTTGAGAGGCCGAATAGCCTACTCTTGTTCCTATTTATTAATTTCACATGTTATACTTTTATAAAGTAACTGGTTATTTTCCGGAAGTTGTGTTATGTAATGCTACATTCGGGTGAGCAGATGATTTGTTTGAATTAACGCTGGGTGGGGTATGGGGGGGGGGGTGTATTCACAGTAAATCTGTGTCTGTAAAACGACCCACATCTGGAGCAGACGTTGTGGAGAGTGGAAGCCTGGAAACAGGGATTGGGGGTAAGTGTCCCTTACTGACCCAGCCTGGATTTTCCAAGTGCATTTCCAAAACTGCATCTAACCATCAGAGTGGTCTCGATCTGTCCCTATGTATTAGGTCAGAAGGGCAGAATGGAACATCAGAACATAAGGCTGAGGGACACGACTGGGCCATTCTGCACTTTGACACTACTCTACCAGTAAATCGTGGCTCATCTCATTGTGGTCCCGGCTGCACTATTCTCTTCATGCACCATTAACCCTGATTCACCTGTCCATGGAAAATCAGACGAAGCTAGCCTCGATATAGTATAAAGATTCATACATCCCAAACTTTTGGGAAAGAGGATTCCCACGTGAATGAATTCCCACTTTATGATTTTTTTTATTTTCACTCCAATAATGACTGAGGATGGAGGGTGTTACACTGTCCTTTTCTAGTCCCACTCTTCCACTGCTCACAACAAATTTTAAATGTAGCCAGGTTGGTGATATGACCGAAGATAAAGATCTCAGACTGTGTCAGGTTCAGTTTTAAGAACAAGTCAGGCAGATTTCTTTAGTAAGCCACAAGTTACTAACAGAACTAACGGCGGAGTATGTTGGATCTGTGGGTAACACTGCTGCCTCACATCACCAAGGAGCTGGGTTCAATTCCAACTTCGGGCGACCCTCTATCTGGAGGTTGAGCATTCTCCCCATGCCTGTATGGGTTTCCTCCCAGTGGTCCAGTTTCCTGCCACAGTCCAAATATGTACAGTTTAAAGTGGACTGCCCATAATGACCAGGGATGCGTAGGTTCGTTGGGTTAGTTATGGGAAATGGGTTACATGGATAAGATTGAGGGGCACGTCCAGGTGGGATGTTGTTTGGTGGATCAGTGTGGACTTAATGGATGGAATGTCCTGCCTCCACACTGTAGAGGTTCTACGACAATGACAATAAATTTGGACTATACAAACAGCCAGTGGGTACATACCTAATCACTCGTATCAAGGTCTTGTATGTTTCATTCTCACTCCAAGAGTAACCTGTTAAAACATTCCTAATATAAGCCCATCACCCGAGGAATAGGTGAAATGAAATATCTCTGAACTGCTTCCAATGTAATTATATCCTTTCTCAGATAAGGAGACACAAAAAACTAATCTCACACTCAGATCATAATGTTTATAATTGTTTTCTCAAAGTGCTGTGAGTTTTTGGAACACTCTTCCCCACAGAGCATTGGAGGCTGAGATACTGAATATTTTTGAGGCACAGACGGAAGTTTCATAAATAACAGCAGAATCAAGGATTATCGAGGAATGGGCAGCAATGTGCAGGGTGGGGAGAAATGTAGACAGTGGTATCAAATAACACGGCTTCAGAATCTCCAGGAATATAATGCAAAATGGAATGATAATATTGATAAAATTTTATGGGGGAATACAAGATGGCTGCGATTCAGAAGGTCTGCTTTGCTGGGCTCGACATCAATACATGGGCAAAGTGGTTCTCTAATCCACCCCATCCCAGCCATTTACTTAAACTTCAACCCTAAAAGAGCAACAGAATCTTTACTAATCCCGTTTTGTCAAATGGAAATGACAAAACACGAGAAAGAATAGAGTAAGTCCCAAGTGGTGCACCCGTCAGAAGCATCGAGCATGTCTGAGGCTGTAGCTGAAACCCACTCTGCTCGTTCGATGGACCCAGTTACTCACCAGGCCTTGGTCACTGAGTTCATCAAGTTATGTGAAATGATTGAAGTCATGATTGAAGAAGGGTTCAGCCGTGGCTAGAGCCGCTCTCAGCTGTCCTCCAGAAACATGAGCAGCAACTTGACAGCCTTGGAAACAGAACAGACGATGCCAAGGGCCGAACTGCAGTGACAGAGACCGTGATGGATTCCTCTCGGGAAATGATCCTTGCCCTTACAAACGGGTCTGCACCTTAACTGAACAAGATGGCGACCTCGAGAACAGGGGTAAGATGAAAAATATTCACATCATCGGTTTGCTGGAGTGGACAGAAGATGGTCAGCTGGTGAGTTTTTTCAAGAACTGGCTGCAGCGATTCCTTCACTTAAAAACTGAGAAGGGACGGGTGAAGAGTGAGACAGTTCATCGGGTTACGGCGCGGAAGTCAGACTCAGACTATTGCCTTCATCCTGTCCTTGTGCGATTACATAGTTATGGGGACAAACAAAGACTGGTGGAAGATTTCAGAACCCAGGGGAAAGATCCGATTGGTTTAATTCACGAGAGCTCCAGGATTATGTTCTTTCAGGACTTTTCAGCGGTGGTGATTGAGGAAAGAAAATCTTTTGATGAGATCAAGAGAAGAGTAAGGGAACTCTGGATTCAGTATTCCTAACGGTACCCAGCGGTGCTCCATATTGCTTTCAATGGATCCACGAACTCGTCTGACTCTCCAGAGAAAGCGAAAACTTTGTGGGCATTTTAAAGTAAGCTGGATATTTAGATAATCATGTTTGTCATTAAAGAAATTTTGTTGGATTTTTCTGGTATTAACCAGTGTTACAGTATAGTCGGGGATGGTTTAGAGTACTCATTTTTATTTCTTTCATTAGTATCAGTACTCTTTTTGTCTTTCTTTGCTTGTGTCTGGGGTGCAGCTCAAGCTGGAGGGAGTTACAAAGGTAGTTGTGATGACGAAGTGCCGACCGAAGGTCAGTTTTTAATTTGTTAATTGCATTTGATTCCATATTGGTAGAGGGCAGAAGATAAGGTTTTAAGATATGTAAGGGTCCCCAGTTGGCAGGAGTGGGGTCTGGGAGAGGTAACTTCCCCTTTTGATTGTAACTTTGAATTTTATTTTGTTGTTTGTTTTTTTTGTGGTTCAGCTTTGGAAAGTTTTGAGAACTTGTTAGTTGTAGTAGTTTTAGTTTGTACAGTTTTTAGGCTCTCTGAGTTTTATTTTTCATTAATGATTTTCGATGTGTAATTCGATGTGAAACTCTAGAGTTGAAATGTTGCTACACTGTGTTATGGATAATGATGTGCTTAACTGTGTACCAGGAACATTAAGGGGAGTGGGGGGCATCTGCCAGTCAAGAGGAAAAATGTGTTTTCTCATCTTAAAACAGAGAGGGTGGATGTTGTCCTATTTCAGGAGATGCACCTTGATGACAAGGAATATTTGATGTTACAGCAGGGCGGGTTTCGTCGGGTTTATTTCTTGTATTTTAATAGTAGGAATAGGGGAGAAGCCATCCTACTTAGGAAGAATCTTCTATTCAGAACATAGAACAGTACAGCACAGAATAGGCCCTTCAGCCCACGATGTTGTGCCTACCACTGATCCTCATGTATGCACCCTCAAATTTCTGTGACCATATGCATGTCCAGTAATCTCCAATGACTTTGCTTCCACAACTGCTGTTGGCAACGCATTCCATGCTCTCAAAACTCTCTGTGTAAAGAACCCGCCTCTGACATCCCCTCTATACTTTCCTCCAACCAGCGTAAAACTTTGTAATACCTCCCACACAGTTATAGAATATTCTTGGGAATGCTGATTGTGGAATGTTCCAGATAATATTCCAAATAATTCCCAGTTTCAGGAAAATGGCAGTGTCCCAGTGTGTAACACATAAGAGAAAGGAGTAGGGATGTACGTTTTTTAAATCACACACAATTTGAACCATGCTAAGGCCATTCATCCCTTCAAGTGTGCTCGAGATTTAATAATGTCCCGGCTGAACTGATGGCTTTCTCAGCTCCATGTTACAGGAACTTTCAGTCATTCAATACTCTGGGTTCCTGTCACTGACCAGACAGCACTCAGGCACTTTTATCCCGTTTGTTTTCAACCGCCTGTTTGGGGGCATTTCCCATAGGGACGGACACTCCTAACTATATATTCCATCATATTTATACTTTCATGCCACGGTCAGCATGTCTTACACAGACTAAACAAAAATCTACACTTATTTTATGGTTATAGGTATCCAATCACACTTAGTAATTTTGATTATTTCACTTTTCCCAAAATGCTCTCCCACTTTATCCCCCTCACCTGTCCTGCCCTATTTCCCAACAGTAGGTCCAATTTTTCCCTTCCCAAGTAGGATACTCTATATATTGCTTGTGGAAGCTTTCCTGAATACACTTAACAAATTATATTCCATCTAAATCCTTAACCATCTGGAAGTCCCAGTCTATGTTACGAAAATTGAAATCACCTATTATAACCCTTTTGCTCCTGCAAGTCTCCCCAGTCTCCCTGCATATTTCTTCCTCTAATTCCCATTGATGATTTGGAAGCTTATAGTGCAACCACAATAACATTACCATCCCCCTCTAACTACTTTGCACCATTCACGAAACCTCATTGGAAGTTATCTAAGTTATTTCAACTTTAAATATAGGTGTGATACCCGCCTTAATCAGAACTATTGGCATTTAAACTGTTTCCATTTACATCTCTCCATCGCAGTGATTTTCACATCCAATGCACCCCTTGTCAAGGCACAGTGGAGATATGGAGCTGTAAATGGATGGGAGCAGCACATCCTGTCACTTCCAACATTGGCTGCAACTTTCCCCAAACTGGGCAGTGATCTAACACAGTGTTACCGAGCAGTGCAACAGCCTGGGTTTATATAAGAATGAACCAGTGCGGTCTGCCCAGCTGCCCATGCTGGACATTTAGCCCAGGATTATAGATCAAGCATTGTTGTGGGCTGCACAGAGATCCATTCTGGATATTGCTGGGTTGTATTCAGCAGTACGCTAGCCGGATGTACATAGTGCTCCATTCTGAAAGTATCATGGATGGAGTGGTTATGTGAGTTGGATTGCGAATGTGAGAGAACTAAACATCTGGAAATACCTTTATTTTTTGGTTTCACTCTTGTGATTGGACCCTTCAAATCCTGACTCATCCGGTTAGACCCATCCTTCTGGATAAGTCATGGTGACTGTTGTTTAAGCATCTTGATCTGCAACATGACCAACAAATGGAGCAGAGGCTGCAGTGAGGGGAGTCTCTGTAAAATGGATGGAGGGAATCACAATCAGATCAGCCGTGGTCTTAATAAATGACGGGGATTGAATGGACCACTAATGCAACTTATCATACATTTCTGTTTGTGCCAAGCAAACTCCCCTTCTCTCCCATTATCCCATACTGGTGGGGAGTGAGTCACCTCCTCCTGTTCCGGCATAACAGGATCCTCGGGCCTCACTAGCCTCCAATTTTCCCTGTGTCCCAGTTTCTAGCAGTTGAATGACTGCCTTCTGTTCCTGTCTCCCAGTCTTCAGCAGCTGAGTGACTGTCTCCTAATCGAAGTTTTGTGAAAATGTACGTCCCCCACCTGCTCCAGAGTAACAGGCTCCAATAATTCTATGGTCAACTGCTGCTCCTGTGGAATGGAATTGAGGGACTGAATGACCTCTTCACATTCTTGGCAGCTTTTCTTAACTAAAAGCCTTTCTCCTGTTTCTGTAAAATCTGAATGATTTATTTTTGTATTTGACTGTCAGCAATTGAGCAAACAAGCTGACTGACAGAATTCAGAATCTGAATAGCCTCCTCCTGTTCCCATGTTAAACACTCAAGAGACAATAGACACTCAGAGATGTACAGCACAGAAAAAGATCCCTCAGTCCAGTCGTCCATGCCGAACAAATATCCTAAATAAATCTCGTCCCCCTTGCCAGCAGTTCGCTCATCTCCCTCTAATCACTTTCCATGCATGTATCCTTCCAAATGCCTTTTAAATGGTGTAACTGTACCTGCCTCCACTACCTCTTTTGTCTGTTCAATCATACACACGGCAGTCTCCATGTGAAAATGTGTCCTCATGTCCCTCTTTAAATCTTTCTCCTCTCACCTTAAACCTTTGTCTTCTAATTTTGGACTCCTCTATCCTGGGAAAAAGATATTGACTGTTTAACTTATCTATTTCCCTCTTGATTTTATAAACCTCTTTAAGGCCACCCCTCAGCCTCAACACTTGAAAATAGCCCCAGCCGATTCAAACTCTCCCTGTTACTCTGAACCTCCAACACCTGCAACATTCTTTTAATTTTCTTCTGCACCCTTTCAAGTTTGACAACATCTTTCCGACAGCAGGGAGACCAGAATTAAAGGCAATATTACAAATGTGGCCAAACCAATGTCCTGTACAGACGCAACACGTCATGCAAATGTTTAGACTAAAAGCACGCACCAATAAAGGGAAGATCACCGAGTGCCTTCTTCACTACGCTTTCTACCTGCGACAGCACTTTCGAGGAACTGAGAACCTGCACCACAAGGTGCCTCACAGGGCAGAGATCTAGGTTTAATTCCATCCTTGAATGACTGACTGTGTGGAGTTTGTACATTCTTTCCGTGTCCATGTGAGTTTCTTCCGTGCTATGTTTTCCTCCTACAGTATAAAGATATACAGGTAAGGGTAGATTGGCCATCCAAAATCGTGCATAGTACACTGGGATGTGTGGGCGAGGTTGATTAGCCATGGGAAATGCAGGCTCAGGGGGATAGCGTAGGGGTTTGTCCTGTGGGGTACTGATTAGAGGGTTGGTGTGGCCTCGATGGGCCGAACATCCTGTTTCATAACTGTCGGGATTCTAGAATTTCAATGGAGTTATCCTTGATTGACAACTTTCGACAGGACCCTACCTACATGTCTTGCCCTGATTTTTCTTGCCAAAATGCAACACCTCAAAATATCTAAAATTTATCTAAAATAAACTCCATCTGCCGATCCTCGGATCACCTAATCAACGTCCCATTACATTCTGAGATATCAGTCTTCATTGTCGATTACACAACCAAGTTTCTAATTATCCAATAACTTACTGACCATACTTCATATACTCAAGTGCGAATGATTTGTATAAGTAACAAAAGGCAGTAGACTCACTATTCATCTTTGCAGCACGCCACGAGTCACAGGTCTCCAAGTTCAAGGAACAAACGTCTGCTGTCACGCCCTGTCTCCAATATTCAAGAAAATGTTGGATTAAATGGTGAGCTCTCCCTGGATCCCAGGCAGTCTGACCTCGCTAACCAGTCTACCATGTAGAACATTTTGATTTTCTTACTGGATTCCATAAAGACAACATCCACTGTCCTGCCTTCATCAATCATCTTCATCACTTCCTCAAAAACTTCCACCGAGTCAGTGAGAACTGACCTCCAATGTACAAAGCTGTCTTCAGTCCTTGTCTTTCCAAATGCATATACATACTTTCCCACAAAATCCCCTCCAACAATTTAATCACCATTGATGTCAGGCTCACCGATCTATAGTACCATGTTTTTTCCTTACTTTCTTAAATAATGACACAATGTTAGCAGCCCTCCAGTCTTTTGACACCTCACCTATGGAAATCAATGGTACAAACATATCAGCAAAATGCAGAGCAATCTCTTTCTTGCTTCCCACTAACATCTGGGATACAACTGATTAGTCCAAGGATTTGTTCACCTTTGTGTAATTTAAAATGTCCAACGCCTCCTTGTAATATAAACACTTTTCAAGATATCACTACATATTTATTCATTCTCTCGCTCTTGAAACCTCCTCCACATTAAACTCTGAGGAGAAATACTTGTTTCATATAACTCTCATCTCCTGTGGTTCCACACATAGGTAGCCTTACCGATCATTAAGGGGCCTATTCTCTCCGCAGTTAATCTTTTGCCATTAAAGAATTTGTAGAATTTCTTCAACGTCTCGTTAGCCCTATTTCTAAAGCCATCTCATGTCCACATTTTTCAGGCCCGATTTCCCCATTGACTATACACTTACTGCACTTATACTCCTCTCGCGATTCACTTGATCTCGGCTCTGTTTACCTGACATATGCCTCCTTCCTTACCTTGACCAGAGCATCAATATATCTAGCCAACCAGCACGCCCACCCATCAGCCTTGCCCCTCTCACTAATCAGAACACATTGGCTCTGGACTCTCTGAAACCAAGTTTATGGCCTCGTATTTTTCAACCACACCTTTACCTGTGAAGAGGGTATCCCAACCAACCTTTCACTGGGCTCGCCTAACACTTTCAAAATTGGCGTTGTACAAAGTTAGGACTTTAATGTTTACATCAGGTCTTTCCCATTCTATAACTAGCTTATAACTAATATTAATGTGTAACAGAATTTAAATGTTAAGTACATGCTTTCTGCCCCTCTGTAACAGGCTCGACAGGCTGAATGCCCTCCTCCTGTCCTTGTGTAACAAATACGAGACATTAAATGACACAGCAACCCATGGATTACGAGCAGCCATTAAACTGTATCTGATGGAGGTTCATCCCTTCTCAGTTACAGAAACATAGAGAACACAATGTACTCCAGGTGCCCTCTCAGTAACACCTCATACAGCTGCAGTGACATATCTCTTTGTTTTGAATCATTCTGTTGGCAAAATGTGACAACATTCCAGCTTTCCACCTTTTCAAGTAGCAAGAGACTAATATGGGCTGAATGGCCTTCTCTTATCCATCTGTAAGAGGCCCACAGGTACAGCATGCTTCGGCCTGTTCCTGAGCAGCAATCTCAATGCTCTGACTCAAGGTTATGAAAATATTTGATAACAGGGCACTTAAAACCAGGAGTAGCCTCACATTGGTCAATAAGTATCGTACTTTGGGTTAAGGTGTGCAGAAACTTGCCCACCCAACTTTTTTTAATAGCCGATCTGTTATTTTATAACTACCTCCTTTCAGAAGCAGAGTGCAACGTCCTGCAGTCTCATTTACAAGGAAAAGATATTTTAAAAATTGCAAGATTTATGGTTCATCCCTCAGCTACCCTCACCCATTCCATCCAAAACCAGTAAACGTTACCTTTTAAAGTGATTTGTAAAATGGTGTATGGAACTGGTAAACGGAGGCTGTTTGTTTAGTGACTGTGATTCATGCCAGTTTTGATGGATTCTAATTATTCCAGTGGAGGACTTCCATCTTTTAATGATAAATGGGCGCCATTCGATGTTATCCCATAACATGAGCGGGAACATCTCCGACAGCACTGATAGGGATCAGCAGACCCAGAGAAACGGGGAGGAGAGATCAGTATCTGAGAAAATTAGAGTGGAATGTTCCAACAATGGATCAGAATCTGAGAACATTAGACTGGAATATTCCAACAATAGACAGGAGCTTATCCGATTATGGTCGGTATCTTTTTGCATTTTATTGGTGGTCATTATCATCGCAGATCCATTACGCTCTTCTCATTATTCAATATTTTTATTATCTCTTCCTGGCTATCGTTGGTGTTCCTGATAAGTGTCACTGTCCAGATTTTTTTTTCTATAAACTAGTTATGACTGTATCACTGTTCTCTCATATAGTCTACACTTCTTGACACTAGTATTGCTCCTGTTGAAACTATGAATCCAGATATTACTCTACAGACCACTACTAATTACATCAATGAACGTGTTCATTTACTGCCTCCCTCTCTGCTCTGGCAGTGTTACTCATGGGTCTCTATGTTGACCTACTCAATTGCAACGGAGAACTACTATTTATTGTATCATTGTCTTTGTTATTTAAATATTAAAAGCATGGAGGTCACAGTCTACTGTTCTGGTTACAAATTACACTTCCTCCCACTGTTTCCATCCCATCCCTGGCCAATATATGCAGCTGAAGCAGATGAGTCATAACTGTGGGTAATCCCTTCGATCATGAGCTGATTCCTGACACCATGCCCTGACCATTTCTAACTTGAAATACTCACCACTCCAGAATATATCTGACTGCCTTATTCCATCTGCTGTTTGAATCTTGAGCTATAAAGTACAGTCTTAAGAAAGCCAATAATCTGCTGCTGACACTTCCGGTTTCAAACCTTCTGAAGCAAATATGATTCAAACTCACAGCAAAATCCCATCCATCAATCATTCATGCGTTCACGGATGTATATTGCTATTGTGTCTGGCAATGCTTTTATTTTAACATCCTCAAACACTTCATCTCATCTGTCCATGAAACTTCTCTTATTCTCTCTGTCGATTAACAAAAACCCTGCAAATTGTTTGTACTTAAAATAGTTATGCACACATACACACACTCTCTGATGAACACACACACGCACACACAGAGCAAATCTTCCGATTTTAGACAGTAATCTGATGCGAGTATGGTTAGCATACGATAACAAAGTTTGCAATACTCTCCATGCAGGGCAGATAGTGCAGTTTACTGATCAACACACAAGCATGGTCTGCACAGCTGGGCTGTCATCTTGTCCCAGTTTATGTTGTTTGTGATGTTCTGTGAAGCAGATTCAGAATTTGATGCAACAAACCATTTTAGCTGATCTGACAATGCCTTTATTCAATGTTCTCATTCTTGTAATTTTACTCTCGAAGGTCTCACTTCTCCAGTTAGTCACATTGCCCTGTCTTTTTCCCCATATTTCCATAACATATTTTCAACTAATTAACTGTCTGTTTCTGCTTTTAATGAGAATCTTTCCCTTGGGTTTTCGTTCCCTAGTTTGTCGAGTGCTGCCATTGTGTAGCTCAGAAATGGTGTGTAGATTAGATTAGATTAGATTACTTACAGTGTGGAAACAGGCCCTTCGGCCCAACAAGTCCACACCGACCCGCCGAAGCGCAACCCACCCATAGCCCTACATTTACCCCTTACCTAACACTACGGGCAATTTAGCATGGCCAATTCACCTGACCCGCACATCTTTGGACTGTGGGAGGAAACCGAAGCACCCGGAGGAAACCCACGCCTGAGTCGGGAATTGAACCCAGGTCTCAGGCGCTGTGAGGCAGCAGTGCTAACCACTGTGCCACAGTGCCGCCACTGTGTCACGCTATTCTTCACTTCCCGGTATGTCCCACGTGATGGTCCAGGGACAGGCGTGTTTCAGAAGTTATGAGACACATCCTTGTAACTTGGTCTGTACCTGTGGTTGTCCCTCTCAGGTGACCTTGCGATCAGTAATATGAGGAAGCCCATTGCGTAAAGGACCAGGCATCTAAATCGTGTGACAATGCTGTCACGTTTTCTTAATGTTATTTTCTCCTTTTTATTGTAATATAAGGACTTAAAGGCCAAACTGCCGACTGAAAACGGATCAAGTAAATAACTGACGAGGTTTTTGGGTTTTTCATAAATAGTAGTAACAATGGCCAGCTGGCAGAGACCAGGCTTTCTAGTTTTTTCCTTGTGGCTGTAACAGTTACCGGGTGCTTGGGGTCCCAGAAGGATTGGAAGTTTTAGTAAATTATCCCTTGCTGCTATTCGCTCTGAAACCTCACTTGATGCTGTTTCCTCTTGAATTGGGAAACTGTATGCAAGAATGTATGACTGAATGTTCCTTTTTGCCAAGGGGTGTGTTTTGGTGATGTTAGTGTATTGGAGCAGTTCATTTGTAGAAGCTATTGTTTCCATTATTAGGTTAGGTTTCCAATAGTTAAGTTATTCTAAATTCCTCTTCATTTTGTATGGATTTTCATTATAATGTTTAAATATATTGTGTTTTGCTTAATGGTGAGTGGTTTGACTAGTATCATCAAATCTGGCACTCCCAACACGCATCTACATTTAAAATAAGAAAAGGTTGGCATCCAAGCTACCCTCTTAAAATAGGTTGAGGCAATCTAGTTGATCTATGGTAAACTGGGGGCTCTTGTGTGGTTCTAAATCGATAATATCAAAATTACAATCCCTTGCAAATAGGCCATTTGACCCAACAAGTCCACACCGACCCTCCGAGGAGTAACCTACCCAGACCCATTCCTCTACCATATTATTGCATATTTACCCCTACTAAGGCTCCTAACCCACACATCTCTGAAACCTACGAACAATTTAGTATGGCCAATTCACCTGATATGCACATCTTTGGATTGTGGGAGGAAACCACAGAATCCAGAACAAGCTCATGCAGACATTGGAGAATATGCACCGGGAGACGATTGGTTTCAAAGGTCGCATATGGTAGTCAGTGTCGTTTGTTGCGGATATTGAATTCGGTTGGTTTATACAATGAGTTGTGTATAAAGATTCTTTCAGTCACTAAGAGTTCTCTGGGTGTGGAAGAAGTGAAGTTGGGGTTTTCCAAAAGGTGATGAAGGCAAAGCTGCAGGAATTGGCAGACAAGTTTGAGTTGGGGTTGCGTTTGTCTGTGAGAAAATGAGAGATAATTACAGATATAGTTCGGCAATTACATTTGGTGGAATCGCCATCAGACCCTTTGGAAATGGCTGCAACTCACTTTCAAATGAAGCACTTTGAACATGAGAAGGAATTCAAACAATTTGAATTATGATAAAAGCAAAGGAAATGAAGAAGAAAAGGAAATGATTAAGAAAGAGAGAAAAACAGAGAAGAAAAGCCGACAATTTCAACTTCGAAAGTTAGCAACGAGAGAGGAAAGTTGACACAGAAGGTGGAGATGTAGGTAGACGGTAGTCTGGATGAGGAAGTTAATGCGGTTGAGCAACCCTATCGTAGCCAAAGGCCTGATGTCGATCTGTTTAAATACATCCAGGCATTATCTAAATTTGATGAAAAGGATGGGGAGGAGCCTTTTTAATTTCATTTGAGAAAGTGGGTAAATAAATGCAGGGGCCAGTGACCATGTGTATTTAGTTCAATCAAACAAAGCTGGTAGGTATTTGCATCCCTAACGGAGGAGGTATCTGCGGAGTATGAGGCGGTAAAGAAAGCCATCTGAAGTGCATATGAGTTTGTGCCAGAAGCCGACTGACAGTGTTTCAGGAATCTAAAATAGCGCCCCTGGTTAAACACACATTGAGTTTGAAAGGATCAAACAAAGTGATTTTGAAATGTGGGTAAGGGTATTAAAAACAGGGCAAACCTATGACACTCTTAAGGAGATTCGTATTTTGGAGAAGTTCAGCAATTCACTTCCTGCAGTCATGCGAACTGGTATGGAAGAGCAGAGAGAAACAATGGCTAGATTAGAAGGTGAAATGTCTGATGATGATGACTTGTTTCAGAAATCAATGTTTCCTTTCTGTGAGAGATTGAGAAGAATGTGCAAGATCTTCGTAAAGCATAAATCTGTGAGAGTAAGGTTCACTGCATAGGCCAGGAGTAGCAGGTAAAATGTTTCAGCATGAAGAAATACAAAAGTATGTAATTATTTTATGCTGAGACATGAGGAGCTATGTCATTCAGAAAGACTATTGGAGAGATAAGAAGTGCTCCATTATGTTAAGTGTTGTTGGAGTGTACAGTGAAAACATAACAGATTTATCCACAATGGGGAACGAGGCCTTGAGTTTGGTATTGTCGTTACAACAGTTCAGCATTTAAATTGTGAATAACATACATGAGACAAATCTTTATCACTGATCTTGGCCCCGTAAAGGTTTTGGGGAAGTTCAGGGAGAAAAATACTAAACTGTTTCGATTGAGCTGATTATTGCTGCCATTCAATTTGAAATTATACAGGCGACAGGACGAGGAAACCTAAGTTTTGACACATTGTGGAGACTTGGATGAAGAAAGACAAAGGCATTCTGTGGCAGGAATAAAATAACTGAACTCGAATCTCGTTGTGAACATTTGTGTGCTCAGTCAATGTAATATATATGCATTTCAGTCTACTAATAGAGGAAGATTAGGACGTCTAAAGTGTATATTGATGGATTATTTTATTCAAGATGGAGTCGTGAGGATACTATCACTGTAAAAAGGTTATTTTCTCTTGGGTTTTTTTGAAGAGAGGTTATAAAGGCAGAGGTGCAGAACTGCTGTCTGAAAACAGTTCAAGACATGAGAAAGCCTTTAGGTTTCATTAACACTGTGGTAGCAATGGAAGGGCAGTGACCAGCTCTCCCAGATCAGGTGTCCGCGTTTTGTTTTTAACAGCAACATTCAGAAGCTGCTGGGGATCCCAAAAGGGTTGGAAGTTTCAATACAAGATCCCCAGCTGCTTTTCTCTCTGTGATCTCTGTTGACGTTGTTTCCCTCTGGATCGGAAAACTGCCATAAGGATCTTTATTTGAATATATCTTTGTGCCATGCAGTGTAAACCAAGAAGGTATGGTATCTATTGTTTGTGTAAGTGTTCCAACATGTAAGCTATACCAAAATATCATTTTCCTTGATTGTATTTTAACTAAAGCATTTGAATAGATTATATTTTGCTTTATGTCGAGTGGTTTTGCCAGCCACAACATATCTGGAGCGCACACTTCATATCAATATTCAAAATAAGGAAAGATTTGGGTCTAAGCGGCCTTCTTAAAACACTTTGCGCGGATCTGGACTGGTCCACAACACTTGTAGCCAAGGGGTTTCTGATTGACTCTTGTAATGGAAAGATTAGTGAAGGGTCTGGGGATGGGTTGCTGGAGGTTGTGCTGGAAGCTGCCTCAGACATTCAAGGAGACCTGAGGATTTGGTGACCCAACTCTAGATGGAGCATGGGGACTGTAGTTACAGCATCTGAGCCTGCAACATGAACAACAAATGGAGCAGAGGCTGCAGAGAGGTGAAACTCTGAAACCACGCAGTTAGGGTGCGTAGGGAAAGGGATCTGCTGGATCCATCCCGGGTTTTCCAGGAACAGCTTCCCAAGCTTCACTTAACGCAGGAGCAGAGTGAGAGGGGGCACTGATTGAACAAGGATCTGGTCACAGAGAAGTATCACCTCCTTCAACACGACCTGCAGCTTCACACCAGGGGGAGGATGGTGCTGCCAGTGGCTGTTAGGGTCACTGTTTCATTCAGCTTCTATGATCCGGAACTTTCCAGGCACGACTAGGTGACATATCCATCATTTCCCAGTATCTCAACATCAATGTCACCATTTTTGTGATGGAGGATATATATGGTGAATGAGGTCACTAGATTGGTTCTCCCCGAGCAGGGAGCTGCCAGGTATATCTAGTTTAATGGGATTCTCAATGGTGTACATTGCATCTGCAGAGTACCCATATCAATGGGGAGAGGTAGAGGGATTGAAGGAGCTCTCTCTCTCTTAATGTTACAGTATATCCATGCACGGTACATCGTGTTGGTGAATACCCACTGCCCTGGCAGCAGTCACGGCCTCTTCATTCAGAAACAGTCAGCCATTCCCATCGTCATTGGGTCTCCAGTAGAAACAAATGAATGTATTTTGTATAACGGCCGTCCCCTTGATGCACGTTTCAAAACACCATCCCCACCACCAACCAACCACGACAAGGTCTTCCTTGTGTACGGAGAGCAAAGGGGTCACTTAGAGAGTCTCGAAGCAGACGACCAGGGATGGAGCAAAACTTCCCAAATCTGAACCTTTCTGAGTGAACGCCCCAGTACACAGTATCATTAAGTTCTGTCATCCCTCTCCATTTCAGTAAGTACTGCCTTCCATTATTCTTGTAAATGGAATGACAGGTTATTCCATGTTCACTATCACCTGCGAAACTATTATCTATAGCCTTTACCTCTCTGAATCTATTTGCAGACTCTCCACCCTCTCCTAATAATTTAATCTCTTGCTTATCACAGCGATATCACCAAACTCAGCATCTGTATATCTGTTCCATCCTCATGATCATTAATATAGATTGTAAATAGTTAAGAACCCAGCGCTGGTCACTGTGTGACCCTGCTGGTTAGATTCTGTCTAACTGATTGAGACGGATTTATCCTGAGTGCCTGCTTCCTGTATGATACCCAGTCCTCCCCCCATTCCTGTGCAACACAGTCAAGGGGTTGAATAAGAACATTGAGCATCTGTGAGGAATCCAACACCTCGATGTGGCTGATGTCAACACGGCCTCTGTTCCATTTTCCTGCCATCTCTACATCCTAAAGCTTTAGTCTCTTGTTGTATATTGCGACGCATGAAAAAAAAAATCCACTCCACATCTACACATTCAACTATTTTTAGCATTTTATAGGCCTCAAGGAAACCTCCTTTCATTCTTATAAACTCGAGAGTATAGGCCTAAACTGCTCAATTATTCTTCATAAGACTAACAATTCAAATATGGAATCAATCTAATGAAGCTCTTCTGAATTGCCTCCAATGCAAATACCTCATTCTGCAGGACACCCAAACTGTATTCCAGTTGCATCCTCACATAGCTACACCAACACTCCCTACCTTCCTATTCTATCCTTTTATAAATAAACACTGAAATTATGCTTGCATTTCTCATTACTTGCAGCACATGCATGCAAGTTTTCTGTGATATGCAAGCAGACACCCAGATCCCTCTGCACCTCAGCACTTTGAACTTTCTCCCCATTTAGATAATAAATTGTCTTTCTATTATACTGCCCAACTTGAATAACCCCACATTTATTCACTTTAATTTTCCTTGCCAAATGTAGGCCAGTCACCCAACCTATCCATATAGTTTTAAAATCTCTTGCATCATCATTCGAAGTAATTTTCCACCGATGTTAGTGTCATCTGAAAATGTGGCATCGTATTTTCTATCCCATCAACCGAGTAGGGTAATACCATCGATCACAAATGGTTAAGGCATGCGAAATGAAATCAATGACACCCCACAAATTGCATTTGCCAAAAGAAAATGACACATTTATTCCATCTGACTGCATTTTATTGGATAACCAATCCTCCATCCAAGCTAATAATTTACTCCTAAACCCATGTTGTCTGATCTTACCATTTACTCTTTGGAGAAGCGACGTATTCAATGCCTTCAGGAAGACCAGATATTTTCCATCTCCAGGGTTACCACGATCCACCTTGTTTGGGACATCTTCAAATAACTCAAGCAAACAATTCAGACACGGTTTAGCCTTCGTAAAACCATGTTGACTCTGAGGAATTATGGTTTAACTTTGCAAATGTCCTGAAAAATGGACTCTAACAATTAAATTACAATAGTTTATTGCTACACTGTAGTCCCCAGTGTATGCCATTATTATAAGTTCTTCCCTTTCGAAAACATTTACCTTTTCTTTGAATTCCTTTTTAATTGGCAAACGTTTACAAGCGATCTGCTCCAAATGTTCTGTAAGAGCCATGTGTGGCTGAATGGACTCATCATCTTGCTGGTGTACAAACTCGATGGGCTGACGTCCAAGGCCAGAATGACCGAGAACATAGAACATAGAACATAGAACAATACAGCACAGAACAGGCCCTTCGGCCCACGATGTTGTGCCAAACATCTATGCTAGATTAAGCACCCATCCATGTACCTATCCAATTGCCGCTTAAAGGTCGCCAATGATTCTGACTCTACCACTCCCACGGGCAGCGCATTCCATGCCCCCACCACTCTCTGGGTAAAGAACCCAGAGACCTATTCTCCATTCCAGACAACATCCTGGTAAATCTTCTCTGCACCCTCTCAAAAGCTTCCACATCTTTCCTAAAGTGAGGCGACCAGAACTGCACACAGTACTGCAAGTGTGGCCTAACCAAAGTCCTGTACAGCTGCAGCATCACTTCACGACTCTTGAATTCAATCCCTCTGCTAATGAACGCTAATACACCATAGGCCTTCTTACAAGCTCTATCCACCTGAGTGGCAACTTTCAAAGATCTATGTACATAGACCCCAAGATCCCTCTGTTCCTCCACCTGACTAAGAACCATACCGTTAACCCTGTATTCCGCATTCTTATTTGTTCTTCCAAACTGGACAACCTCACACTTGGCAGGGTTGAACTCCATCTGCCACTCCTCAGCCCAGCTCTGCATCATATCTAAGTCCCTTTGCAAACGTCAACAGCCCTCCTCACTGTCCACAACTCCACCAATCTTCGTATCATCTACAAATTTACTGACCCACCCTTCGACTCACTCATCCAAGTCATTAATAAAAATTACAAACAGCAGAGGACGCAGAACTTATCCCTGCGGAACTCCACTTGTAACTGGGCTCCAGGCTGAATATTTACCATCTACCACCACTCTCTGACTTCGACCGGTTAGCCAGTTTTCTATCCAATTGGCCAAATTTCCCTCTATCCCATGCCTCCTAACTTTCCGCATAAGCCTACCATGGGAACCTTATCACATGCCTTACTAAACTCCATGCACACTACATCCACTGCTCTACCCTCATCCACATGCTTGGTCACCTCCTCAAAGAATTCAATAAGACTTGTAAGGCAGTACCTACCCTTCACAAATCCGTGCTGGCTGTTCCTAATCAAGCAGTGTCTTTCCAGATACCCATAAATCCTATCCCTCAGTACCCTTTCCATTACTTTGCCTACCACAGAAGTAAGACTAACTGGCCTGTGATTCCCGGGGTTATCCCTATTCCCTTTTTTGAACAGGGGCACAACATTCGCTACTCTTCAGTCCCCTGTAACCACCCCCGTTGACAGTGAAGACGAAAAGATCATTGCCAACGGTACTGCAATTTCCTCTCTTGCTTCCCATATAACCCTCGGATATATCCCGTCAGGCCCGGGGGACTTGTCGATCCTCAAGTTGTTCAAAATGTCCAACACATCTTCCTTCCTAACAAGTATCTCTTCTAGCTTACCAGTCCGTTTCACACTCTCCTCTTCAACAATACGGTCCCTCTCGTTCGTAAATACTGAAGAAAAGTACTTGTTCAAGACCTCTCCTATCTCTTCCGACTCAATACACAATCTCCCACTACTGTCCTTGATCGGACCTACCCTCGTTCTCGTCATTCTCATGTTTCTCACATACGCGTAAAATGCATTGGGGTTATCCTTGATCCTATCCGCCAAGGATTTTTCATGCCCTCTCTTAGCTCTCCTAATCCCTTTCTTCAGGTCCCTTCTGGCTATCCTGTATCCCTCCACTGCTCTGTCTGAACCCTGTTTCCTCAACCTTATATAAGCTTCCTTCTTCCTCTTTACTAGACATTCAACCTCCGTCGTCAACCAAGGCTCCCTCACACGCCCATTTCTTTCCTACCTGATAGGTACATACATATCAAGGACACGTCGAATCCGTTCCTTGAAAAAGTTCCACATTTCCACCACATCCTTCCGTGACAGCCTATGCTCCCAACTTATGCTCCTCAAATCCTGTCTTACAGCATCGTAATTTCCCTTCCCCCAATTGTAAAATCTACCCTGTTGTGCGCACTTATCTCTCTCCATAACCAAGGTGAACGTCACATAATTGTGGTCACAATCACCAAAATGTTCACCCACTAACAAGCCCATCACTTGTCCCGGTTCATTACCGAGTACCAAATCCAATATGGCCTCCCTTCTGGTTGGACAATCTACATACCGAGTTAGAAAAGCTTCCTGGACACACTGCACAAACACCGCCCCATCCAATCTACTTGATCTAAAGAGCTTCCAATCAATATTTGGGAAGTTGAAGTCGCCCATGACTATGACTCTGTGGCTTCTGCACCTTTCCAACATCTGTTTCCCAATCTGTTTCTCCACATCTCTGCTGCTATTGGGAGGCCTATAGTAAACACCCAACAAGGTGACTGCACCTTTCCTATTTCTGACTTCAGCCCATACTACCTCCAAAGGCAGATCCCCCTCAAACTTCCTTTCTGCAGCCGTTATACCATTTCTAATTAGCAATTCCATCCCCCCTCCTTTTTTACAACCCTCCCTAATCTTACTGAAACATCTGTAACCAGGAACCTCCAACAACCATTCCTGTCCCTCATCTATCCACGTTTCCGTGATGGCCACAACATCGTAGTCCCAGGTACCGATCCACGCCTTAAGTTCATCCACCTTATTTCTGATACTCCTTGCGTTGAAGTATACGCACTTGAGCCCATCTCTGTGTCCGCAAGTATTCCCTGTCAGTGCTACCTTCTCCGAAGCTTTCCTACATTCTTGGACATCCTGACATACAGCTAGCTTACTTGCTGGACTACAAGTCCGGATCCCATCCCCCTGCGAAATTAGTTTAAACCCCCCCGAAGAGAGCTAGCAAACCTACCCCCCCCCCCCCAGGATATTGGTGCCCTTCTGGTTCAGGTGCAACCCGTCCTGTTTGTACAGGTCCCACCTTCCCCAGAATGCAGTCTAATTGTCCAAACACCTGAAGCCCTCCCTCCTACACCATCCTTGCAGCCACGTGTTCAACTGCACTCTCTCCCTATTCCTTGTCTCACTGTCACGTGGCACCAGCAACAACCCAGAGATGACGACTCTGTCTGTCCTAGCTTTTAGCTTCCAACCTAACTCCCTGAGCTCTTGAATGACCTCCCCACCCCTCTTCCTACCTATGTCATTGGTGCCAATGTGTACCACGACTTCTGGCTGCACACCCTCCCCCTTAAGGATTCTGAAGACACGGTCCGAGACGTCTCAGACCCTGGCACCCAGGAGGCAACAAACCATCCGAGAGTCTCGCCCATGTCCACAGAACCGCCTGTCCGTCCCTCTAACTAGAGAGTCTCCTATAACTAGCGCACTCCTCCTCTCCCCCTTTCCCTTCTGAGTCTCAGAGCCAGACCTCACGCCACAGACCCCGTCACTGCAGCTTACACCTGCAAGGCTGTCCCCCCCCAACAGTTTCCAAAGCTGTATACTTATTGTTTAGGGGAACGACCACAGGGGAACCCTGCACTGCCTGCTTCTTCCCCTTCCCACCACTAACTGTTACCAAGCTACCTCTGTTTTCCGGCGTAACTATGTCCCTGTAGCTTCTATCAATCACCCTCTCAGCCTCTCGTATAATCCTCAGTTCATCCAACTCCAGTTCCAGTTCCCTAACTCGTTCGGTGAGGAGCAGGATCTGACTTCATTTCCTGCAGACGAAGTCGGCAGGAGTATCGGTGGTCACCCCTACCTCAATCATCCTGCAGGAGGAACATTCCACTGCCTGTGCTGCCATGACTGTACACTTTGTCTCCAAAACAAGAACACTGAGTCAAGAACACACCCACTCAAATACCAATCACTTACCTTCCCGACCAGCTCTGCGCTCCAACCTCACTTCCGCCCAGCTCACGCCGCTCTCTACGATGAAAAGACCGTTGTCGTCGAGGTAAGTTCTTTAAATACCAATCACTTACCTTCCCGACCAGCTCTGCGCTCCAACCTCACTTCCGCCCAGCTCGCGCTGCTCTCTGCGGTGAAACGTCCGTTGTCGTCGAGGTAAGTTCTTTAAATACCAATCACTTACCTTTCCGACCAGCTCTGTGCTCCAACCTCACTTCCGCCCAGCTCGTGCCGCTCTCTGCGGTGAAAAGGACCTCCTCCCGTTGATGCTTTTGAGGATTGGGAGATGATAGAATCTTACTGTTGCTGTCTAACATTTTGAGAGGCTGATGGATCTTCTCATATTTCTCCATAGCAGGCGGAGATACTGAACTGTCTCCTTATGTATCCCGGAGATGGGACCGAGGGATTGATTGGTCTTCTCTTGTTCCCATAACTGACAAGTGTCTAAATGACCTCTTCCTTTTTCGTGAAAGAAGTCTCAGATAGTTTTTATCCGAATCCAATTCCCTTTCAATAGGCTCGCTTGGTCTGAATGGCCTCCTGTTATCCAAGTGGAATAATCTCCAGTCACTGTGTGACCTCTTCCAGTTTCTATGTTACACACTTGTGCAGGCTGAATGGACTAATCCTGTTGCTGTTTGTCAGGATACTGGTGCAGCATGGCCTACTGTTATAGGCTCGAGAGGCTGATTGTATATCAAGCTCCAGGGGCTGAATAGCCTCGTCCTGTTGTGGTGTAACAGGATCGAAGGCCTGAATATCCTCCTGTTGTTCCTGTGTAACAGGCTGGAGAACGGAATGGATTCCTAGGCTATCTGTGTAATTCACTTGTAAACTCCTTCTGTCATCTATGTTCAAATAAGATCTTCTTTAATTTTTGTAAACTCCAATGGCTACTGGGTCAACCTGATGATCCTTTCATTATAAGCTCGCAACTTCATTGCAGGAATCAGTTGAGGGAACCATCTCTGAGCTGTTTCCAATATAACAACATCCTTTCTTCATCGAAGATGCTAAATCTGCACACAATACTCCAGATGTGATCTCAATAAGACTCTGTACAGCAGCAGCAACACTTCACCAGCCTGTTGTCAGGTTCCCACCCAGGTTAGAGCTGTCTCAGCTCTCTGGGTGAAAATAGAGAATTGTTGCAAGATCATTGTCCTTCTCTACTCCATCAGCATAACGGGAGATCTGGAGTAATTAAAGTTTGAGAAGATCATAAATGATGTGGTGAGTTGATCTGTACCATTAATCTCCCCAGAGCCCACGTCGCTCAGATTCTACAGAATCTGGTAAGGTGGAGCGCAAAAACAGCAAGGAGGAGCAAACATTGATGGGAGTTATATATCAATGTTAAAGCTGCAATATAAATGCTGGGCCTGTTATAAAACAGGAAATGAGACATACACGTTTGTGGGTACTGCAGTAATAATATATGTTTAAATTATATCTAAACTGTGTTAACCCAGTTGAATGCTAATTCTGGGAGAATGGATTTCATGACCAGGTGTGAGATGGTTTATATGAACATTATGTCGAGCACTGAGCTCGAGATCAGCTTATTTCGGAATTGGTGATGAGTGATCAGAAGAGCTAATTGAAAATTTTGCTGGAAAGGACATTTTGGGAACAGTGACCACAATGTACTGGTTTTCTTTTATGCTGTTTGAGTACACGGCAGTTTTTGTTGTATTTCAAGTAACCATTATAAATCTGAGTCGTGCAAGCCATGAAGTTTTGAGGAGAAAGTGGGGACTACAGATGCTGAAAATCAGAGTCGAAGAGAGTGGTGCTGTAAAATCACAGTCAGGCAGCATACGAAGAGCTGATAAATCGATGTTTCTGGCATAAGCCTTTCATCAGGAATGAAGCTTATGGGCCAAGGGGGCTGAGAAATAAATAAATGAGAAGGGGTTGCAGCGGGGTGGGGGGGAGGGGTGAGCAGGGATTGTGATAGGTAGATGAAGGTGTGGTTGTAAGTAATAGGTAATGAAGGGAGACAGAACGCCTCATCTACTGCATCCATTAAACCCAATGTGGTCTTCAATACATTGGCGACGCAGGAGGTCTGGGGCAGCCACATTGACCAACTCCATCGCCTTGTGGCTGAGCACTATTACTTCCCTTCCCACTCTGCCAAGGACATGAGGGTCCTGGACCTGCTCCATTCCCAAACCAGAGCGACCAGAAGGCTGGAGGAAGAAAGCCTTCTCTTCTGCCTTGGGACCCTCCAACCACAGGGGATCATATTGGATTTCAGCATTTCGTCTAATCCCACCTTATTTCAAACCAACCTTCCAAGTCAGCACCGCTCCTTTGTATGTTCTTATCTGTCGACCTTCCTTCCTATCAACCTGGTCCACCCCCCTCTCCGAATATCATTTTCAACCCCACCTTCACCTATCTATTAGATTATAGGAGGCAGCTTAGAAAATGCCAAGTGTTGCAGTAAGCCAGTGGATTCAGACAAATGTAAGACCCAGCAAAGGATGACGAAGAAACTGAGAAGAAAATCAAAAAGAGAAAAAGCGTGAAATGAAAGATAAGCATAAAGACTTCTAAAAAGCATCTATCAATGTATGAAAAAAATAAAAACTAGGTCAAATGTGGAACAGTTGGTGCGCGTTCAGGATAATTTATTGCAGAGAACAGAGAAATCGCAGAGAAGAGAAACAGTTTCTTTGTGTCTAACTTCATGGAAGAATGTCCAGAAATTCTTCCAGAAATGCCAAGTGACCATGGGACTTGTGTAAGTAAAGTCGAAGATCATTCTTATCAATAATGAGGTCATCCTTGAAAAGAAAGCTGGATTGAGTATTTATAAATCTGACAGACTAGATGTACTTCATACAAGAATTTCAGCGGAGGCAGCAATAGACATGTTGATTGCATCGCGGATTTTAACTTTATTTTTCAACACTTTCCCGAAAGGCATTTGGCCAATCTGGACAAGGCAATGGTTACAAATATTATCCAACAGTTTAAGAAAGGATGAAGATGGAGAATGGTGAAGAACAGACCAGTTAACTTATCATCCGCGTTCGGGTGTCTGTTGGACTCGATTACAATGAACATGCTATTAGATACTTAGAAGTTAATAACATCACTGGGGAGTGTGAGAATGTATCGATGAAAGGAAAACCAGAAGTGGCAAATTTTGTTTGGAATAGTGTGAAGATGATACTTGGAGTCACAGGCAATGAAGAACCAATGGATAATGTGGAGTTGGATATTCAGGAGCTCTTTTAAGAACTCACACAGTAAGCTCATAAGAAAAATTAGAGTGAGAGGTATTGAGAAGAATACATGCAAATGGGAAAGTAAAAATTAGGTTTACATTTTTGTGCATGTGATTGGAATACAGAGGATGTAGTGAACCAGTTGCATCGAGAGTTGGTGAGACTAACCTTAGAGTATTGTGTATCGTTCGGTGTCCCAAACTCACAAAGAATGTACTGACTTCAGAGGAGCTGCAAAAGGTATCATCCAGATTAATCCCTAAAATGATTATCCAGATTAAACCCTAAAATGGCAAGATTGTCTGATGTGGAAACTCAGCCTGTGATCTCGAGTTTCAAAACATGAGAGGTGATTGCAGTGAAACTTAGAAACAGTGGGGACTGAATAACAAAGGGATATGGAAAAGGGCAAGTAGGCGAGAAAAGTGAATATCCCACGATATTCTGCATGGACAAGTAGAACAGAATAATCACCAAACAGTTATTGCCCATTAGAAACCAAAAAGGCAACCTGTGTGTCAAGCTGGAGAATATTGATGGATTGTTACATGATACCTTCACATCTATTTTACTGGGGAGAAGGAGGGTGCAGGTACAGAATTCAAGAAGATGGACTGGAAAACTCTTGGACAGATTGATGTAAAATACGAGCAGTGATTTGAAGCTTTGTTCTGTATAAATTTTGACCAATCTCCATGTCTGAATGAGTTGTATCACAGTCGGCTGTTGGGGTATGAATATTTTAATTTGAATCTGACTGCATATTTTAATTAGAATCTGGCCATCGCGGAGATGCCAGAGAACTGTAGAATTGCTAATATGATTCCACTTCACAGTAAGGGTTGGAGAGATAGACCAGGGAACTATAGATGAGCGAATGTTAGATTACTGTTAAGGCAACTACCGGAGAAGAAAAGGAAGGAGAATATTGAACTCCAATCAGAGTCGCAAAGTTTGATCAGGGATAATCATCATGACTTTATCAGAAGGAAGTCACATTCAATGGGTTTGATTGAATTCGTTTGAGGAGGGCGATTGTTTTGTTTTGTCCTTTGACAAATTTCCAGCTGGGAAACTGAAAAATAAAGTGATATCTCACAATGTAAAGGATAACTTGACAAGTTACAATGAAAATTGTCTTAGTGGCAGCAGGCAAGGGTGGTGGGACAAGGCTGTTTGCTTGACTGGAGACCAGTGTCCCCTGGTCTACCACAGGGATCAGTGCTGTGCCCCTTATTGTTTGTGTTATTCATTTAAAAAATATAGATGTGAATGTGGACGGGGCTAGGTGGAGAGTGGGGGAGGTGTGATAAGTAGGTTTATGTTTGGCATTAAGATTGGCTGGGTCGTTAGCAGTGAGGAGGAATGCCTTAAGTTACAGGAAGATGCAGATGGAATGGTGAAATGGGCAGATCAATGGCAGATAGAATGTAACCCTGATAAATATGAGGAGATGCACTTTGGGAGAAGGAACCAGGCAGGAGAGGACTCAATGAATGGCAGCACACTGGGAACCTCAACGTGTGCTTCTCCACACATCCCTGAATAACTGGACAGGTTAATGGACTAGTTAAGAATTGGACCTTGGGAGTTGAGTTTCCTAATCAGGGTGTAGCTTATAAGAGCAATACAGGGCTTTGGTTTGGCCAAAATAGAGTACTGCATGTAGTTCTGCGGGCCACATTCCAGGAAGGGTGTGATTATATTGGAGAAGGTGCAGAGGCGATTCACCAGGATGTTACCTGAGATGGAGCATATCAGCTATGGAGAGAGGCTGGATAAGCATGGGTTGTTTAGTTTGGAGCAGAGAACGATGAGGAAGATGCGATTCAGAAGTATAAGAATCTGAGCGACACGGACAGGGTGGATAGACAGCAGCTGTTCCTTTTAGTCAGAGGGTCGAGAACAAAGGAGCACACTTTTCAAGTGAAAAGTTTGCAGTTCAGAGAGAATTTACACATTTTTCTTCACCGAGAGGGTGTTGTGTTCTGGGACTACTTCCTGAGAGGTGAATTATCACGGGTAACCTCACGCTCTTTAAGAAGTACTTGGATGAGTGCTTAGAAGTGTCATAACATTCCAGGCTCTGGGCCTGCTGTAGGAAAGTGGGACTAATATAGATCGTGCTGGACTTCTGTTGGCACAGAGTCTATGCTCATCTGCGTGAATGGTGTGGAAAGTCAATTATTGAGCAGTTTAAAGCAGGAATTGATGAGTTTGTGAAGAGAATATTCACAAGGATTCTAAGAGTGAACTGTAATAACTTGTTAAATTATGTCAATGTGAGAAATATGAGAAAACAATCGACTGAAACATATCCATATCTACCACAAATTCACCTGCACCTCCACACACATCATCTATTGCATCCGCTGCACCCGATGTGGCCTCCTCTATATTGTGGAGACAGGCTGCCTACTTGCGGAACGCTTCAGAGAACACCTCTGGGACAGCCGGACCAACCAACCCAACCACCCCGTGGCTCAACACTTTAACTCCCCATCCCACTTCACCAAGGACATGCAGGTCCTTGGACTCCTCCATCGCCAGAACATAACAACACGGCGGTTGGAGGAAGAGCGCCTCATCTTCCGCCTGGGAACCCTCCAACCACAGGGGATGCACTCAGATTTCTCCAGTTTCCTCATTTCCCCTCCCCCGACCTTGTCTCAGTCGATTCCCTCGAACTCAGCACCGCCCTCCTAACCAGCAATCTTCTTCCTGATATCTCCGCCCCCACCCCACTCCGGCCTATCACCCTCACCTTGACCTCCTTCCACCTATTACATCTCCATCGCCCCTCCCGCAAGTCCCTCCTGCCTACCTTTTATCTTAGCCTGCTGGACACACTTTCCTCATTCCTGATGAAGGGCTTATGCCCGAAACGTCGAATTTCCTGTTCCTTGGATGCTGCCTGACCTGCTGCGCTTTTCCAGCAACACATTTTCAGCAAATGTCCATCCACGCTAACCCCATTTCCCTGCAGTTGGCCCATTTCCTTCCAGTCCTTTCCCATCCTCATATTTAAACAAATGCTTTTGAAATGTTGTTAATGCACCCCCACCCCTCCCTCCCCGCTCCCAACCACATCTGCTGGCAGCTTATCCACGTACCAGCCTCTGTGTAAAGAAGTGGCCTCTCAGGTTCACTTTTATTCCTTCCCCTGTAAACGTAAACTGATCCCAACCAGTCGTCGATTCTCTAAACCTTGGAAAAAGACTGAGCGCATTCATCCTATCCATACCCCTCGTGATCTTATACAACTCTGTAAGGACTCCCCCAGTCTCCTACACTCGAAAGATAAGGTCCTAGCTTGTCCAACTTCTCCCTATAACTCAGATCATTGGGTCCTGGCAACGTCCTTGTAAATTTATTCTGCACTCTTTCTAATTTCGTTACATCCTCCCTAAAACAAGGTGACAAAAACTGAACACATTACTCCAAGTGTGGCCTTACCAAAGTCATGTGTAACTGCATCATAAATTCCCAACTTCTACACTCAATATCCTGCCTGATGGAGGCCAGTATGCCAAAAGTCTTCTTCACTGCCCTCTTTACCTGTGACTCCACGCTCAGAGAACCGTGTACCTGAACAGCAAGGTCTCTCTGCCCACTGCATCCCTTAAGGCCCTCCCATTCACCATGAAACTCCTACCTTGATTTGAGTTTCCAAAATGCAAGATCTCTATATTAAATTTCATTTGCAATTTCTTGATCCACTTCCCCACCTGATTAAGGTCCTACTGCAATTTCTGATAAACTTCCTCACTGATCATGCTCTCGCTTACATTCGTGTCTTCTGCAAACTAACTAATCATACCTTGTACATTCTCAACGAAATCATAGATAGCAAACAGCAATGGACACAGCCTCCAGTCTGACAAATATCCTACCACTTAACCCTTTGCTTCCTAACTTCAAGCCAATTGTGTATCCAATTGGCAGTTCCCCCAGCATTCCACGTGATCGACCCTTCCAGAGCAGCCTGCTAGGTGGAACCTTATTGAAAGGCCTTACTGAAATCCATAGAGAATACATCTACCACTCTGTCCTCATCAACCTTCCTGGTCACTTCATCAAAGAACGCTAACAAATTTGAGAAGCATGATCTCCCACTCACAAGTCTATGCCGACTGCTCCGAATCAAACCCGGTGTAAGTAATGAGTGCACTCAATGGCATGCTGTCCTTCATTGTATGATGATTCAAGTACATAAATAAAGCCATCTTCCTGCTGTTGTCGAGCCTTTCTGAGAGAGCATTAGGGGCACAATGTACAGATTTGATCACCTTTATAAGGAATGACCACAAACATGGATGATGGTAACATGAGGATAGAGTGAATAAGCTGAGTGTTTAATCTGTAGAGCTGTGAGAGATGAAGAAATGGTGATGCTGAAACACGAGGAGTGGCAACAATCACTTATTTCCAAAAGAGCCATTGGATAGGGTGATAAATTCCATACTTTACCCAGGATTAATTAGTTTGATTTATTGCCACGTGTACCTCAGTACAGGGAAACACTTTATTTATGAGCAGTGGAGGAAGATCATAGTAAGCATGGTCAGATAGATCATAGGGTGGAAATAGACTTGGACAGAGTAAGGCAAACAGGTTACACTGAACAGGACGTGCAGAAGACAAGGTCAACATGAACAAGATCAGTAAAATTTGAACTTCGAGAGTCCATTCATCAGTCTAACGTGGCTTTCCTAATAGTTTATATGCCTAAATTAACTCTCCCCACGTTATTGTGCAGTCGGCGTGTGAACCCGTACTGAACGTCAGGTTACTCACAATCCCCAACAGCAGCCACAATACCTTCCATCTGAAATAGGTAGCCATTCCCACCAGCTTCCCCCTACATAGAGAACACCAGACTGTCTTCTCGAAGATGAATGATGCCTTCTTGAGACTTCACACAAGACATATAGCTTCCCTCCTCACCGCGTGAAAACCACAGTAAGGTCCCACGTCTGTATCATAAGCAATGGAACCACGAGGAACAACGTGGAGCAGTCTGTGTGTGCAGCCTCTGATCGAATTGTTCATCATGTTGGAGCATCAATTAGGAGACAGTGAGATCTGCCGATGCTAGCGATCATAGTAGAGAATGGATTGCTGGAAAAGCACAGCAGGTCAAGCAGCATCTGAGAAGCAGGGGAATTGATGTTTCAGGCATAAGCCATTCATCAGGAATCCGCATCAATTTTCTCAATCTGTCCCTTTGTAAGTGCGTTGAGGGGGATGGCCTCCTCGTGTTTCTGTATAAGTGGCTCAAGCGGCTGAATGGCTTCGTCTTGTTCCTCTGTAATTGACTCAAGAGGCTGAATGGCCTCATCCTATTGCTGTGTCAGTGACTCAACGGACTGACTGGCTTATTCCTCATACGACTGGACAAGGCCAAGGGCCAGATTGGGTTACCCTTGGTTCCTGTTTAATGGCTCGATATGCTGATGAGAGTGATGATGCTGTAGCTTTAAAAGTTACTTTGTCCTGGATTCTTTTAAGAGAGAGATTGAATGATCGTTACCAAGCTGGCTATTTAAGATAACTTAAGTAAACAGCTAGCGAGGCCTTGAGTTTATTTTAATGCGGCCTGAATTGGTGTGGCCAGCTCTCACAGATTAGGATCTCTGGGTTTTGGTTTCGAAGTAACATCAGAAACAATTAGGGTCTCCACAGAGTTGGAAGCTTCAGTGGATGTCTCCTGGCTCCTACTCTCTCCGAATTTTCTCTTGCTGCTGTTCTTGGATTAGAAAAATGTTTGTGACAATCTGTGTCTGAATATTTCTTATCGCCAGGGACTGTGTTCATGTGATTTTCCTATATTGGAACAGTTCATTAGTAATAGTTCCTAGACCCATTATTCTGTTAACTTGTCTAATAGAATTAAGTTATTCTAAATTCCCCTTTCTTTGGTTTCATTTTATCTTCCGTGTTTAAATAAATGGTGTTTTGCTTCACACCGTGTAGTTTGACTATTCACATTGCATCTGGAAAAGACACTTTACATTTCCATTAAAATAAGAAAACATTCGTGTCTTGGCTACCGCCTTCAAATATTTTGAGGGGCTCTGGTGTGGTTCATCACACTAGACTCCTTCTCTTACCGATTAATAGTTTGGAGTCACTGAATGGGCTGTCCCTGTTCTTCTCCAACAGTGTCAATGGGCTGAGTGACTTCCTCATATTCCTGTGAAACCAGCGTGAGGTGCTGAATGAACTGTTGTTTTACTGTGGCAATGTGCAGTGCCCGACAGTGCTGTTAAATGACTGTTACGGACCGTTTAACAGCACAAGCCTGAATGGAGTCTGGGTCCTGCTGTACATGGACAGTGACCGGTTCAGGAGCTGACGAGGGACAAAATGTTCTGAACATTGTGGAATCTTCGGTGACCATCCCCACTTCTGATCTTATGTTGAAGAGGGTGGGGCTGGGAAGACATTGATGAAGCAGCTGAAGATGTTTGTGAAGAGGAAGCTAACCTGAGGAGTTCCCACTTAGGTGACCCAGGACTAAGATGATGAATATATTCCTTTGTGCCATGTATGTGTCAACCTCTTTGTTCATATCAAGAGGCCGTGGTATAGGAGCAGCAAGTATTTTCTTCAAACAGGTAGTATTGAATGTCAGGGTTTCGGTTCTGAAGGGTGTTCGGGGAGCTAGATGACGGAAAGTATTTGAAAAGGAGGTCGATGGATATTAACCTATCAGAGTGGTGAGGGCTATGAGGAATTTGGAATTAAAGAGGATTTGAGACCAAAGGCAGATCAGCCACGATCTTAGTGAAGGGAAAGGCAGGTTTGGGGAGTAAATGAGCTGTCCCTGCCCTGTTTCTAATGTTTTCACATTCTGTTGTTGGAAAGTGAGTGGATGTTATTTTCATGAATGTGCAAATTACTGAATATTGCAGCCAGGAGACCAGAAGATTTTGTGAGCCATCTCGGGGTGAGGTATGGGGGCTGTATTCACAGGGAATCTGGGTCTACAATATGACCAACAAATGGAGCACAAGTTGCAGAGAGGGGAAGCTCTGTAAAGAGAGATGAGGGGCCTCTTTCATACCCAGCCTGGGTTTTCGAATTACATTTCTCAAATCACTTCAAACCGTGTCTGACAGTCTTGAGAGGCTGAATGACCTCCTCTGTTTCTGTGCAACAGGTTACAAGAGTAAGTTTTCTCCAACTGCTCCTGTCTAGTAGGTTTGAGGGGCTGAATGGAACACAGGAACATTGGATTGAGGGACAAGAGTGGGTCATTAGATCCTTTAAGCTTCTCCAACAGGCACTAAGATTGTGGCTGATCAGATTGCAGTCTCAGCCCCACTTTGCTGTCTGCGTCCCATTATGCATCACTCACTTCTCTGTCAAATATTTAACTAACACAGATTTCAATCAATGTGAACATAGAGGCACGATAAACTTCCAGTGAACAGTATTTCGACTTGAAAGGTCCTTCCAGAATTATTCATCATCCCTCTTGTAGACTCAGAAGTCATGCAGAATGGAAACAGACCCGTTAGTCCAATCTGTTCACTCCAATCAGATATCAAATCTGATCCAGTCCCATTTACCGGTATTTGGCCAATATCCCTCCTCTTTCAGATACTTTTTAAATGTGCAATTGTAACCGCATTCACCACTTCCTCCTACAGCACTTTCTGTGCACACACCACTGTCTGTATAAAATATTTACCCCAAGGTCCCTTCTAAATCATTCGCCCTCGCCCCTCCAACTTATGCTCTCTTGTTCTTGACTCTCCTATCCTGGGAAACAGAACGTGGCTGTTCAGAATATCCATGCTCCTGATCATTTTATAAAGCTCTATAATGTTACCCCTCAGCCTCTGGCACTCCGGGGAAGCACCTCAACCTAACTAGCCTCTCCCTAAAACTCAAATCCTTCAATCCTGCATCATCCGTGTAAATCTCTTCTGCAGCCAACCGAGTTGTATGCAGTATTCTTAAAGTGGCCTCACCAGTATCCTCATCAGATGCAACATTGCACCCAACTCCTATACTCCATGCTCTGACTGATTAAGGCAAATATTGCCAAATGTGTTCTGCACCACTCTGCCTACTTGCGACTCCACTTTCAAGGAACAACGTAACTGCAGTCCAAGGTTCCTTTATTCCACAACACGCCGCAGGACCTTATCGTTAAGAGTATAATTTCTGCCCTGATTTGCCTTCCCAAAATGCAAAACATCGTATCTATCTAAATTACACTTCATCAGTCACTCCTTGCCCCTTTGACCCATCTAATTGTGGTCTCGTAGTACTCTCAGATAATTTATTACATCACCTTTCTGATGTCATCTGTAAACTTACTAACTATGGCCCCGATATTCATATCCAAATCCTTGATATAAATGATGAAATACAGTGAACATCGCCACACACTGCTGCTCACAAGCCACCAGGCTGAAAACTATCCCTCTTCCTTCGAGATAATTGTAACTAGCTTCCCCTGTATCCGATGTGACCGAAGCGTCTTAAACAGTCTACCAATCGGAATGTTGTCAACATTTTGATGAGGTCCATGTAGACAATGTCTACCAAACCACCTTCAACAGTCTTCTTTGTCACCTCTTCATAAAACTCAATCAAATTAATGAGACATGATTTCCCATGCAGAAAGCCACGTTGACAACTCTGATATTTCCTTGCCTTCCCAATTCTATGTAAATCCTGTCCCTGAGAAGCCCCTCCAACAATTCACCCACCACTGACATTAGGCTCACCGGTCTATACTTACCTGTTTTTTGGGTCACTGTTTTCTTTTCTAGTCCCACACTTCCACTGCTCATAACACATGTTAAACAATACCAGGTTGCTGATATGGCCAATGATATCTGTCTCAGACTGAGTCAGTTTTACGAACAAGTTTGGCTAGTTTCTTTAATCAGCTGAAATAGCACGTTTATGATCCAGAGCAACGTCACAAAAACTAAAATGGAAAGATGAATGGGAAACGATTCGGATATTGGAAATAAAAAATCGATATTTCCCTTTCTAAAAACACTGGCGCGTGCACACACACACACACACACATACACACACACACACACTATGTGTTGGGTAGGCCAGAGGTTATTAAAGTGGACAAATCCCCAGGACAAGATGGGATCTTTCCCACGTTGCTGAGGGAGGTGAGAGAGAAAATATCTGGGCCCTTGACAGATATCTTTGTGGCATTCTTAAATACAGGTGAGGTGCCAGAAGACTGGAGGGCAGCTTATGTTGTTCCCCTGTATATGAAGGTTAGGAGGGATATTCTGGGTAACTACAGAGCAGTGAGCCTGACGTCAGTAGTGGGAAAGTTGCTGGAGAAGGTACTGAGAGAGGGGATCTATTTATATTTAGAAAATAATAAGCTTATCAGTGACGGGCAACATGATTTTGTGCAGGCGTGATTTTGCCTTACCAACTTAATAGAGTTCTTCTTCGAGGAAGTGACCAAGTCAATAGATGAAGGAAGGGCTGTTGATCTCATATATATGGACTTTAGTAAGGCGTTTGATAAGGTTCCCCATGGTAGACTAATGGAGAAATTGAAGTCGTATGGTGTGCAGGGTATTTTAGCTGGGTCGATAAAGAACTGGTTGAGAAACAGGAGACAGAGACTAGTAGTTGAAGGGAGTTTCTTGAAATGGAGAAAGGTGACCAGTGGTGATCCACGGGGGTCAGTGTTGGGGCCACTGTAGTTTGTAATATACATAAATGATCTGGAAGAGGGCACTGTGGGTATGATCATCAAGTTTGGTGGAGTAGCAGAAAGCATAAGGGACTGTCAGAGAATACAGGTGGATATAGATAGACTGGAGAGTTATGCGGAAAAGTGGCAGGTGGTTTTTAATCCAGATAAATGTGAGGTGATGCATGTAGGCAAGACGAATTCGAGAGCGAATTATGCAAAGAACGGAAGAGCCTTGGGAAGATTTGATGCGCAGAGAGATCTGGGAATGCAGGTCCATTTTACCCTGAAGGTTGCTGCACAAGTGCATAGAATGGTCAAGAAGGCATATAGTACACTGGCCTTCATTGGACAGGGTATTGAGTTTAAGAAGTGGCAAGTCATGTTAACATTGTACAAGACATTGCTTCGGCCGCATTTAGAATACTGTGTACAGTTCTAGTAGCCACATTACCAAAAAGATGTGGACGTTTTGGAGTTTGTGCAAAGAAGGTTCACGCGAATGTTGCCTGGTATGGAAGGTGTCATCTATGAAGAAAAGCTGAGTAGGTTAGAAAAAAGGAGATTGAGGGAGAACCTGATTGAGGTTTACAAAATCATGAAGGATATAGACAGGGCAGATAGAGGCAAGCTTTTTTTGTTCCCAGGGTAAAAGATTCAATAACGAGAGGTCGTGGTTTCAAGGTGGGAGATGGAAAGTTTAAGGGAGATACACACGGCAAGTGCTTCACACAGAGGGTGGTGGGCGTTTGGAACGCGTTGCCAGCAGAGGTGGTAGAGGCAGGCACGGTAGATCCATTTAAGATACACCTGGATAAATGCATGAGTAAGTGGGGAGCAGAGGGATATACATGCTTAGGAATTGACCGACAGGCGCGCTCACACACTAGTTAGGGGTAAATATCGGGGAACTGGTTTGGGAAGGTTGCTATGGACCAATTGTTCTGAAGGGTCTGTTTCCACGCTGCAGGAATTCTCTAAAAACAAGATTGGTAACGATGACGGAAGAGTTTTGTTTTAGCTTGCACACTTTATTGTGATGAGGAACACTGAAGGAGAGAGAGTGCAATAGGGCATTCCTTCTCGGGCAGATTATATTTTCTCCCTCTCTGAGCTGAATTACAAAGGAATGTCATCCTCTCCCAGACAGGACCATGTGAGGTCCCCTTGTACATTGTCCATCACAATCCCTGTTCCATATAGGTTATCATTGTTGCTGTCATACACAGAGCTATACCCTCTGCAGAAAATGGTCTCGGTCGATATGAAGATATGTTTATGTGCCCCTGCGTCATTAAAATTAAAGTGTTTAATGTATTCAGAATTCCTGTGTTAAAATGAATGCATTTTGTAACAAATACAGAAATTGCTGGAAAAACTTGGCAGGTCTGAAAGCATCAAGTTGCCTTTCACATGCTGTAGTTGTATTAGCCTCGACCACCTCATCTGGCAGCTCATTCCATACACACACCACCCTCTGCATGAAAAGGTGGAGCTGAGACCTCAGCAAAGCCTTTCGTCTCTCACTTTCATCCAATGCCCTCTAGTTTTGGACATCGATAACCTGCGGCCTACTCACCCTATCCATGGCCGTTTTGATTTTATAAACCTCTACTGCTGCGAAATGTGACTCCAATCAACACGATAAGTTGTGTTTTCTGTCATCCCGGGCCGAAATTCTGAAATGCAATACTATCATCTTTTCCTTCTCCAACAAGTCACAATTCTAAATCCAATTTAATCAGTTTGTTCAGATATATTATGAAACACTTCTGTGGGATTTACACCGAGATCTTTGTACCCGGAAGTGGGAACACTAGCATCACTCAGGAATACCCATAAAGCTGTAACAATATTCTCCTGTTCTGACATGCTGTGACATACCTCTATAACAGGCAGGACTTCCATCCTGACCTTTTAGTCCAGAGCTAGGAACCCTACTACACAAGTTCAGGAATTGGAATCAAATTCAGAATTCTGCCTCAGAGACAGGTACACGACCCATTGCATTGCCATACACAGATTTTGGGTCATATGTTTAGTGCTGGCTTTCAGCTCGGTGTGGATTTATTATAATTAGGTTCCCATTGCTGAACTACACAAAACACTTTTTATTGTTAAGCAAATGCAAGATATTTCTCTCAACTACGGGATGTTGAGTGCACGTGCTGTGCCATCGAAATTAACGATGAACATAGTGAGTTTTGAGAAGATTTGTAGCTCAGGATGAGGATTAGGATATAGGTTTGCTCACTGAGCTGAAAGGTTCACTTTCAAACGTTTCATTACTTTACTAGCTAAAATCTTCAGTGGACATTAGGCAAAGCAATGCTGAAACTTCCTGCTTTCTATTTATGTTTGGGTTTCTTTGAGTTGGTGATGCAATTTCCTTTCATGATGTTATTTCCTGTGGTGAAGTCACTTCCTGTTCCTTTTCTCAGCGGGTGGTAGATGGGGTCTAACTCAATGTGAATGTTGATAAAGTTCTGGTTGGAATGCAATGCTGCTCGGAATTCTGCTGCATGTCTTTGTTTGACTTGTCCTTGGATGGATGTATTGTCCCAATCGAAGTGGTGTCCTCCTTAATCTTTATGTGAGGATGCTAGTGAGAGACAGAATTGACCTTTTGTGGCTCGTCAGTGTTCATGTATCCAAGGTTTCTGCCTGTTTGTCCAATGTATTGATTGTTACAGCACTTGCACGGTATTTTGTAAATGACATTGGTTTTGTTCATTGTCTGTATAGGGTCTTTCAATTTTATTAGCTGCAATTTTAGTGTGTTGGTGGGTTTTGGGCTACAATGATTCCAAGGAGTCTGAGAAGTCTGGCAGTCATTTCCGAAATGCCTTTGATGTAGGGGAGAGTGGCTAGGGTGTCTGGACGTGTTGCGTCTGCTTGTTAGAGTTTATTGCTGAGAAATCGGCGGACTGCGTTCAATTGGTACACATTCTTTTTGAATACACAGTATAGGTGATTTTCCTCTGCTCTGTGTAGTACCTTTGTGCTGCAGTGTGTGTTGACTTGTTGAAATAATGTTATGATGCAGCATCGTTTGTGAGTGTTGCGATGATTGCTTCTGCAGTTCAATATTTGGTCCATGTGAGTTGTTTTTTTCAGTAGACGCTGGTTTGAAGTTCCCCATTGGCTCTTCACTCGACTCTGACATCTAGGAATGGCAGTTTGTTGTTGTTTTCCTCCGTCTGACTGCGTATTATACCAGTAAGGGTATTATTGATGATCAATGCACTGCTGTGGTCTGCACAGCTCCCCGTGCTGGACAGATATCTAGTCCGGATTTATAGATCAATGCACTGCTGTGGTCTGCACAGATCCCCGTGCTGGACAGGTATCTAGTGCGGTGTTATAGATCAATGTCCTGCTGTGGTCTGCACAGATCCCCGTTCTGGACAGACATCTAGTCCGGGTTTATAGATCAAAGCACGGTTGTGGTCTGCACAGCTCCACGTGCTGGACAGATATCAAGTCCGGGGTTATAGATCAATGCACTGCTGTTGTTTGCACAGCTCCCCGTGCTGGACAGATGTCTAGTCCGGGGTTATAGATACTGTTATGGTCTGCACAGCTCCCCGTGCTGGAAGGATATCTAATCCGTGTTTATAGATCAATGCAGTGCTGTGGTCTGCACAGCTCCCCGTGCTGGACAGATATCTAATGCATGTTTCTCGATCAATACACTACTGTGGTCTTTACTGCTCCCTTTGCTGGACAGTTACCTAGTCCGGGTTTATAGATCAATGCACTGCTGTTGTCTGCACAGCTCCCCGTTCTGGACAGATATCAAGTGCAGTGTATGGATCAATGTCCTGCTGTGGTCTTCACAGCTCCACGTGCGGGAAAGATAACTCGTCTTGGGTGAAAGATCAATGCGCTGTTGTGGTCTGCAAAGCTCCCGTTTCTGGACAGATCTCTAATCCGAGGTTATAGATCAATGCACTGCTGTTGTCTGCACAGCTCCCCGTGCTGGACAGAAATCTACTCTGGGCTGATGGATCAATGCGGTGCTGTGGTATGCACAGCTCCCCGAGCTGGACAGATATCGAGTCCAGGGTTAGTGATCAGTGCGCGGTTGTATTCTGCACAGCTCCCCGAGCTGGACAGATATCGAGTCCGGGGTTAGTGATCAGTGCGCGGTTGTATTCTGCACAGCTCCCGGTGCCGGACAGATATCTAGTCCGGAGTTACAGATCAATGCGCTGTTGTGGTCTGCACAGCTGCCCAAGCTGGACAGATATGCAATCCGTGTTTATAGATCAATAAGCTGTTGTGGTCTGCAAAGATCCCGGTTCTGGACAGATCTCTCGTCCGAGGTTATATACCAATGCAATGCTGTGGTCTGCACAGCTCCCCGTGCTGGACAGATATCTACTCCGGGCTGATGGATCAATGCGGTGCTGTGGTATGCAGAGCTCCCCGTGCTGGACAGATATCTAGTCCGGGTTTATAGATCAATGCACTGCTGTAATCTGCACAGCTGCCCAAGCTGGACAGATATCCAATCCGTGTTTATAGATAAATGCAGTGCTGTAATCTGCACAGCTCCCCGTGTTGGACGGATATCTCATCCGGGGTTATACATCAATGCACTGCTGGGTTGTGCTCAGCTCCCCGTTCTGGACAGATATCTAGTCCGGGGTTATATATCAATGAACTTCTGTGGTCTGCACAGCACCCCGTTCTGGACAGATATCTAGTCCGGGGTGATAGATCAATGCACAGCTGTGGTCTGCACAGCTCCCCGTGCTGCACAGATATCATGTCCGGGGTTAGATATCATTGCACTTGTGATCTGCACAGCTCCCTGTGCTGGACAGATATCATGTCCAGGGTTAGAGATCAATGTACTGTTGTCGTCTGCACAGCTCCACGTGCTGGACAGATATCTAATTCAGTGTTAGATATCAATGCTCTGCTGTTGTCTGCACATCTACCCGTGTTGGACCGATATCTAGTCGAGGGTTATGTGTCAATGCGCGGTCGTGTTCTGCACAGGTCCCCATGCTGCACAGATATCTCATCCGGGGTTAAAGATCAATGCACTGCTGTGGTCAGCACAGCTCCCGTGCTGGACAGCTATCTCGTTCGGGTTTATAGAACAATGCATTGCTGTGGTCTGCACTGCTCCCCGTTCTGGACAGATATCTAGTCCGGGGTTATACATCAATGCACTGCTGTGTTGTGCGCAGCTCCCCGTGCTGGACAGATATCACGCCCGGGGTTATAGATCAATGCAATGCTGTGGTCTGCACTTTTCCCCGTTCTGGATTGATATCTAGTCCGGGTTTATAGATCAAAGCACTGCTGTGGTCTGCACAGCTCCACGTGCTGGACAGATATCAAGTTCGGGGTTCTAGATCAATGCACTGCTGTTGTCTGCACAGCTCCTCGTGCAGGACAGATATCAAGCCCGGGGTTATAGATCAATGCATTGCTGTGGTCTGCACAGCTCCCCGTGCTGGACAGATGTCTAGTCCCGGGTGTTATGTCAATGCACTGCTGTGGTCTGCACAGCTCCCCTTACTGGACTGATATCTAATCCGCGTTGATAGATTAATGCACTGCTGTGGTCTGCACAGCTCTCCGTGCTGGACAGATATCTAATCTGAGTTTATAGATCAATGCAGTGCTGTGGTCTGCAGTGTTACCCGTTCTGGGCAGATATCTGTCCGGGTTTATACATCAATGCACTGCTGTGTTGTGCACAGCTCCCCGTGCAGGCAGATATCTAGTCCGGGGTTATAGATCAATAAACTTCTGTGGTCTGCACACCTCCCCGTGAGGACAGATATCTAGTCCGTGGTTAGAGATCAATGCAGTGCTGTGGTCTGCACAGCTACCCGTGCTGGACAGATATCTCGTCCGGGGTAATAGATCAATGAACGTCTGTGGTCTGTACAGCTCCCGGTGCTGGACAGATGTCTAGTCCGGGTTTATAGATCAATGCACTGCTGTGGTCTGCACAGCTCCCGGCGCTGGAAAGATATGTAGTCCGGGTTTATAGATCAATGCAGTGCTGTGGTCTGCACTGCTCCCCGTGCTGGACAGATATCTAGTGTGGTGTTAAGGATCAATGTCCGGCTGTGGTCTTCACAGCTCCCCGTGCTGGACAGATGTATAGTCTGGGGTGAAAGATCAATGCGCAGTTGTGGTCTGCAAAGCTCCCGGTTCTAGACAGATCTCTCGTCCGATGTTATACATCAATGCACTGCTGTGGTCTGCACAGCTCCCCGTTCTGAACAGACATCTAGTCCAGGTTAGTAGATCAATGCAGTGCTGTGTTCTGCACAGCTCCCCGAGCTGGACAGATATCGAGTCCGGGATTATACATCAATGCAGTGCAGTGGTATGCACTGCTTCCCATTTTGGAGAGTTATCTAGTCCGGGGTTATTGATCAATGCACTGCTGTGGTCTGCACAGCTCCCTGTGCTGGACAGATATCATGTACGGGGTTATACATCAATGCACTGTTGTGGTCTGCACAGCTCCACATGCTGGACAGATATCTAATTCAGGGTAAGATATCAATGCTCTGCTGTTGACTGCACATCTACTTGTGCTGGACTGATATCTAGTTGGGGGTTATGGATCAATACGCTGTCGTGTTCTGCACAGCTCCCCGTGCTGGACAGATATCTACTCCGGGGTTATAGATTAATGCACTGCTGTGGTCTGCACTGCTCCCCGTGCTTAACAGATATCATGTCCGGGGCTAGAGATCAATGCACTTGTGATCTGCACAGCTCCCTGTGCTGGACAGATATCTCGTCCAGTGTTATTGATCAATGCAGTGCTGTGGTCTGCACAGCTCCCCGTGCTAGGCTGATATCTAGTTCGGGGTTATAGATCAATGCAGTGCCGTGGTCTGCACAGCTCCCCGTGCATGACAGATATCTAATCCGTGTTTATAGATCAATGTACTGCTGTGTTCTGCACAGTTCCCTGTGCTGGACCGATTTCGAGTCAGGGTTTATAGAACAGTGCTCTACTGTGGTCGGCACAGCTTCCCGTGCTGGACAGATATCTCGTCCGGGGTTATAGATCAGTGCTCTGCTGTGGTGTGCACAGCTTCCCGTGCTGTACAGATATCAAGTCCGGGGTTATGCATCAATGCATTGCTGTGGTCTGCACAGCTCCCCGTGCTGGAAAGACATCTTGTCCGGGGATACAGTTCAATGCACTGCTGTGGTCTGCACAGTTCCCCGTGCTGAACAGATATCTAGTCCGGGGTTATAGATCAATGCAGTGCTGTGGTCTGCACAGCACACCGTGATGGGCAGATATCTAGCCGGTGGTTAGTGATCAATGCGCTGTTGTGTTCTGCACAGCTCCCCGTGCTGAACAGATATCTCGTCCGGAGTATTATGTCAATGCAATGCTGTGGTCTGCACTGCACCCCATACTGGACTGATATCTATTCCGGGTTGATGGATCAATGCACTGTTGTGGTCTGCACAACTTCCGGTGCAGGACAGATATCCATCCCGGGGTTATAGATCAATGTACTGTTGTGGTCTGCACAACTCCCCGTGCTGGAAAGACATCTAATCCGTTCTTCTAGGTCAATGCACTGCTGGGGTCAGCACAGCTCCCCGTGCTGGACAGATATCTAATCCATGCTAAGAGATCAATGCAGTGCTGTGGTCGGCACGGATTCCCGTGCTGAGCAGATATCAAGTCCGGGTTTATAAATCAATGCGCTGTTGTGGTCAGCACAGCTCCCCGTGCTGGAAAGATGTCTAACCCGTGTTTATATATCAATGCAGTGCTGTGGACTGCACAGCTCCTCGTGCTGGACAGACATCTAGTTCGGGTTTATAGATCAATGCACTGCTGTGGTCTGCACAGCTTCTCGTGCTGGACAGATATCTAGTCCGGGGTTATAGATGAATGCACTGCTGTGGTCTGCACAGCGCCCCGCGCTGGAATGATATCTCGTCCGGATTTATACATCAAAGCACTGCTGTGGTCTGTACTGCTCCCCGTGCTGGACAGATATCTTCTCTGGGGTTACAGTTCAATGCGCTTTTGTTTACTGCACAGCTCCCCGGCTGGACAGATATCTAGTCCGGTGTGGTAGATCAATGCACTGCTGTGGTCTGCACAGCTCCCCATGCTGGACAGATATCTAGTCCTGGTTTATAAATCACTGCACTGCTGTGGTCTGTACTGCTCCCCGTGCTGGGCGGATATCTAGTCCGGGGATATTGACGAATGCATTGCTGTGGTCTGCACAGATTCCCGTGCTGGACGGATATCGAGTCCGGGGTGAGTCATCAATGCGCTGTTGTGTTCTGCACAGTTCCCGGGCTGGACAGATATCTCGTCCGGGGTTATACATCAATGCACTGCTGTGGTCTGCACTGTTCCCCGTGTTGGACAGATATCTAGTCCGGGGTTATAGATCAATGCACTGCTGTGGTCTGCACAGCTCCTGGGGCTGGACAGATATCTCGTCTGATGTTATGGATCAGTGCACTGCTGTGGTCTGCACAGCTCCCCTGCAGACAGATATCTAGTCCGGGGTTATAGATCAATGCACTGCTGTGGTCTGCACTGCTCGCCGTGCTTCACACATATCATGTCCGGCGTTAGAAATCAATGCACTTGTGATCTGCACAGCTCCCTGTGCTGGACAGATATCATCTCCGGTGTTAGGGATCAATGCACTGTTGTGGTCTGCACAGCTCCACGTGCTGGACAGATATCTAATTCAGGGTTAGATATCAATGATCTGCTGTTGTCTGCACATCTACCCGTGCTGGACCGACATCTAGTCTGGGGTTATGGATCAATGTGCTATCGTGTTCTGCACAGCTCCCCGTGCCGGACAGATATCTAGTCCGGGGTTATAGATCTATGAAGTGTTGGGATCTGCTCAGCTCCACGGGCTTGACAGATATCTCATCCGGGGTTATAGATCAATGCACTGCTGTGGTCATCACAGCTCCCGGTGCTGGACAGATATCTAGTCCGGATTTATGCATGAATGCACTGCTGTGTGTCTGCGCAGCTACACGTGCTGGACAGATATCTAGTCCGGGATTATCTATCAATGCACTGCCGTGGTCTGCACAGCTCCCCGTGCTGGACAGATATGTAGTCAGGGGTTATAGATCAGGGCAGTGCTGTCGTCTGCACAGCTCCCCGTGCTGGACAGATATGTAGTCCAGGGTTATAGATCAATGCACTGCCATGGTCTGCACAGCTCCCCGTGCTGGACAGATATCTCGTCCGTGGTTATACATCAATGCACTGCTGTGGTCTGCACTGTACCTCGTGCTGGACAGATATCTGGTCCAGGGTTATACATCAGTGCACTGCTGTGGTCTGCACAGCTCCCCGTGCGGACACATATCTAGTCCGGAGTTATAGATCAATGCAGCGCTGTGGTCTGCACAGCTCCCCGTGCTGGACAGATATCTCATCTGAGATTATAGATCAATGAACTTCTGTGGTCTGCACAGCTCCCCGTTCTGGATAGATATCTCGTCCGGGGTTATAGATCAATGCACAGCTGTGATCTGAACTGCTCCCCGTGCTTCACAGATATCATGTCCGGGGTTAGAGACCAATGCACTTGTGATCTGCACAGCTCCCTCTACTGGACAGATATCAAGTCCGGCGTTAGAGATCAATGCACTGTTGAGGTCTGCACAGCTCCATGTGCTGGACAGATATATAATTCAGGGTTAGATATCAATGCTCTGCTGTTGTCTGCTCATCTATCCGTGCTGGACCGATATCTAGTCTTGGTTTATGTATCAATGCACTGTCGTGTTCTGCACAGCTCCCCGCGCCAGACAGATATCTAGTTAGAGATCAATGCACTATTGTGGTCTGCTCAGCTCCCTGTGCATGACAGATATCTCATCCGGGGTTATCGATCAATGCACTGCTGTGGTCAGCACAGCTCCCCGTGCTGGAGAGATATCTAGTCAGGGGTTATAGATCAATGCAGTGCATTGGTCTGCACAGCTCCCCGTGCTGTACAGATATCTCGTCCGAGGTTATAGATCAATGCACTGCCGTGGTCTGCACAGCTCCCCGTGCTGGACAGATATCTAGTCCGAGATTATAGATCAATGCACTGCTGTTGTCTGCACAGCTCCCCATACTGGACAGATACCTTGTCCGGGGTTATAGGTCAATGCACTGCTGTGGTGTGCACAGCTCCCCGTGCTGGACTGATATTTAATCCGCCGTTTTCGATCAATGCACTGTTGTTATCTGCAAAGCTCCCCGTGCTGGGCAGATATATACTCCGGGCTGATAGATCAATGCCCTGCTGTTGTCTGCACAGCTCCCCGTGCTGGACAGATATCTTGTCCGGTTTATGGGTCAATGCACGGCTGTGGTCTGCACAGCTCCCGTGCTGGACAGGTATCTAATCCGTGTTTATAGATCAATGCAGTGCTGTCGTCTGCAGTGTTACCCGTTCTGGACAGATATCTAGTCCGGCTTTATAGATCAATGAACTGCTGTGGTCTGCACACCTCCCCGTGCAGACAGATATCTAGTCCGGGGTTAGAGATCAATGAACGTCTGTGGCCTGTACAGCTCCCCGTTCTGGACAGATATCTCGTCCGGAGTTATAGATCAATGCACTGCTTCATTCTGCACAGCTCCCCTTGATGGACAGATATCTAATCCGTGATGATAGATCAACGCACTGCTGTGGTCTGCACAGCTCCCCGCGCTGGAACGATATCTTGACCGGGTTTAGAGATCAATGCACTGCTGTGGTCTGCACAGTTCCCCGTGCTGGAAAGATATCTAGTCCGGGTTTATAGATCAATGCAGTGCTGTGGTCTGTACTGCTTCCCGTGCTGGACAGATATCAAATCCGGGTTTATAGATCAATGCAGTGCTGTGGTCTGCACAGCTCCCCGTGCTGGACAGATATCTAGTGTGGTGTTATGGATCAATGTCCTGCTGTGGACTTCACAGCTCCCGGTGCTGGACAGATATATAATCTGGGGTGAAAGATCAATGCGCAGTTGTGGTCTGCAAAGCTCCCGCTTCTGGACAGATCACTCGTCCGATGTTATACATCACTGCAATGCTGTGGTCTGCACAGCACCCCGAGCTGGAAGTCAATCTCGTCCGGGGTTATCAATGCACTGCTGTGTTGTGCACAGCTCCCCGTTCTAAACAGATATCTCGTCCGGGTTAATAAATCAATGCAGTGCTGTGTTCTGCACACCTCCCAAGCTGGACAGATATCTAGTCCGGGATTATACATCAATGCAGTGCTGTGGCCTGCACAGCTCCCCGTGCTGGACAGATATTTCATTCGGGGTTATAGATCAATGAACTTCTGTGTTCTGCACAGCTCCCCGTTCTGGACAGATATCTAGTCCGGGGTTATTGATCAATGCACTGCTTTGATTTGCACAGCTCCCCGTGCTGGAAAAATATCTAATTAAGGGTTAGATATCAATGCGCTGCTGTTGTCTGCACAGCTACCCGTGCTGGATAGGTATCTAATTCAGGGTTAGATATCAATGCACTGCAGTTGTCTGCACAGCTCCCTGTGCTGGACAGATATCTAGTCCGGGGTTATACATCAATGCACTGATGTGGTCTGCACTGCTCCCCGGGCTGCACAGATATCATGTCCGGGGTTAGTGATCAATGCAATGCTGTGGTCTGCACAGCTCCCTGTGCTGGACAGATATCATGTCCGGGTTTATCGATCAATGCACTGTTGTGGTCTGCACAGCTCCACGTGCTGGACAGATATCTAATTCAGGGTTAGATATCAATGCAGTGCTGTTGTCTGCACATCTACTTGTGCTGGAAAGATATCCAGTCGGGGGTTATGGATCAATACGCAGTCGTGTTCTGCGCAACTCCCCGTGTCGGACAGATATCTACTCCGGGTTTATAGATCAATGCACTGCTGTGGTCTGCTCTGCTCCACGTGCTTAACATATATCATGTCTGGGGTTAGAGATCAATGCACTTGTGATCAGCAAAGCTCCCTGTGCTGGACAGATATCCAGTCCGGTGTTATAGATCAATGCACTGTCGTCGTCTGCACTGCTCCCCATGCTGGACAGATATCTAGTCCGGTGTGATAGATCAATGCAGTGCTGTGGTCTGCACAGCTCCCTGTGCTGGGCTCACATCTAGTCCGAGGTTATAGATCAATGCATTGCTGTTGTCTGCAAAGCTCCACGTGCTGGACAGATATCTAGTCTGGGGTTGTAGATCAATGCATTGTTGTGGTCTCCTCAGCACCCCGTGCTGGATAGATATCTAGTCCGGGGTTATAGATCAATGCACTGCTGTGGTCTGCACAGCTCCCCGCCCTGGAAAGATATCTAATCCGTGCTTCTAGGTCAATGCACTGCTGGGGTCAGCACAGCTCCCCGTGCTGGACAGATATCTAATCCGTGCTAAGAGATCAATGCAGTGCTGTGGTCTGCACAGCTCCGCGTGCTGAGCAGATATCTAATCCGTGTTTATAGATCCATGCAGTGCTGTGGTCTGCACAGCTCGCCGAACTGGACAGATATCAAGTCCGGGGTTATAGATCAATGCACTGCTCTGTTGTGCACAGCTCCCGTTGCTGGACAGATATCTAGTCCGGTGTGGTAGATCAATGCACTGCTGTGGTCTGCACAGCTCCCCGTGCTGGACAGATATCTACACTGGGGTTATAGATCAATGCACTGTTGTGGTCTCCTCAGCACCCCGTGTTGGACAAATATCTAGTCCGGGGTTATAGATCAATGCACTGCTGTGGTCTGCACAGCTCCCCGCGCTGGAAAGATATCTAATCCGTGCTTCTAGTTCAATGCACTGTAGGGGTCAGCACTGCTCCCCGTTCTGAGCAGATATCTAATCCGGGTTTATAGATCAATGCACTGCTGTGGTCTGCACAGCTCCCCGTGCTGGACAGAAATCTATTCCTGGCTTATAGATCAATGCAGTGCTGTGGTCTGCACAGCACCCCGTGCTGGACAGATTTCTAACCAGTGGTTAGTGATCAATGCGCTTTTGTGTTCTGCACAGCCCCCCGTGCTGGACAGATATCTAGTCCGTGTTTGGAGATCAATGCGCTTTTGTGGTCTGCACAACTTCCCGTGCTGAAGAGATATCATGTCCTGGGTTATAGATCAATGCACTGCTGTGATCTGCACACCTCCCCGTGCTGGAAAGATATCGAATCCGTGCTTCTAGGTCAATGCACTGCTGGGGTCAGCACAGCTCCCCGTGCTGGACAGATATCTAATCCGTGCTAAGAGATCAATGCAGTGCTGTGGTCTGCACAGCTCCCCGTGCTGAGCAGATATCTAATCCGGGTTTGTACATCAATGCGCTGTTGTGGTCTGCAAAGCTCCCCGTGCTGGAAAGATATCTAACCCGTGTTTATATATCGATGCAGTGCTGTGGTCTGCACAGCTCCTCGTGCTGGACAGACGTCTAGTTCGGGTTTATAGATCAATGCACTGCTGTGGTCTGCATAGCTCCCCGTGCTGGACAGATATCTAGTCTGGGGTTATAGATGAATGCACTGCTGTGGTCTGCACAGCGCCTCGCGCTCGAAAGATATCTCGTCCGGGTTTATAGATCAATGCACTGTTGTGCTCTGCACAGATCCCCGTGCAGGACAAGTATCTACTCCGGGGTTATAAATCCATGCACTGCTGTGTTCTGCACAGCTCCCCGAGCTGGACAGATATCTAGTCCAGGTTTATAAATCAATGCACTGCTGTGGTCTGTACTGCTTCCCGTCCTGGGCGGATGTCACGTCTGGGGTTATAGATCAATGCAGTGCTGTGGTCTGCACAGCTCCCCGTGCTGGGCAGATGCCTAGTGCGCGGTTATAGTTCAATGAACTGCTGTGTTCTGCACAATTCCCCGTGCTGGACCGATTTCGAGTCAGGGGTTATAGATCAGTGCTCTGCTGTGGTCGGCACAGCTTCCCGTGCTGTAAAGATATCTAGTCCGGGGTTATAGATTAATGCACTGCTGTCGTCTCCACAGCTCCGCGTGCTGGACAGAAATCTAGTCCGGGTTGATAGATCAATGCACTGTTGTGGTCTCCTCAGCTCCCGTGCTGGACAGATATCTAATCCGTGCAAAGAGATCAATGTAGTGCTGTGGTCTGCACAGCACCCCGTGCTGGAAGGATTTCTAACCGGTGGTTAGTGATCAATGCGCTGTTGTGTTCTGCACAGCTCCCCGTGCTGATCAGATATCTCCTCCGGAGTATTATGTCAATGCACTGCTGTGGTCTGCACATCACCCCGTACTGTAAGATGTCGAATCCGGGTTGATAGATCAATGCACTTCTGTGGTCGGCACAGCTTCCGGTGCTGGACAGATATCTATCCCGGGGTTATAGATCAATGTACTGTTGTGGTCTGCACAGCTCCCCGTGCTGGAAAGATATCTAATCCGTGTTTATAGATCAATGCAGTGCTGTGGTCTGCACAGCTCCCCGTGCTGGACACATATCCCGTCCGGGTTTATAGATCAATGCACTGCTGTGGTCTGCACAGCTCCCCGAACAGGACAGATATCAAGTCCGGGGTTATAGATCAATGCGCTGATGTGTTGTGCGCAGCTCCCCGTGCTGGAGACATATCTCGTCCGGGGTTACAGATCAATGCAGTGCTGTGATCTGCACCGTTGCACGTGCTGGACAGATATCTATTCCGGGGTTATAGATCAATGCAGTGCTGTGTTCTGCACAGCTCTCCGTGCTGGACAGGTATCTCGTCCGGGTTTATAGATCAATGCACTGCTCTGGTCTGCACTGCTCCCCATTCTGGACAGATATCATATTTGGGCTGATAGATCAATGGACTGCCGTGGACTGCACAGCTCCCCGTGTTGGACAGATATCTAGTCCGTGTTTGGAGATCAATGCGCTGTTGTGGTCTGCACAACTTCCCGTGCTGAACAGATATCATGTCCGGGGTTATAGATCAATGCACTGCTGTGGTCTGCAAAGCTCCCTGCGCTGGGCAGATATATACTCCGGGCTGCTAGATCAATGCACTGCTGTTGTGTGCACAGCTCCCCGTGCTGGACAGATATCTAGTCCGGGTTGATAGATCAATGCACTGTTGTGGTCTCCTCAGCTCCCGTTGCTGGACAGATATCTAGTCCTGGGTTATAGATCAATGCACTGCTGTGGTCTGCACAGCTCCCCGTGCCGGACAGATATCTAGTCCGGGGTTATAGATCAATGCACTGCTGTAGTCTGCACAGCGCCCCGTGCTGGAAAGATATCTCGTCCGGGTTTATATTTCAATGCACTGCTGTGGTCTGCGCAGCTCCACGTGCTGGACAGATATCTTCTCTGGGCTTACAGATCAATGCGCTTTTGTGTTCTGCACAGCTCCCCGTGCTGGACAGATATCTAGTCCGGTGTGGTAGATCAATGCACTGCTGTAGTCTGCACAGCTCCCGATGCTGGACAGATATCTAGTCCAGGTTTATAAATTAATGCACTGCTGTGGTCTGTATTGCTCCACGTGCTGAGCCGATGTCACGTCCGGGATTATAGATTAATGCAGTGCAGTGGACTGCACAGCTCCCCGTGCTGGACGGATGTCTAGTACGGGGATATTGACGAATGCAGTGCTGTGGTCTGCACAGCTCCCCGTGCTGTGCAGATGTCTTGTGTGCGGTTATAGTTCAATGAACTGCTGCGTTCTGCACCAGTTCCCCCTGCTGGAGAGATATCACGCCCGGGGTTACAGATCAATGCACTGCTGTGGTCTGCACAGCTCCCCGTGCTGAGCAGATATCTAATCCGGGTTTATAGATCAATGCGCTGTTGTGGTCTGCAAAGCGCCACGTTCTGGAAAGATATCTAACCCGTGTTTATAGATCAATGCAGCGCTGTGGTCTGCACAGCTCCCCGTGCTGGACAGATATCTAGTCGGGGGTTATAGATGAATGCACTGCTGTGTTCTGCACAGCGCCCCGCGCTGGAAAGATATCTCGTCCGGGTTTATAGATTAATGCACTGTTGTGATCTGCACAGATCCTCGTGCAAGACAGATATCTACTCCGGGGTTATAAATCAATGCAATGCTGTGGTCTGCGCAGCTCCACGTGCTGAACAGATATCTTCTCTGGGGTTACAGATCAATGCGCTTTTGTGTTTTGCATAGCTCTCCAGGCTGGACAGATATCAAGTCTGGTGTGATAGATCAATGCACTGCTGTGGTCTGCACAGCTCCCGGTGCTGGGCAGATATCTAGTCCGGGTTTATAAATCAATGCACTGCTGTGGACTGCACAACTCCCCGTGCTGGAAAGATATCTAACCCGTGTTTATAAATCAATGCAGTGCTGTGGTCTGCACAGATCCCCGTGCCGGACAGATAGCTACTCCGGGGTTATAGATCAATGCACTGCTATGGTCTGCACAGCGCCCCGCGCTGGAAAGATATCTCGTCCGGTTTATAGATCAATGCACTGCTGTGGTCTGCGCAGCTCCACGTGCTGGACAGATATCTTCTCTGGGGTTACAGATCAATGCGCTTTTGTGTTCTGCACAGCTCTCCGGTGCTGGACAGATATCTAGTCCGGTGTGATAGATCAATGAACTGCTGTGGTCTGTACTGCTCCCCGTGCTGGGCGGATGTCTGGTCCGGGGATATTGACAAATGCAGTGCTGTGGTCTGCACAGATCCCCGTGCTGGACAGATATCGGGTCCGGGGTTGTAGATCTATGCAGTGCTGTTGACTGCACATCTACTTGTGCTGGAAAGATATCTAGTCGGGGGTTATGCATCAATACGCTGTCGTGTTCTGCACAGGTCCCCGTGCCGGACAGATATCTACTCCGGGGTTAGAGATCAATGCACTGCTGTGGTCTGCACTGCTCCCCGTGATTAACAGATATCATGTCCGGGGTTAGAGATCAATGCACTTGTGATCTGCACAGCTCCCTGTGCTGGACAGATATCTAGTCCGGTGTTATAGATCAATGCACAGTCGTGGTCTGCACTACTCCCCGTGCTGGACAGATATCTAGTCCGGTGTGATAGATCAATGCAGTGCTGTGGTCTGCACAGCTCCCCGTGCTGGGCTGATATCTAGTCCGGGGTTATAGATCAATGCACTGCTGTGGTCTGCACAGATCCCCGTGCTGGACAGAAATATCTAATCCGTATTTATAGATCAATGTACTGCTGTGTCCTGCACAGCTCCCCATGCTGTGCTGATGTCTGGTGCGCGGTTATAGATTAATGAACTGCCGTGTTCTGCACAGTTCCCCTTGCTGGACCGATTTCGAGTCAGGGGTTATTGACCAGTGCTCTGCTGCGGTATGCACAGCCTCCCGTGCTGGACAGATATCTAGTCTGGGGTTATAGATCAATGCACTGTTGTGGTCTCCTCAACACCCCGTGCTGGACAAATATCTAGTCCGGGGTTATAGATCAATGCACGGCTGTGGTCTCCTCAGCTCCCGTTGCTGGACAGAATATAGTCCTGGGTTATAGATCAATGCACTGCTGTGGTCTGCACAGCTCCCCTTGCTGGACAAATATCTAGTCCGGGGTTATAGATGAATGCACTGCTGTGGTCTGCACAGCTCCCCGTGCTGTACAGATATCTAATCCGTGCTAAGAGATCAATGCAGTGTTGTGGTCTGCACAGCTCCCCGTGCTGAGCAGATATCTAATCCGGGTTTATAGATCAATGCGCTGTTGTGTTCTGTAAAGCTCCCCGTGCTGGAAAGATATCTAACCCGTCTTTATAAATCAATGCAGTGCTGTGGTCTGCACAGCTCCCCGTGATAGACAGACATCTAGTTCGGGTTTATAGATCAATGCACTGCTGTGGTCTGCACAGCTCCCCGTGCTGGACAGATATCTAGTCCGGGGTTATAGATCAATGCACTGCTGTGGTCTGCACAGCGCCCCGTGCTGGAAAGATATCTCGTCCGGGTTTATAGATCAATGCACTACTGTGGTCTGCGCAGCTCCACGTGCTGGACAGATATCTTCTCTGGGGTTACAGTTCAATGCGCTTTTTTGTTCTGCACAGCTCTCCGGCCTGGACAGATATCTAGTCCGGTGTGATAGATCAATGAACTGCTGTGGTCTGCACAGCCTCGGGTGCTGGACAGATATCTAGTCCGGGTTTATAAATCAATGCACTGCTGTGGTCTGTACTGCTCCCCGTGCTGGGCGAATGTCACGTCCGGGGTTATAGATCAATGCGGTGCAGTGGCCTGCACAGCTCCCCGTGCTGGACGGATATCTGGTCCGGGGTTATAGATCAATGCACTGCTGTGGTCTGCACAGATCCCCGTGCTGGACAGAAATATCTAATCCGTATTTATAGATCAATGTACTGCTGTGTCCTGCACAGCTCCCCATGCTGTGCTGATGTCTGGTGCGCGGTTATAGATTAATGAACTGCCGTGTTCTGCACAGTTCCCCGTGCTGGACCGATTTCGAGTCAGGGGTTATTGACCAGTGCTCTGCTGCGGTCTGCACAGCCTCCCGTGCTGGACAGATATCTAGTCTGGGGTTATAGATCAATGCACTGTTGTGGTCTCCTCAGCACCCCGTGCTGGACAAATATCTAGTCCGGGGTTATAGATCAATGCACGGCTGTGGTCTCCTCAGCTCCCGTTGCTGGACAGAATATAGTCCTGGGTTATAGATCAATGCACTGCTGTGGTCTGCACAGCTCCCCTTGCTGGACAAATATCTAGTCCGGGGTTATAGATGAATGCACTGCTGTGGTCTGCACAGCTCCCCGTGCTGTACAGATATCTAATCCGTGCTAAGAGATCAATGCAGTGTTGTGGTCTGCACAGCTCCCCGTGCTGAGCAGATATCTAATCCGGGTTTATAGATCAATGCGCTGTTGTGTTCTGTGAAGCTCCCCGTGCTGGAAAGATATCTAACCCGTCTTTATAAATCAATGCAGTGCTGTGGTCTGCACAGCTCCCCGTGATAGACAGACATCTAGTTCGGGTTTATAGATCAATGCACTGCTGTGGTCTGCACAGCTCCCCGTGCTGGACAGATATCTAGTCCGGGGTTGTAGATCCATGCAGTGCTATGGTCTGCACAGCGCCCCGTGCTGGAAAGATATCTCGTCCGGTTTATAGATCAATGCACTGCTGTGGTCTGCGCAGCTCCACGTGCTGGACAGATATCTTCTCTGGGGTTACAGATCAATGCGCTTTTGTGTTCTGCACAGCTCTCCGGTGCTGGACAGATATCTAGTCCGGTGTGATAGATCAATGAACTGCTGTGGTCTGTACTGCTCCCCGTGCTGGGCGGATGTCTCATCCGGGGTTATAGGTTAATGCAGTGCCTTGACCTGCACAGCTCCACGTGCTGGGCGGATATCTAGTCCGGGGATATTGACGAATGCAGTGCTGTTGTCTGCACAGATCCCCGTGCCGGACAGATAGCTACTCCGGGGTTATAGATCAATGCACTGCTATGGTCTGCACAGCGCCCCGCGCTGGAAAGATATCTCGTCCGGGTTTATAGATCAATGCACTGCTGTGGTCTGCGCAGCTCCACGTGCTGGACAGATATCTTCTCTGGGGTTACAGATCAATGCGCTTTTGTGTTCTGCACAGCTCTCCGGTGCTGGACAGATATCTAGTCCGGTGTGATAGATCAATGAACTGCTGTGGTCTGTACTGCTCCCCGTGCTGGGCGGATGTCTAGTCCGGGGATATTGACAAATGCAGTGCTGTGGTCTGCACAGATCCCCGTGCTGGACAGATATCGGGTCCGGGGTTGTAGATCTATGCAGTGCTGTTGACTGCACATCTACTTGTGCTGGAAAGATATCTAGTCGGGGGTTATGCATCAATACGCTGTCGTGTTCTGCACAGGTCCCCGTGCCGGACAGATATCTACTCCGGGGTTATAGATCAATGCACTGCTGTGGTCTGCACTGCTCCCCGTGATTAACAGATATCATGTCCGGGGTTAGAGATCAATGCACTTGTGATCTGCACAGCTCACTGTGCTGGACAGATATCTAGTCCGGTGTTATAGATCAATGCACTGTCGTGGTCTGCACTACTCCCCGTGCTGGACAGATATCTAGTCCGGTGTGATAGATCAATGCAGTGCTGTGGTCTGCACAGCTCCCCGTGCTGGACGGATATCTGGTCCGGGGTTATAGATCAATGCACTGCTGTGGTCTGCACAGATCCCCGTGCTGGACAGAAATATCTAAGCCGTATTTATAGATCAATGTACTGCTGTGTCCTGCACAGCTCCCCATGCTGTGCTGATGTCTGGTGCGCGGTTATAGATTAATGAACTGCCGTGTTCTGCACAGTTCCCCTTGCTGGACCGATTTCGAGTCAGGGGTTATTGACCAGTGCTCTGCTGCGGTCTGCACAGCCTCCCGTGCTGGACAGATATCTAGTCTGGGGTTATAGATCAATGCACTGTTGTGGTCTCCTCAGCACCCCGTGCTGGACAAATATCTAGTCCGGGGTTATAGATCAATGCACGGCTGTGGTCTCCTCAGCTCCCGTTGCTGGACAGAATATAGTCCTGGGTTATAGATCAATGCACTGCTGTGGTCTGCACAGCTCCCCTTGCTGGACAAATATCTAGTCCGGGGTTATAGATGAATGCACTGCTGTGGTCTGCACAGCTCCCCGTGCTGTACAGATATCTAATCCGTGCTAAGAGATCAATGCAGTGTTGTGGTCTGCACAGCTCCCCGTGCTGAGCAGATATCTAATCCGGGTTTATAGATCAATGCGCTGTTGTGTTCTGTAAAGCTCCCCGTGCTGGAAAGATATCTAACCCGTCTTTATAAATCAATGCAGTGCTGTGGTCTGCACAGCTCCCCGTGATAGACAGACATCTAGTTCGGGTTTATAGATCAATGCACTGCTGTGGTCTGCACAGCTCCCCGTGCTGGACAGATATCTAGTCCGGGGTTATAGATCAATGCACTGCTGTGGTCTGCACAGCGCCCCGTGCTGGAAAGATATCTCGTCCGGGTTTATACATCAATGCACTACTGTGGTCTGCGCAGCTCCACGTGCTGGACAGATATCTTCTCTGGGGTTACAGTTCAATGCGCTTTTTTGTTCTGCACAGCTCTCCGGCCTGGACAGATATCTAGTCCGGTGTGATAGATCAATGAACTGCTGTGGTCTGCACAGCCTCGGGTGCTGGACAGATATCTAGTCCGGGTTTATAAATCAATGCACTGCTGTGGTCTGTACTGCTCCCCGTGCTGGGCGAATGTCACGTCCGGGGTTATAGATCAATGCGGTGCAGTGGCCTGCACAGCTCCACGTGCTGGACGGATATCTGGTCCGGGGATATTGACGAATGCAGTGCTGTGGTCTGCACAGATCCCCGTGCTGGACAGATATCGAGTCCGGGGTTACAGATCTATGCAGTGCTGTGGTCTGCACAGCTCCCCGTGCTGGACAGATATATCGTCCGGGGTTATAGATCAATGAACTTCTGTGGTCTGCACAGCTCCCCGTCCTGGGCAGATATCCCGTCCGGGGTTAGAGATCAATGCACTGCTGTGGTCTGCACTGCTCCCCGTACTTCACAGATATCATGTCTGGGGTTAGAGATCAATGCACTTGTGATCTGCACAGCTCCCTGTGCTGGACAGATATCGTCTCCGGTGTTAGGGATCAATGCACTGTTGTGGTCTGCACAGCTCCACGTGCTGGACAGATATCTAATTCAGGGTTAGATATCAATTCTCTGCTGTTGTCTGCACATCTACCCGTGCTGGAGCGACATCTAGTCTGGGGTTATGGATCAATGCACTGTCGTGTTCTGCACAGGTCCCCATGCTGGACAGATATCTAGTCCGGGGTTATAGATCAATGCACTGCCATGGTCTGCACAGCTCCCTGTGCTGGACAGATATGTAGTCCGGGGTTATAGATCAATGCAGTGTTGTGGTCTGTACTGCTCCCCGTGCTGGTCGGATGTCACGTCCGTGGTTATAGATCAACGCAGTGCAATGGCCTGCACAGCTCCACGTGCTGGACGGATATCTAGTCCGGGGTTATAGATCAATGCACTGCTGTGGCCTGCACAGCGCCCCGTGCTGGAAAGATATCTCGTCCGGGTTTATAGATCAATGCACTACTGTGGTCTGCGCAGCTCCACGTGCTGGGCAGATATCTTCTCTGGGGTTACAGATCAATGCGCTTTTGTGATCTGTACAGCTCTACGGCCTGGACTGATATTTAGTCCGGTGTGATAGATCAATGAGCTGCTGTGTTCTGCACAGCCTCGGGTGCTGGACAGATATCTAGTCCGGGTTTATAAATCAATGCACTGCTGTGGTCTGTACTGCTCCCCGTGCTGGGCGGATGTCACGTCCGGGGTTATAGATCAACGCAGTGCAATGGCCTGCACAGCTCCACGTGCTGGACGGATATCTTGTCCGGGGATATTGACGGATTCAGTGCTGTGGTCTGCACAGACCCCCGTGCTAGACAGATATCGAGTCCGGAGTTATAGATCAATGCACTGATGTGGTCTGCACAGCTCCCCGTGCTGGACAGATATTTCATCCAGGGTTATAGATCAATGAACTTCTGTGGTCTGCACAGCTCTCCGTTCTGGACAGATATCTCGCCCGGGGTTATAGATCAATGCACTGCTGTGGTATGCACTGCTTCCCATTTTGGAGAGTTATCTAGTCCGCGTTTATTGATCAATGCACTGCTTTTGTCTGCACAGCTACCCATGCTGGACAGGTGTCTAATTCAGTGTTAGATATCAATGCACTGCTGTTGTCTGCACAGCTCCCTGTGCTGGACAGATATCTAGTCCAGGGTTATATATCAATGCACTGCTGGGGTCTGCACTCATCCCCGGGCTGCACAGATGTCATGTCCGAGGTTATAGATCAATGCACTGTTGTGGTCTGCACAGCTCCACGTGTTGGACAGATATCTAATTCAGGGCCAGATATCAATGCTCTGCTGTTGACTGCACATCTACTTGTGCTGGAAAGATATCTAGTCGGGGGTTATGCATCAATACGCTGTCGTGTTCTGCACAGGTCCCCGTGCCGGACAGATATCTACTCCGGGGTTAGAGATCAATGCATTGCTGTGGTCTGCACTGCTCCCCGTGATTAACAGATATCATGTCCGGGGTTAGAGATCAATGCACTTGTGATCTGCACAGCTCCCTGTGCTGGACAGATATCTAGTCCGGTGTTATAGATCAATGCACTGTCGTGGTCTGCACTACTCCCCGTGCTGGACAGATATCTAGTCCGGTGTGATAGATCAATGCAGTGCTGTGGTCTGCACAGCTCCCCGTGCTGGGCTGATATCTAGTCCGGGGTTATAGATCAATGCACTGCTGTGGTCTGCACAGCTCCCCGCGCTGGACAGATATCTCATCCGTATTTATAGATCAATGTACTGCTGTGTTCTGCACAGCTCCCCTTGCTGTGCAGTTGTCTAGTGCGCGGTTATAGATCAATGAACTGCTGCACTGCTCCGCGGGCTGGATTGATATCTAGTCAGGGTTTATAAACCACTGCACTGCTCCCCGTGCTGGACAGATATCTAGTCCAGTGTGATAGATGAATGCTTTGCTGTGGTCTGCACAGCTCCCCGTGCTGGGCTGATATCAAGTCCAGTGTGATAGATCAATGCAGTGCTGTGGTCTCCACAGCTCCCCGTGCTGGACAGATATCTAATCCGTGTTTATAGATCAATGTACTGCCCGTGCTGGGCAGATGTCTAGTGCGCTGTTATAGGTCAATGAACTGCTGTGTTCTGCACAGTTCCCCGTGCTGGACCCATTTCGAGTCAGGGGTTATAGATCAGTGCTCTGCTGTTGTCGGCACAGCTTCCCGTGTTGGACAGATATCTCGTTCTGGGTTATAGATGAATGCACTGCTGTGGTCTGCACAGCTCCCCATCCCGGAAAGACATCTTGAACGGGGATATAGTTCAATGAACTGCTGTGGTCTGCACAGTTCCCCATGCTGGACAGATATCGAGTCCGGGGTTATAGATCATTGCACTGCTGTGGTCTGCACAGCTCCGCGGGCTGGATTGATATCTAGTCAGGGTTTATACGCCTATTCAGTGCAGTGGTCCGCAGAGCTCCCTGTGCTGGACAGAAATCTATTCCGGGGTTATAGATCAATGTACTGTTGTGGTCTGCACAGATCCCCGTGCTGGAACTATATCTAATCCGTGTTTATAGATCAATGCAGTGCTGTGCCTGCACAGCTCCCCGAACAGGACAGATATCTCGTCCGGGGTTATAGATCAATGCACTGCTGTGTTGTGCACAGCTCCCCGTGCTGGACAGATAACTAATCCCGGGTTTTAGATCAATGCGCTGCTGTGTTGTGCACAGCTCCCCGTGATGGACAGATATCTCGTCTGGGGTTATACATCAATGCACTGATGTGGTCCGCACAGCTCCCCGAACAGGACAGATATCAAGTCCGGGGTTATAGATCAATGCACTGCTGTGTTGTGCACAGCTCCCCGTGCTGGAGAGATATCTCGTCCGGGGTTACAGATCAATGCAGTGCTGTGATTTGCACCGTTGCACGTGCTGGACAGATATCTATTCCGGGGTTACAGATCAATGCAGTGCTGTGCTCTGCACAGCTCTCCGTGCTGGACAGATATCTAGTCCGGTGTTGTAGATCAATGCACTGTTGTGGTCTCCCCTGCTCCCGTTGCTGGACAGATATCTAGTCCTGGGTTATAGATCAATGCGCTGTTGTGGTCTGCACAGCTCCCCGTGCTGGAAAGATATCTAACCCGTGTTTATAGATCAATGCACTGCTGTGGTCTGCAAAGCTCCCCGTGTTGGACAGATATCTAGTCCGGGGTTATAGATGAATGCACTGCTGTGGTCTGCACAGCGCCCCGCGCTGGAAAGATATCTCGTATGGGTTTATAAATCAATGCACTGTTGTGGTCTGCACAGATCCCCGTGCTGGACAGATATCTCATCTGGGGTTATAGCTCAATGCAATGCTGTGGTCATCACAGCTCCCGGTGCTGGACAGATATCTAGTCTGGATTCATACATCAATGCACTGCTGTGGTCTGCGCAGCTCCACGTACTGGACAGATATCTTCTCTGGGGTTACAGATCAATGCGCTTTTGTGTTCTGCACAGCTCCCCGGGCTGGACAGATATCTCGTCCGGTGTGATAGATCAATGCACTGCTGTGGCCGGCACAGCGGCCGGTGCTGGACAGATATCTCGTCCGGGTTTATAAATCAATGCACTGCTGTGGTCTGCACAGCTCCCCGTGCTGGACGGATATCCATTCCGGGGATATTGACGAATGCAGTGCTGTGATCTGCACAGATCCCCACAGCTGCCGGTGCTGGACAGATATCTCGTCCGGGGTTATGGATCAATGCGCTGTCGTGTTCTGCACAGCTCCCCGTGCCGGACAGATATCTAGTCCGGGCTTATAGATCAATGCAATGTTGTGGTCTGCTCAGCTCCCCGTGCTTGACAGATATCTCATCCGGGGTTATAGATCAATGCACTGCTGTGGTCATCACAGCTCACGGTGCTGGACAGATATCTATTTCAGATTTATGCATGAATGCACTGCTGTGTGTCTGCGCAGCTCCCCGTGCTGGTAGATCAATGCAGTGCAGTGGCCTGAACAGCTGCCCCTGCTGGACCGATATCCAGTCCGGGGATATTGACGAATGCACTGCTGTGGTCTGCGCAGCTCCACGTGCTGGACAGATATCCTCCCTGGGGTTACAGATCAATGCGCTTTTGTGTTCTGCACAGCTCCCCCCTTGCTGGACAGATATCTCGTCCGGGGTTATACATCAATGCACTGCTGTGGACTGCACTGTTCCCCGTGCTGGACAGATATCTGGTCCGTGGTTATAGATCAATGCAGTGCAGTGGCCTGAACAGCTGCCCGTGCTGGACGGATTTCTAGTACGGGGTTATTGACAAATGCAGTGCTGTTGTCTGCACAGATCCCCGTGCTGGACAGATATCTCGTCCGGGGTTTTCCATCAATGCACTGCTGTGGTCTGCACTGTTCCCCGTGCTGGACAGATATCTAGTCCGGGGTTAGAGATCAATGCACTGCTGTGGTCTGCACGGCTCCCCGTGCTGGACAGATATCTCGTCCGGGGTTATAGATCAGTGCACTGCTGTGGTCTGCACAGCTCCCCGTGCGGACAGATATCAAGTCCGGGGTTATAGACCAATGCAGTGCCGTGGTCTGCACAGCTCCCCGTGCTGGACAGATATCTCGTCCGGGGTTATAGATCAATGAAGTTCTGTGGTCTGCACAGCTCTCCGTTCTGGACAGATATCTCGTCCCGGGTTATCGATCAATGCAGTGCTGTCGTCTGCACTGCTCCCCGTGCTTCACAGATATCCTTTCCGGGGTTAGAGATCAATGTACGTGTGATCTACACAGCTTCCTGTGCTGTACAGATATCATCTCCGGGGTTAGAGATCAATGCACTGTTGTGGTCTGCACAGCTCCACGTGCTGGGCAGATATCTAATTCAGGGTTAGATATCAATGCTCTGCTGTGTGTCTGCGCAGCTCCCCGTGCTGGACAGTTATCTAGTCCGGGGTTTTAGATCAATGCACTGCCGTGTTCTGCACAGCTCACTGTGCTGGACAGATATGTAGTCAGGAGTTATAGATCAGTGCAGTGCTGTCGTCTCCACAGCTCCCCGTGCTGGACAGATATGTAGCCCGGGATTATAGATCAATGCAGTGCTGTGGTCTGCACAGCTCCCCGTGCTGGACAGATATCTCGATCGGGGTTATAGGTGAATGCATTGCTGTGGTCTGCACAGCTCCCCGTGCTGGACAGATATCTTGACCGGGTTTTGAGATCAATGCACTGCTGTCGTCTGCACTGTTCCCTGTTCTGGACCGACATCTAGTCCGGGGTTATATATCAATGCACTGCTGTGTTGTGCACTGTTCCCCGTGCTGGGCAGATATCTAGTCCGGGGTTATAGATCAATGCACTGCTGTGGTCTGCACAGCTCCCAGTGCTCGATGGATAACGATTCCGGGGTTATAGATCAATACACTGCTGTGTTGTGCACAGTTACCCGTGCTGGACAGATATCTAGTCCGAGGTTACAGATCAGTGCACTGCTGTGGTCTGCACAGCTCCCCGCGCTGGAAAGATATCTAGTCTGGGATTACAGATCAATGCACTGCTGAGGTCTGAACAGCTCCCCGTTCTGGACAGATATCTCATCTGGGGTTATAGATCAGTGCCCTGTAGTAGTCTGCACAGCTCCCCGTCATGGAAAGATATCTAATCCGTGTTTATAGATCAATGCAGGGCTGTGGTCTGCACAGCTACCCGTGCTGGACAGATATCTAGTCCGGGGTTATACATCAATGCACTGCTGTGATCTGCACTGTTCCTCGTGCTGGACAGATATCCAGTCCGGGGTTATACATCAATGCACTGCTGTGGGCATCACAGCTCCCCATGCGGACAGATATCTAATCCAGAGTTATAGATCAATGAACTTCTGTGGTCTGCACAGCTCCCAGTTCGGGGTTATAGATCAATGCACTGCTGTCATCTGAACTGCTCCCCGTGCTTCACAGATATCATGTCCGGGGTTAGAGACCAATGCACTTGTGATCTGCACAGCTCCCTGTGTTGGACACATACCATGTCCGGTGTTAGAGATCAATGCACTGTTGTGGTCTGCATAGCTCCACTTGCTGGACAGATATCTAATTAAGGGTTAGATATCAATGCTCTGCTGTTGTCTGCACATCTACCCGTGCTGGACCGATATCTAGTCTTGGGTTATATATCAATGCGCTGTCGTGTTCTGCACAGGTCCCCGTGCCAGACAGATATCTCATCCGGGGTTAGAGATCAATGCACTGTGGTCTGCTCAGCTCCCTGTGCATGACAGATATCTCATCCGGGGTTATAGATTAATGCACTGTTGTGGTCCGCACAGCTCCCCGTTCTGGAGGGATATCTAGTCAGGGATTATAGATCAATGCAGTGCTTTGTTCTGCACAGCTCCCCGTGCTGTACAGATATCTAGTCCGGGGTTTTTGATCAATGCACTGCTGTGGTCAGCACAGCTCCCCGTGCTGGACAGGTATCTAAACAGTGTTTATTGATCAATGTACTGCTGTGTTCAGCACATTTCCCCGTGCTGGACAGATTTCGAGTCCGGGGTTATAGTTCAGTTCCCTGCTGTGGTCTGCACAGCTCCCTGTGCTGGACAGAAATCTCGTCCGGGGTGATAAATCATTGCCTTGCTGTGGTCTGCACAGCTTCCCGTGCTGGACAGATATCTAGACCGAGGTTATAGATGAATGCACTGCTGTGGTCTGCACAGCTCTCCGTGCTGGACAGATATCTACTCCGCGCTGATAGATCAGTGCCCTGCAGTAGTCTGCACAGCTCCCCGTGCTGGACAGATATCTATTCCGGGGTTATAGATCAATGCACTGCTGTGGTCTGCACAGCTCCCGGTGCGGGGCAGGTATCTAGTCAGGGGTTACAAATGAATGCACTGATGTAGTCTGCACAGCTCTCCGTGCTGGACAGATATCTTTTCCGGTTTTATAGATAAATGCACTGCTGTGGTCTGCACACCTCCCGGTGCTGGACAGATATCTAGTCCGAGGTTATAGATGAATGCACTGCTGTGGTCTGCACAGCTCTCCGTGCTGGACAGATATCTACTCCGGGTTATAGATCAGTGCACTGCTGTGGTCATCACAGCTCTCCGTGCTGGACAGATATCTACTCCGGGGATATAGTTCAATGCAGTGCAGTGGTCTGCACAGCTCCCCGTCCTGGAAAGATATCTAATCCGTGTTTATAGATCAATGCAGGGCTGTGGTCTGCACAGCTACCCGTGCTGGACAGATATCTAGTCCGGGGTTATACATCAATGCACTGCTGTGATCTGCACTGTTCCCCGTGCTGGACAGATATCTAGTCCGGGGTTATACATCAATGCACTGCTGTTGTCTGCACTGTTCCTCGTGCTGGACAGATATCCAGTCCGGGGTTATACATCAGTGCACTGCTGTGGGCATCACAGCTCCCCATGCGGACAGATATCTAATCCAGAGTTATAGATCAATGAACTTCTGTGGTCTGCACAGCTCCCAGTTCGGGGTTATAGATCAATGCACTGCTGTCATCTGAACTGCTCCCCGTGCTTCACAGATATCATGTCCGGGGTTAGAGACCAATGCACTTGTGATCTGCACAGCTCCCTGTGTTGGACACATACCATGTCCGGTGTTAGAGATCAATGCACTGTTGTGGTCTGCATAGCTCCACTTGCTGGACAGATATCTAATTAAGGGTTAGATATCAATGCTCTGCTGTTGTCTGCACATCTACCCGTGCTGGACCGATATCTAGTCTTGGGTTATATATCAATGCGCTGTCGTGTTCTGCACAGGTCCCCGTGCCAGACAGATATCTCATCCGGGGTTAGAGATCAATGCACTGTGGTCTGCTCAGCTCCCTGTGCATGACAGATATCTCATCCGGGGTTATAGATTAATGCACTGTTGTGGTCCGCACAGCTCCCCGTTCTGGAGGGATATCTAGTCAGGAGTTATAGATCAATGCAGTGCTTTGTTCTGCACAGCTCCCCGTGCTGTACAGATATCTAGTCCGGGGTTTTTGATCAATGCACTGCTGTGGTCAGCACAGCTCCCCGTGCTGGACAGGTATCTAAACAGTGTTTATTGATCAATGTACTGCTGTGTTCAGCACATTTCCCCGTGCTGGACAGATTTCGAGTCCGGGGTTATAGTTCAGTTCCCTGCTGTGGTCTGCACAGCTCCCTGTGCTGGACAGAAATCTCGTCCGGGGTGATAAATCATTGCCCTGCTGTGGTCTGCACAGCTTCCCGTGCTGGACAGATATCTAGACCGAGGTTATAGATGAATGCACTGCTGTGGTCTGCACAGCTCTCCGTGCTGGACAGATATCTACTCCGCGCTGATAGATCAGTGCCCTGCAGTAGTCTGCACAGCTCCCCGTGCTGGACAGATATCTATTCCGGGGTTATAGATCAATGCACTGCTGTGGTCTGCACAGCTCCCGGTGCGGGGCAGGTATCTAGTCAGGGGTTACAAATGAATGCACTGATGTAGTCTGCACAGCTCTCCGTGCTGGACAGATATCTTTTCCGGTTTTATAGATAAATGCACTGCTGTGGTCTGCACACCTCCCGGTGCTGGACAGATATCTAGTCCGAGGTTATAGATGAATGCACTGCTGTGGTCTGCACAGCTCTCCGTGCTGGACAGATATCTACTCCGGGTTATAGATCAGTGCACTGCTGTGGTCATCACAGCTCTCCGTGCTGGACAGATATCTAATCCGTGTTTATAGATCAATGCAGGGCTGTGGTCTGCACAGCTCCCCGTGTTGGACAGATATCTCGTCCGGGGTTTTACATCAATGCACTGCTGTGGTCTGCACTGTTACCCGTGCGGGACATATATCTAGTCCGGGGTTATAAATCAATGCACTGTCGTGGTCTGCTCAGCTCCCTGTGATTAACAGATATCTCATCCGGGGTTATAGATCAATGCACTGCTGTGGTCAGCACAGCTCCCCGTGCTGGACAGATATCTAGTCCGAGGTTATAGATCAATGCAATGCTATGGTCTGCACAGCTCCCCTGCTTGACAGATATCACGACCGGGGTTATCGATGAATGCACTGTTGTGGTCTGCACAGCTCCCCGTGCTGGAAAGATATCTAGTCCGGGTTTATTGGTCAATGCACTGCTGTGGACGGCACAGCTCCCCGTGCTGGACTGATATCTAATCCGCGGTTATAGATCAATGCACGGTTGTTATCTGCAAAGCTACCCGTGCTGGGCAGATATCTACACCGCGCTGGTAGATCAGTGCCCTGCAGTAGTCTGCACAGCTCCCCGTGCTGGACAGATATCTATTCCGGGGTTATAGATCAATGCACTGCTGTGGTCTGCACAGCTCCCCGCGCTGGACAGATAACTAATCCGTGTTTATAGATCAATGTACTGCTGTGTTCTGCACAGCTCCCCGTGCTGGGCAGATGTCTAGTGCACGGTTATAGATCAATGAACTGCTGTGTTCAGCACATTTCCCCGTAATGGACAGATATCTAATCCGCGTTTATAGATCTATGCACAGCTGTGGTCTGCACAGCTCCCGGTGTGGGGCAGGTATCTAGTCAGGGGTTACAAATGAATGCACTGATGTAGTCTGCACAGCTCTCCGTGCTGGACAGATATCTTTTCCGGTTTTATAGATAAATGCACTGCTGTGGTCTGCACACCTCCCGGTGCTGGACAGATATCTAGTCCGAGTTTATAAATCAATGCAGTACTGTGGTCTGTACTGCTCCCCGTGCTGGACAGGTATCTAGTCCGGTTTCAGAGATCAATGCATTGCTGTTGTCTGCACAGCTCCCCGTGCTGGACAAATATCTAATCTGGGGTGAAAGTTTAATATGCTGTTGTGTTCTGCACTGCTCCCCATGCTGGACAGTTATCTATCCCGGGGTTATAGATCAATGCAGTGCAGTGGTCTGCACAGTTCCCCGTGCTGGACTGATATATAGTCCGGGGTTATAGATCAACGCAGTTCAGTGGTCTGCACAGCTCCCCGTGTTGGACTGATATCTAATTCGGGTTGATAGATCAATGCACTGCTGTTTTCTGCACAACTCCCGGTGCTGCACAGATATCTGGTCTGGGGTTATAGATCAATATACTGTTGTGGTCTGCACAGCTCCCCGTGCTGGACAGATATCTCTTCCGGGGTTATAGATCAATGCACTGCTGAGCTCTGCACAGCTCCCCGTTCTGGACAGATATCAACTCCGGGGTTATAGATCAATGCACTGCTGTGGTCATCACAGCTCCCGGTGCTGGACAGATATCTAGTCCGGATTTATACATCAATGCACTGCTGTGGTCTGCGCAGCTCCCCGTGCGGGGTAGATACCTAGTAGGGGTTATCGATCAATGCACTGATGAAGTCTGCACAGCTCACCGTGCTGTTCAGATATCTAGTCCGGGGTGAAAGATCAATGAACTGCTGTGGTCTCTACAGCTCCCCGTAATGGGCAGATATCTAATCCCTGTTTATAGATCTATGCACTGCTGTGGTCTGCACAGCTCCTGGTGCTGGACAGATATCTAGTCCGGGTTTATAGATCAATGCACTGCTGTGGTCTGCACAGCTCCCGGTGCTGGACAGATATCTAGTCCCGGTTTATAGATCAATGCACTGCTGTGGTCTGCAGAGTTCCAAGAGCTGGACAGATATCTAGTCCAGGTTTATAGATCAATGCACTGTTGTGGTCTGCTCAGCTCCCCGTGCTTGACAGATATCTCATCCGGGGTTATAGATCAATGCACTGCTGTGGTCTGCGCAGCTCCCCGTGCGGGGCAGATATCTAGTAGGGGTTATAGATCAATGCACTGATGTGGTCTGCACAGCTCACCGTGCTGGACAGATATCTCGTCCGGTTTTATAGATAAATGCACTGCTGTTGTCTGCACAGCTCCCCGCGCAGGAATGATATCTCGTCTGGGGTTATAGATCAATGCACTGCTGAGATCTGCACAGCTCCCCGTTCTGGACAGATATCTCTTCCGGATTTATACATCAATGCACTGCTTTTGTCTGCGCAGCTCCCCGTGCGGGATAGATATCTAGTAGGGGTTATCGATCAATGCAATGATGTGGTCTGCACAGCTCACCGTGCTGTTCAGATATCTAGTCCGGGGTTAAAGATCAACGAACTGCTGTGGTCTCTACAGCTCCCCGCAATGGGCAGATATCTAATCCGTGTTTATAGATCTATGCACTGCTGTGGTCTGCACAGCTCCCGGTGCTGGACAGATATGTCGTCCGGGTTTATAGATCAATGCACTGCTGTGGTCTGCAGAGTTCCATGAGCTGGACAGATATCTAGTCCGAGTTTATAGATCAATGCACTGCTGTGGTCTGTACTGCTCCCCATGCTCGACAGACATCTCGTCAGGGTTTATAGATCAATTCAGTGGTGTGGTCTGTTCAGCTCTGCGTGCTGGACAGATATCTAGTCCGGGGTTATAGATCAATGGACTGCTCTTATCTGCACAGCTCCCCGTGCTGGACAGATATCAAGTCTGGGGTGAAAGATCAATGCGCTGTTGTGTTCTGCACAGCTCCCCGTGCTGGACAGATATCTAGTCTGGGGTTATAGATCAATGCACTGTTGTAGTCTGCACAGCTCCCCATTCTGGACAGATGTCTCATCCGGGGTTATACAAGAAAGCACTGCTGAGGTCTGCACAGCTCCCCGAGCTGGACAGATATCTAGTCCGGGGTTATAGATCAAAGCAGTGCTGCGGTCTGCACAGCACCCCGTGCTGGACAGACATCTAGCTGGTGGATAGTGATCAATGCGCTGTTGTGTTCTGCACAGCTCCACGTGCTGAACAATTAACTAGTCCGGGGTATTATGTCAATGCACTGCCGTGGTCTGCACAGCAACACGTACTGGACTGATATCTAATACGGGTTGATAGGTCAATGCACTGCTGTGGTCTGCACAGCTCCCCGTGCTGGGCCGTTATCTAGTCTGGGGTTATGTATCAATGCGCTGTCGTGTTCTGCACAGCTCCCCGTGCCAGACAGATATCTTTTCCGGGGTTATAGATCAATGCACTTTTGTGGTCTGTCAGCTCCCCGTGCTTGACAGCTATCTGATCCAGGGTTATAAATCAATGCACTGCTGTGGTCAGCACAGCTCCCCGTGCTGGACAGATATCGAGTCAGTGGTTATAGATCAATGTAGTGCTGTGGTCTGCACAGCTCCCCGTGCTGGACAGATATCTCGTCCGGGGTTATAGATCAATGCACTGCCGTGGTCTGCACAGCTCCCCGTGCTGGACAGATATCTAGTCCGGGGTTATAGGTCAATGCACTGCTGTGGTCGGCACAGCTCCCCGTGCTGAAGTGATATCTAATCCGCGGTTATAGATCAATGCACTGTTGTTATCTGCAAAGCTCCCCGTGCTGGGCAGATATCTACTCCGGGCTGATAGATCAATGCACTGCTGTTGTCTGCAAAGGTCCCCGTGCGGGACAGATGTCTCGTGCGCGGTTATAGATCAATGAACTGCTGTGTTCAGCACATTTCCCCGTGGTGGACAGATTTCGAGTCCGGGGTTAGAGTTCAGTGCCCTCCTGTGGTCTGCACAGCTCCCTGTGCTGGACAGATATCACGTCCGGGTTTATAGATCAATGCACTGCTGTGGTCTGCACAGCTCTGCGCGCTGGAATGATTCCTAGTCAGGGGTTATAGATCAATGCACTGCTGAGGTATGAACAGCTACCCGTTCTGGACAGATATCTAGTCCGGGGTGAAAGATCAATGCGCTGTTGTGGTCTGCACAGCTCCCCGTCCTGGAAAGATATCTAATTCATGTTTATCAATCAATGCAGTGCTGTGGTCTGCACAGCTCCCCGTGCTGGACAGATATCTCGTCCGGGATTATAGCTCAATGCGCTGCGGTGTTGTGCACAGCTCCCCATGCTGGACAGATATCTAATCCGGGATTTTAGATCAGTGCAGAACTGTCGTCTGCCCAGCTCCCCGTGCTGGACAGATATCTCGTCCGCGGTTATAGATCAATGAACGTCTGTGGTCTGCACAGCATCCGTTATGGACAGATATCTCGTCCGGGGTTATAGATCAATGCACTGCTGAGCTCTGCACTGTTCCCAATTCTGGACAGATATCTAGTTCGGGGTTATAGATCAATGCACTGCTGTGATCTGCACCGTTGCGCGTGCTGGACTGATGTCTAGTCCGGGTTTATAGATCAATGCACTGCTGTGGTCAGCACAGCTTCCCGTGCTGGACAGATATCTAGTCAGGGGTTATATATCATAGCACTGCTATGGTCTGCACAGCTCCTCGTGCTGGACAGATATCTAGTCCGAGGTTATAGATCAATGCAATGCTATGGTCTGCACAGCTCCCCTGCTTGACAGATATCACGACCGGGGTTATCGATGAATGCACTGTTGTGGTCTGCACAGCTCCCCGTGCTGGAAAGATATCTAGTCCGGGTTTATTGGTCAATGCACTGCTGTGGACGGCACAGCTCCCCGTGCTGGACTGATAACTAATCCGCGGTTATAGATCAATGCACGGTTGTTATCTGCAAAGCTACCCGTGCTGGGCAGATATCTACTCCGCGCTGATAGATCAGTGCCCTGCAGTAGTCTGCACAGCTCCCCGTGCTGGACAGATATCTATTCCGGGGTTATAGATCAATGCACTGCTGTGGTCTGCACAGCTCCCCGCGCTGGACAGATAACTAATCCGTGTTTATAGATCAATGTACTGCTGTGTTCTGCACAGCTCCCCGTGCTGGGCAGATGTCTAGTGCACGGTTATAGATCAATGAACTGCTGTGTTCAGCACATTTCCCCGTAATGGACAGATATCTAATCCGCGTTTATAGATCTATGCACAGCTCTGGTCTGCACAGCTCCCGGTGTGGGGCAGGTATCTAGTCAGGGGTTACAAATGAATGCACTGATGTAGTCTGCACAGCTCTCCGTGCTGGACAGATATCTTTTCCGGTTTTATAGATAAATGCACTGCTGTGGTCTGCACACCTCCCGGTGCAGGACAGATATCTAGTCCGAGTTTATAAATCAATGCAGTACTGTGGTCTGTACTGCTCCCCGTGCTGGACAGGTATCTAGTCCGGTTTCAGAGATCAATGCATTGCTGTTGTCTGCACAGCTCCCCGTGCTGGACAAATATCTAATCTGGGGTGAAAGTTTAATATGCTGTTGTGTTCTGCACTGCTCCCCATGCTGGACAGTTATCTATCCCGGGTTTATAGATCAATGCACATTTGTGGTCAGCGCCGCTCCCCGTTCTGGACAGATGTCTCGTCCAGGGATATAGTTCAATGCAGTGCAGTGGTCTGCACAGCTCCCCGTGCTGGACTGATATATAGTCCGGGGTTCTAGATCAATGCAGTGCAGTGGTCTGCACAGTTCCCCGTGCTGGACTGATATATAGTCCGGGGTTATAGATCAACGCAGTTCAGTGGTCTGCACAGCTCCCCGTGTTGGACTGATATCTAATTCGGGTTGATAGATCAATGCACTGCTGTTTTCTGCACAACTCCCGGTGCTGCACAGATATCTGGTCTGGGGTTATAGATCAATATACTGTTGTGGTCTGCACAGCTCCCCGTGCTGGACAGATATCTCTTCCGGGGTTATAGATCAATGCACTGCTGAGCTCTGCACAGCTCCCCGTTCTGGACAGATATCAACTCCGGGGTTATAGATCAATGCACTGCTGTGGTCATCACAGCTCCCGGTGCTGGACAGATATCTAGTCCGGATTTATACATCAATGCACTGCTGTGGTCTGCGCAGCTCCCCGTGCGGGGTAGATATCTAGTAGGGGTTATCGATCAATGCACTGATGAAGTCTGCACAGCTCACCGTGCTGTTCAGATATCTAGTCCGGGGTGAAAGATCAATGAACTGCTGTGGTCTCTACAGCTCCCCGTAATGGGCAGATATCTAATCCCTGTTTATAGATCTATGCACTGCTGTGGTCTGCACAGCTCCTGGTGCTGGACAGATATCTAGTCCGGGTTTATAGATCAATGCACTGCTGTGGTCTGCACAACTCCCGGTGCTGGACAGATATCTAGTCCCGGTTTATAGATCAATGCACTGCTGTGGTCTGCAGAGTTCCAAGAGCTGGACAGATATCTAGTCCAGGTTTATAGATCAATGCACTGTTGTGGTCTGCTCAGCTCCCCGTGCTTGACAGATATCTCATCCGGGGTTATAGATCAATGCACTGCTGTGGTCTGCGCAGCTCCCCGTGCGGGGCAGATATCTAGTAGGGGTTATAGATCAATGCACTGATGTGGTCTGCACAGCTCACCGGGCTGGACAGATATCTCGTCCGGTTTTATAGATAAATGCACTGCTGTTGTCTGCACAGCTCCCCGCACAGGAATGATATCTCGTCTGGGGTTATAGATCAATGCACTGCTGAGGTCTGCACAGCTCCCCGTTCTGGACAGATATCTCTTCCGGGGTTATAGATCAATGCACTGCTGAGCTCTGCACAGCTCCCCGTTCTGGACAGATATCTACTCCGGGGTTATAGATCAATGCACTGCTGTGGTCATCACAGCTCCCGGTGCTGGACAGATATCTAGTCCGGATTTATACATCAATGCACTGCTTTTGTCTGCGCAGCTCCCCGTGCGGGATAGATATCTAGTAGGGGTTATCGATCAATGCAATGATGTGGTCTGCACAGCTCACCGTGCTGTTCAGATATCTAGTCCGGGGTTAAAGATCAACGAACTGCTGTGGTCTCTACAGCTCCCCGTAATGGACAGATATCTAATCCGTGTTTATAGATCGATGCACTGCTGTGGTCTGCACAGCTCCCGGTGCTGGACAGATATGTCGTCCGGTTTTATAGATCAATGAACTGCTGTGGTCTGCACAGCTCTGCGCGCTGGAATGATATCTAGTCCGGGGTTATAGATCAATGCACTGCTGAGGTATGAACAGCTCCCCGTTCGGGACAGATATCTAGTCCGGGATGAAAGATCAATGCGCTGTTGTGGTCTGCACAGCTCCCCGTACTGGAAAGATATCTAATCCGTGTTTATAAATCAATGCAGTGCTGTGGTCTGCACAGCTCCACGTGCTGGGCAGATATCTCGTCCGGGATTATAGCTCAATGCGCTGCTGTGTTGTGCACAGCTCCCCGTGCTGGACAGATATCTAATCCGGTATGTTAGATCAGTGCAGAGCTGTCGTCTGCCCAGCTCCCCGTGCTGGACAGATATCTCGTCCGCGGTTATAGATCAATGAACGTCAGTGGTCTGCACAGCATCCGTTATGGACAGATATCTCGTCCGGGGTTATAGATCAATGCACTGCTGAGCTCTGCACTGTTCCCAATTCTGGACAGATATCTAGTTCGGGGGTTTAGATCAATGCACTGCTGTGATCTGCACCGTTGCGCGTGCTGGACAGATGTCTAGTCCGGCTTTATAGGTCAATGCAGTGCTGTGGTCTGCACAGCTCTCCGTGCTGGACAAATATCTAGTGCGGGGTTATAGATCAATGCACTGCTCTGGTCTGCACAGATCCCGGTGCTGGACAGATATCGACTCCGGGGTTATAGATCAATGCAATGCTGTGATCTGCACAGCTCCCCGTGCTGGACAGATATCAATTCCGGGGCTAAAGAACAATGCACTGATGTGGTCTGCACAGATCCCCATGCTGGGCAGATATCTTCTTCGGGCTGATAGATCAATGCACTGCCGTAGTCTGCACAGCTCCCCGTGCTGGACGGATGTCAAGTCCGGGTTTATCGATCAATGCACTGTTGTGGTCTGCACAGCTCCCCGTGCTGGATTGATATCCAATCCGGGGTTATAGATCAATGCAATGTTATTATCTGCAAAGCTCCCCGTGCTGGGCAGATATCTACTACGGGATGATAGATCAATGCACTGCTTTTGTCTGCACAGCTCCCCGTGCTGGACAGATATCTCTTCCAGGCTTAGAGATCAATGCACTGTTGTGATCTCCTCAGCTCCCCGTGCTGGACAGATATCTAGTCCGGGGTTATAGATCAATGCACTGCTGTGGTCTGCACAGCTCCCCGTGCTGGAGAGATATCTAGTCTGGGGTTACAGATCAATGCACTGTTGTAGTCTCCTCAGCTCTCCGTGCTGGACCGATATCAAGTTTGGGGTTATAGATCAATGCACTGCTGTGGTCTGCACAGCTCCCCCCGCTGGAAAGATATCTAATCCGTGTTTCAAGATAAATGCACTGCTGTGGTCAGCACAGCTCCCCGTGCTGGGCAGATATCGATACCGGGTTTATAGATCAATGCGCTGTTGTGGTCTGCACAGTTTCACGTGCTGGAAAGATATCTAACCAATGTTTATAGATCAATGCAGGGCTGTGGTCTGCACAGCTCCTCGTGCTGGACAGACATCTCGTCCGAGGTTATAGATCAATGCACTGCTGTGGTCTGTACAGCTCCCCGTGCTGGACAGATATCTAGTCCGGGGTTATAGATCAATGCGCTGTTGTGGTCTGCACAGCACCCCGTTCTGGACGGATATCAAATCCGGTTTGATAGATCAATGCACTGCTGTGGTCTGCACAGCTCCCCGTGCTGGACAGATATCTAGTCCGGGATTATCGATCAATGCGCTGTTGTGGTCTGCACAGCTCCCCGTGCTGGACAGATATCTAATCTGTGTTTATCGATCAATGCAGTGCTGTGGTCTGCACAGGTCCCCGTGCTGGGCAGATATCTAATCCGGGTTTATAGATCAATGCGCTGTTGTGGTCTGGCCAGCTCCCCGTGCTGGAAAGATATCTAACCCGTGTTTATAGATCAATGCAGGGCTGTGGTCTGCACAGCTACCCGTGCTGGTCAGACATATCGTCCGCAGTTATAGATCAATGCACTGCTGTGGTCTGCACAGCTCTCGGTGCTGGACAGATATCTAGTCCGGGGTTATACATCAATGCACTGCTGTGGTCTGCACTGTTCCCCCTTTCTGGACAGGTATCGAGTCCGGGATTACACACCAGTGCCCTGCAGTAGTCTGCACATCTCCCCGCTCTAGAAAGATATCTCGTCCGCGGGTAGAGATCAATACACTGCTGTGGTCTGCACAGCTCCCCGTGCCAGACAGATATCAAGTCCTGGGTTATAGATCAATGCACTGCTGTGGTCTGCACCGTTGCACGTGCTGGACAGATATCTAGTCCGGGGTTATAGATCAATGCAGAGCTGTCGTCTGCACAGCTCTCCGTATTGGACAGATATCTACTCCGGGGTTATAGATCAATGCACTGCTGTTATCTGCACAGCTCCCAGTGCTGGACAGATGTCAATTCCGGGGCTACAGATCAATGCAGTGCTTTCGTCTGCACAGCATTCCGTGCTGGACAGATATCTAGTCCGGGGATACAGATCAATGCACTGCTGTGGTCTGCACAGCTCCCCATGCTGGACAGATATCAAGTCCGGGTTTATCGATCAATGCACTGTTGTGGTCTGCAAAGCTCCCCGTGCTGAACAGATATCTTGTCCGGGGTTATAGATCAATGCAATGTTATTTTCTGCAAAGCTTCCGTGCTGGGTAGAAATTTACTACGGGCTGATAGATCAATGCACTGCTGTTGTCTGCACAGCTCCGCGTGCTGGACAGATATCTAGACCAGGGTAATCGATCAATGCACTGTGGTGGACAACTCACTCCCGGTGCTGGACAGACATCTAGTCTGGGGTTATAGATCAAAACACTGTTGTGGTCTGCACAGCTCCCCGTGCTGGAGAGATATCTAGTCTGGGGTTACAGATCAATGCACTGCTGTGGTCTCCTCAGCTCCCCGTGCTGGACAGATATCTAGTCCGGGGTTAGAGATCAATGCAGTGCTGTCGTCTGCACAGCTTCCCGTGCTGGACAGATATCTCATCCGTGCTTATAGATCAATGCAGTGCTGTGGTCTGCACAGTTCCCCATGCTGGGCAGATATCTAATACAGGTTTATAGATCAATGCGCTGTTGCGGTCTGGCCAGCTTCCGGTGCTGGAAAGATATCTAACCTGTGTTTAAAGATCAATGCAGGGCTGTGGTCTGCACAGCTCCCCGTACTGGACAGACATATCTTCCGGGGTTATAGATCAATGCACTGCTGTGGTCTGCCCAGCTCTCCGTGCTGGACAGATATCTAGTCCGGGGTTATAGATCAATGCAGTGCTGTGGTCTGCACTGCTCCCCGTGCTGGAAAGATATCTCATCCGCGTTTATAGATCAATGCACTGCTTTGGACTGCACAGCTCCCGGTTCTTTACAGATATCTAGACCAGGGTAATAGATCAATGCACTGTTGTGGTCTCCTCAGCTCCCGGTGCTGGAGAGATATCTAGTCCGGGGTTATAGATCAATGCACTGTTGTAGTCTGCTCAGCTCCCCGTGCTTGACAGATACCTCGTCCGGGGTTATAGATCCATGCACTGCTGTGGTCAGCACAGCTCCCCGTGCTGGACAGACATCGAGTCAGTGGTTATAGATCAATGCAGTGCTGTGGTCTGCACAGCTCCCGGTGCTGGACAGATATCTAGTCCGTGGTTATAGAGCAATGCACTACTGTGGTCTGCACAACTCCCCGCGCTGGAAAGATATCTGAACCGTGTTTCTAGATAAATGCACTGCTGTGGTCAGCACAGCTCCCTGTGCGGTAAAGATATCTTATCCATGCTTATAGATCAATGCAGTGCTGTGGTCTGCACTGCTCCCCGTGCGGGGCAGATATCTAATCCAGGTTTATAGATCAGTGCGCTGTTGTGGTCTGCACAGCTCCCCGTGCTGGACAGATATCTTGTCCGGGGTTATACATCATTGCACTGCTGTGGTCTGCACTGCTCCCCGTTCTGGACAGATATCTCGTCCGGGGTTATAGATCAATGCACTACTGTGGTCTGCACAGCTCCCCGCGCTGGAAAGATATCTTAACCGTGTTTCTAGATAAATCCACTGCTGTGGTCAGCACAGCTCCCCGTGCGGTACAGATATCTAATCCATGCTTATAGATCAATGCAGTGCTGTGGTCTGCACTTCTCCCCGTGCGGGGCAGATATCTAATCCAGGTTTATAGACCAATGCGCTGTTGTGGTCTGCACAGCTCCCCGTGCTAGACAGATATCTTGTCCGGGGTTATAGATGAATGCACTGCTATGGTCTGCACATCTCCCCGTGCTGAACAGATATCTCGTCCTGGGTTATACATCAATGCACTGCTTTGGTCTGCACTGTTCCCCGTTCTGGACAGATATCGAGTCCGGGGTTACACATCAGTGTCCTGCAGTAGTCTGCACAGCTCCGCGCGCTGGAAAAATATCTTGTCCGAGGTTATAGATCAATGCACTGCTGTGGCCTGCACAGTACCCGGTGCTGGACAGATATCTAGTCCGGATTTAGACATCAATGCACTGCTGTGTTCTGCGCAGCTCACCTTGCGGGGCAGATATCTCATCTGGGGTTACAGATCAATGCACTGCTGTGGTCTGCACAGCTCCCCATGCTGGACAGATATCTTCTCTGGGGTTACAGATCAATGCGCATTTGTGTCTGCACAGCTCCCCGTGCTGGACAGATGTCTAATCCGGGTTTATAGAAAAATGTACTCCTGTGGTCTGCACAGGTCTCGGTGCTGGACAGATATCTAGTCCGGGGTTATAGATCAATGCACTGCTGTTATCTGCACAGTTCCCCGTTCTGGACAGATATCTAGTCCGGGTTTACGGTTCAATGCACTGCTGTTATCTGCACCGTTGCATGTGCTGGACAGATACCTAGTCCGAGGTTATAGATAAATGCACTGCTCTGGACTGCACAGCTCCCGGTTCTGGACAGATATCTACTCCGGGGTTATAGATCAATGCACTGCTGTGATCTGCACAGCTCCTGGTGCTGGACAGATTTCAATTCCGGGGCTACAGTTCAATGCACTGCTGTGGTCTGCACTGCTCCCCGTTTTGGACAATTATCTAGTCCGGGGTTATTGATCAATGCACTGCTGTGGTCTGCACAGCTTCGCATGCTGGGCAGATACCTTCTTCGGGTTGATAGATCATTGCACTGCCGTAGTCTGCACAGCTCCCGATGCTGGACAGATATCAAGTCCGGGTTTATCGATCAATGCACTGTTGTGGTCTCCTCAGCTCCCGGTGCTGGACAGATATCTAGTCCGGGTTTATAAATCAATGCACTGCTGTGGTCTGTACTGCTCCCCGTGCTGGACAGATATCTAGACCGCGTTTTTAGATCAATGCACTGCTCTGGTGTGCACAGCACCCGGGTCTGGACAGATATCTACTTCGCAGTTATAGATCAATGCACTGCTGTGGTCTGCGCAGCTCCACGTGCTGGAGAGTTATGTAGTCTGGGGTTACAGATCAATGCACTGTCGTGGTCTGCTCAGCTCCCCGTGCTGGATAGATATCTAGTCCGGGGTTATAATCAATGCACTGCTGTGGTCTGCACAGCTCCCCGCGCTGGAAAGATATCTAATCCGTGTTTCTAGATAAATGCACTGTTGTGGTCAGCACAGCTCCCCATGCTGTAAAGATATCTAATGCGTACTTAAGATCAATGCAGTGCTGTGGTCTGAACAGCTGCCCTGCTGGACAGATATCTCGACAGGGGTTATCGATCAATGCACTGCTGTTGTCTGCAAAGCTCCCCGTGCTGGACAGATGTCTAATCCGGATTTATAGATAAATGCACTCCTGTGCTCTGCACAGCTCCCGGTGCTGGACAGATTCTTGTTTGGGTTTGTAGATCAATGTAGTGCTGTGGTCTGCACAGCTCTCCGTGCTGGACAGATATCTAGTCCGGGTTTATAGATCAATGCAGTGCTGTCGTCTGCGCAGCTCCCCTGCTGGACAGATACCTCGACCGGGGTTATAGATCAATGCACCGCTGTTGTCTGCAAAGCTCCCCGTGCTGGACAGATGTCTAATCCGGGTTTATAGATAAATGATAAACCTGTGCTCTGCACAGCTCCCGGTGCTGCACAGATATCTTGTCCGGGTTTATAAATCAATGCACTGCTGTGGTCTGTACTCCTCCCCGTGCTGGACAGATATCTAGTCCGGGTTTGTAGATCAATGCAGTGCTGTGGTCTGCACAGCTCTCCGTACTGGACAGATATCTAGTCCGGGGTTATAGATAAATGCACTGCTCTGGTCTGCAAAGCACCCGGTGCGGGACAGATATCTAGTCCGAGGTTGTAGATCAATGCACTGCTGTGATCTGCACAGCTCCCGGTGCTGGACATATATCAATTCCGGGGCAACAGATCAGTGCGCTGCTGTGGTCTGCACTACTCCCCGTTTTGGACAGTTATCTAGTCCGGGGTTATTGATCAATGAACTGCTGTGTTCAGCACATTTCCCCGGTTTCGAGTCCGGGGATAGAGTTCAGTGCCTTTCAGTGGTCTGCGCAGCTCCCCGTGCTGGACAGATATCTTGGCCGGGTTTATAGATCAATGCACTGCTATTGTCTGCACAGCTCTCTGCTCTGGAATGATATCGAGTCCGTGGTTATAGATCATTGCACTGCTGAGGTCTGCACAGCTCCCCGTTCTGGACAGATATCTATTCCGGGGTTATAGATCAATGCACTGCTGTGGCCTGCACAGCTGCCGGTGCTGGACAGATATTTAGTCCGGATTTATACATCAATGCACTGCTGTGGTCTGCGCAGCTCACCGTGCGGGGCAGATATCTAGTCAGGGCTTAGAGATCAATGCAGTGCTGTGGTCTGCACAGCTCCCTGTGCTGGACAGATATCTAGTCCGGGGTTATAGATCAATGCACTGCTCTGGTCTGCACAGCTCCCGCTGCTGGACAGACATCTAGTCCGTGCTTATAGATCAATGAACTGCTGTGGTCTGCACAACTCCCCGCGCTGGAAAGATATCTGAACTGTGTTTCTAGATAAATGCACTGCTGTGGTCAGCACAGCTCCCCGTGCGGTACAGATATCTAATCCATGCTTATAGATCAATGCGCTGTTGTGATCTGCACAGCTCCCCGTGCTAGACAGATATCTTGTCCGGGGTTATAGATGAATGCACTGCTGTGGTCTGCAGAGCTCCCCGTGCTGAACAGATATCTTGTCCGGGGTTATACATCAGTGTCCTGCAGTAGTCTGCACAGCTCCGCGAGCTGGAAAAATATCTTGTCCGGGGTTATAGATGAATGCACTGCTGTGGCCTGCACAGTACCCGGTGCTGGACAGATATCTAGTCCGGATTTATACATCAATGCACTGCTGTGTTCTGCGCAGCTCACCGTGCGGGCAGATATCTCATCTGGGGTTACAAATCAATGCACTGCTGTGGTCTGCACAGCTCCCCATGCTGGACAGATATCTTCTCTGGGGTTACAGATCAATGCGCTTTTGTGCCTGCACAGCTCCCCGTGCTGGACAGATATCTAATCCTGGGTTATAGATCAATGCACTGTTGTGGTCTGCACAGCTCCCCGTGCTGGACAGATATCTAATCCAGGGTTCAACATCAATGCACTGCTGTTGTCTGCAAAGCTCCCCGTGCTGGCTAGATGTCTAATCCGGGTTTATAGATAAATGTACTCCTGTGGTCTGCACAGATCTCGGTGCTGGACAGATATCTAGTCCGGGGTTATAGATCAATGCACTGCCGTGGTCTGCGCAGCTCCCCGTGCTGGAAAGTTATGTAGTCTGGGGTTACAGATCAATGCACTGTTGAGGTCTCCTCAGTTCCCAGTGCTGAATAGATATCTAGTCCGGGGTTATAGATCAATGCACTGCTGTCGTCTGCACAGCTCCCTGCGCAGGAAAGATATCTAATCCGTGTTTCTAGATAAATGCACTGTTGTGGTCAGCACAGCTCCCCGTGCTGTACAGATATCTAAGTCGTGCTTATAGATCAATGCAGTGTTGTGGTCTGAACAGCTGCCCTGTTGGACAGATATCTCGACCGGGGTTATAGATAAATGCACTCCTGTGCTCTGCACAGCTCCCGGTCCTGGACAGATATCTTGTCCGAGTTTATAAATCAATGCACTGCTGTGGTCTGTACTTCTCCCCGTGCTGGACAGATATCTAGTCCGGGTTTGTAGATCAATGTAGTGCTCTGGTCTGCACGGCTTCCGGTGCTGGACAGATATCTAGTCCGAGGTTATAGATCAATGCACTGCTGTGATCTGCACAGCTCCCGGTGCTGGACAGATATCAATTCCGGGGCTACAGATCAATGCGCTGCAGTGGTCTGCACTACTCCCCGTTTTGGACAGTTATCTAGTCCAGGGTTATTGATCAATGCACTGCCGTAGTCTGCACAGCTCCCCGTGCTGGACAGATATCAAGTCCGCGTTTATCGATCAATGCACTGTTGTGGTCTGCAAAGCACCCCGTACTGAACAGATATCTTGTCCGTGTTTGGAGATCAATGCGCTGTTGTGGTCTGCACAACTCCGCATGCTGAACAGATATCTGTTCTGGGGTTATAGATCAATGCACTGCTGTGGACTGCACAGCTCCCCGTGCTGGACAGATATCCAATCCGGGGTTGTAGATCAATGCTATGTTATTATCTGCAAAGCTCCCCGTGCTGGACAGACATCTACTACGGGCTGATAGATCAATACACTGCTGTGATCTGCACAGCTCCCGGTGCTGTACAGATATCAATTCCGGGGCTACAGATCAATGCACTGCTGTGGTCTGCACTGTTCCCCGTTCTGGACAGATATCGAGTCCGGGGTTACACATCAGATCCCTGCTGTGGTCTGCACAGCTCCCGGTGCTGGACAGATATCTACTCCGGGATTATAGATCAATGCACTGCTGTGGTCATCACAGCTCCTGGTGCTGGACAGATATCTAGCCCGGATGTATACAACAATGCACTGCTGTGGTCTGTGCAGCTCACCGTGTGGGGCAGATGTCTCATCCGGGCTTATTGATCAATGCACTGATGTGGTCTGCACAGCTCCCCATGCTGGACAGATATCTTCTCTGGGGTTACAGATCAATGCGCTTTGTGTTCTGCACAACTCCCCGTGCTGGACAGATATCTTCTCCGGGGTTACAGATCAATGCACTATTGTGGTCAGTACAGCTCCCCGTGCTGGACAGATGTCTAAACCAGGAATAAACATCAATGCACTGCTGTTGTCTGCACAGCTCCCCGTGCTGGACGGATATCTAGTCCGGATTTATAGATCAATGTAGTGCTGTGATCCGCACAGCTCTGCGTGCTGGACAGATATCTAGTGCGGTGTTATGGATCAATGTCTTGCTGTGGTCTGCACAGCTCCCCGTACTGGACAGATATCTAGACCTGGGTGAAAGATCAATGCGCTCTTGTGTTCTGCACTGCTACCCGTGATGGACAGATATCTTGTCCGCGGTTAGTGATCAACGCGCTGCTGTGTTCTGCACAGCTCCCCGTGCGGGACAGATAACTAGTCCGGGGTATTATGTCAATGCACTGCTGTGGTCTGCACAGCACCCTGTGCTGGACTGATATCTCATCCGGTTTGGTAGATCAATGCACTGCTTTGGTCTGCACAGCTCCTGGCGCTGGACAGATATCTGGTCCGGGTTTATAACTCAATGCAGTGCAGTGGTCTGCACAGCTCCCCGTGCTGGACGGATATCTAGTCCGGGGTTATAGATCAATGCAGTGCTGTGGTCTGCACAGCTCCTCGTGCTGGACAGATATCTAGTCCGGGGTTAGTGATCAATGCGCTTCTGTGTTCTGCACAGCTCCCGGTGCTGGACAGATATCTAGTACGAGGTTATAGATCAATGGACTGCTGTGATCTGCACAGCTCCCGGTGCTGGACAGATATCAATTCCGGGGCTACAGATCAATGCGCTGCTGTGGTCTGCACTACTCCCCGTTTTGGACAATTTTCTCGTCCGGGGTTATTGGTCAATGCACTGCTGTGGTCTGCACTGTTCCCCGTGCTGGGCAGATATCTTCTTCGGCCTGATAGATCAATGCACTGCCGTAGTCTGAACAGCTCCCCGTGCTGAACAGGTATCAAGTCCGCGTTTATCGATCAATGCACTGTTGTGGTCTGCAAAGCACCCCGTGCTGAACAGATATCTGGTCCGGGGTTATAGATCAATGCATTGCTGTGGTCTGCACAGCTCCCCGTGCTGGACAAATATCCAATCCGTGGTTGTAGATCAATGCTATGTTATTATCTGCAAAGCTCCCCGTGCTGGACAGACATCTACTACGGGCTGATAGATCAATGCACTGCTGTGATCTGCACAGCTCCCGGTGCTGTACAGATATCAATTCCGGGGCTACAGATCAATGCACTGCTGTGGTCTGCACTGTTCTCCGTTCTGGACAGATATCGAGTCCGGGGTTACACATCACCTCCCTGCAGTAGTCTGTACTGCTCCCCGTGCTGGACAGATATCCAGTCCGGGTTTGTAGAATAGTGTAGTGCTGTGGACTGCACAGCTCGCGGTGCTGGACAGATATCTAGTCCGGAGTTATAGATAAATGCACTGCTCTGGTCTGCACGGCTCCCGGTGCTGGACAGATATCTCGTCCGTGGTTGTAGGTCAATGCACTGCTGTGATCTGCAGAGCTCCCGGTGCTGGACAGATATCAATTCCGGGGCTACAGATCAATGCACTGCAGTGGTCTGCACTACTCCCCGTTTTGGACAGTTATCTAGTCCGGGGTTATTGATCAATGCACTGCTGTGGTCTGCACAGCTCCCCGTGCTGAACAGATATCAGGTCCGCGTTTATCGATCAATGCACTGTTGTGGTCTGCAAAGAACCCCGTACTGAACAGATATCTTGTCCGTGTTTGGAGATCAATGCGCTGTTGTGGTCTGCACAACTCCCCGTGCTGAACAGATATCTGGTCCGGGGTTATAGATCAATGCACTGCTGTGGTCTGCACAGCTCCCCATGCTGGACAGATATCCAATCCGGGGTTGTAGATCAATGCTATGTTATTATCTGCAAAGCTCCCCGTGCTGGACAGACATCTACTACGGGCTGATAGATCAATGCACTGCTGTGATCTGCACAGCTCCTGGTGCTGTACAGATATCAATTCCGGGGCTACAGATCAATGCACTGCTGCGGTCTGCACTGTTTCCCGTTCTGGACAGATATCGAGTCCGGGGTTACACATCAGATCCCTGCAGTAGTCTGCACAGCTCCCCGCTCTGGACAGATATCTAGTCTGGGGTTATAGCTCAATGCACTGCTGTGGTCTGCACAGCTCCCGGTGCTGGACAGATATCTACTCCGGGATTATAGATCAATGCACTGCTGTGATAATCACAGCTCCTGGTGCTGGACAGATACCTAGCCCGGATGTATACAACAATGCTCTGCTGTGGTCTGTGCAGCTCACCGTGTGGGGCAGATGTCTCATCCGGGCTTATAGATCAATGCACTGATGCGGTCTGCACAGCTCCCCATGCTGGACAGATATCTTCTCTGGGGTTATAGATCAATGCACTATTTTGGTCAGTACAGCTCCCCGTGCTGGACAGATATCTCGTCCAGGACTAAACATCAATGCACTGCTATTGTCTGCACAGCTCCCCGTGCTGGACAGATATCTAGTCCAGGATTAAACATCAATGCACTGCTGTTGTCTGCAAAGCTCCCCGTGCTGGACAGATGTCTAATCCGGGTTTATAAATCAATGTAGTGCTGTGATCTGCACAGCTCTGCGTGCTGGACAGATATCTAGTGCGGCGTTATGGATCAATGTCTTGCTGTGGTCTGCACAGCTCCCCGTACTGGACAGATATCTAGTCTGGGGTGAAAGATCAATGCGCTCTTGTATTCTGCACTGCTCCCCGTGATGGACAGATATCTTGTCCGCGGTTAGTGATCAACGCGCTGCTGTGTTCTGCACAGCTCCCCGTGCGGGACAGATAACTAGTCCGGGGTATTATGTCATTGCACTGCTGTGGTCTGCACAGCACCCTGTGCTGGACTGATATCTCATCCGGTTTGGTAGATCAATGCACTGCTTTGGTCTGCACAGCTCCTGGCGCTGGACAGATATCTGGTCCGGGTTTATAACTCAATGCAGTGCAGTGGTCTGCACAGCTCCCCGTGCTGGACGGATATCTAGTCCGGGGTTATAGATCAATGCAGTGCTGTGGTCTGCACAGCTCCCCGTGCTGGACAGATATCTAGTCCGGGGTTAGTGATCAATGCGCTTCAGTGTTCTGCACAGCTCCCGGTGCTGGACAGATATCTAGTACGAGGTTATAGATCAATGGACTGCTGTGATCTGCACAGCTCCCGGTGCTGGACAGATATCAATTCCGGGGCTACAGATCAATGCGCTGCTGTGGTCTGCACTACTCCCCGTTTTGGACAATTTTCTCGTCCGGGGTTATTGGTCAATGCACTGCCGTAGTCTGCACAGCTCCCCGTGCTGAACAGATATCAAGTCCGCTTTTATCGATCAATGCACTGTTGTGGTCTGCAAAGCACCCCGTGCTGAGCAGATATCTTGTCCGTGTTTGGAGATCAATGCGCTGTTGTGGTCTGCACAACTCCCCGTACTGAACAGATATCTGGTCCGGGGTTATAGATCAATGCATTGCTGTGGTCTGCACAGCTCCCCGTGCTGGACAGATAACTACTCCGGGATTATATATCAATGCACTGCTGTGGTCATCACAGCTCCCTGTGCTGGACAGATATCTAGTCCGGATGTATACAACAAAGCACTGCTGTGGTCTGTGCAGCTCACCGTGTGGGGCAGATGTCTCATCCGGGCTTATTGATCAATGCACTGCTGTGGTCTGCACTGTTCCCCGTTCTGGACAGATATCGAGTCCGGGGTTACACATCAGTGTCCTGCAGTAGTCTGCACAGCTCTGCGCGCTGGAAAAATATCTAGTCCGGGGTTAAATATGAATGCACTGCTGCGGTCTGCACAGCTCCCTGTGCTGAACAGATATCTCGTCCGGTGTTATACATCAATGCACTGCTGTGGTCTGCATTGTTCCCCGTTCTGGACAGGTATCGAGTCCGGGATTACACATCAATGCCCTGCAGTAGTCTGCACAGCTCCCCGTGCTGTAAAGATATCACGTCCGGGGTTATAGATCAATGCACTGCTGTGGTCTGCACAGCTCCCGGTGCTGGACAGATATCTACTCTGGGATTATAGAGCAATGCACTGCCGTGGTCTGCACGGGTCCCCGTGCTGGACAGATATCTAGTCCGGGGTTATAGATCAACGCAGTGCTGTCGTCTGCACAGCTCCCCTGCTGGACAGATATGACGACCGGGGTTATAGATCAAAGCACTGCTATTGTCTGCATAGCTCACCGTGCTGGACAGATATCTAGTCCGGGATTATAGGTCAAACCACTGATGTTGTTGGCACAGCTCCCCGTGCTGGAGTGATATCTAATCCGCGGTTATAGATCAATGCACTGTTGTTATCTGCAAAGATCCCCATGCTGGGCAGATATATACTCCGGGCTGAAAGATCAATGCACTGCTGTTGTCTGCACAGCTCCCCGTGCTGGACAGATATCTCCTTTGGGGTTACAGATCAATGCGCTTTTGTGTTCTGCACAGCTCCCCGTGCTGGACAGATATCTAATTCTGGGTTATAGATCAATGCACTGTTGTAGTCTGCACAGCTCCCCGTGCGGGACAGATATGTCGTCCGTGTTAATAGATCAATGCACTGCTGTGGTCTGCACAGCTACCCGTGGTGAACAGATATCTAGTCCGGTTTTATAGATAAATGCACTGCTGTGGTCTGCACTGTTCCCCGTTCTGGACAGATATCTAGTCTGGGTTTATGGATCAATGCACTGCTGTGGTCTGCACAGTTCCCCGTGCTGGTCAGATATCTAGTCCGGGTTTAAAGATCAATGCACTGCTGTGGTCTGCACAGCTCCTGGTGCTGTCCGGGTTCATTGATCAATCCAGTGGTGTGGTTTGTTCAGCCCTGCGTGCTGGACAGATATCTAGTCCGTGCTTCTAGATCAATGGACTGTTCTTTTCTGCACAGCTCCCCGTGCTGGACAGATATCTAGTCTGGTGTGAAAGAACAATGCGCTGTTGTGTTCTGCACAGCTCCCCGTGCTGGACAGATATCTAGTCCGGGGTTATAGATCAATGCACTGTTGTAGTCTGCTCAGCTCCCCGTGCTGGACAGACATCGAGTCAGTGTTTATAGATCAATGCAGTGCTGTGGTCTGCACAGCTCCCGGTGCTGGATAGATATCTAGTCCGTGGTTATAGGGCAATGCACTGCCGTGGTCTGCACAGCTCCCCGTGCTGGACAGATATCTAGTCCGGGGTAATAGATCAATGCATTGCTCTGGTCTGCACAGCTCCCGGTGCTGGACAGATATCTAGTCCGTGCTTATAGATCAATGTACTACTGTGGTCTGCACAGCTCCCCACGCTGGAAAGATATCTGAATCGTGTTTCTAGATAAATGCACTGCTGTGGTCAGCACAGCTCCCCGTGCGGTACAGATATCTAATCCATGCTTATAGTTCAATGCAGTGCTGTGGTCTGCACTGCTCCCCGTGCTGGGCAGATATCTAATCCAGGTTTATAGATCAATGCGCTGTTGTGGTCTGCACAGCTCCCCGTGCTAGACAGATATCTTGTCCGGGGTTATAGATGAATGCACTGCTGTGGTCTGCACAGCTCCCCGTGCTAGACAGATATCTTGTCCGGGGTTCTCGATCAATGCACTGCTGTGGCCTGCACAGTACCCGGTGCTGGACAGATATCTAGTCCGAATTTATACATCAATGCACTGCTGTGTTCTGCGCAGCTCACCGTGCGGGGCAGATATCTCATCTTGGGTTACAGATCAATGCACTGCTGTGGTCTGCACAGCTCCCCATGCTGGACAGATATCTTCTCTGGGGTTACAGATCAATGCGCGTTTGTGTCTGCATAGCTCCCCGTGCTGGACAGATATCTAATCCGGGGTTATAGATCAATGCACTGTTGTGGTCTGCACAGCTCCCCGTGCTGGACAGATATCTAATCCAGGGTTCAACATCAATGCACTGCTGTTGTCTGCAAAGTTCCCCGTGCTGGACAGATGTCTAATCCGGGTTTATAGATAAATGTACTCCTGTGGTCTGTACAGATCTCGGATGCTGGACAGATATCTAGTCCGAGGTTATAGATAAATGCACTGCTCTGGTCTGCACAGCTCCCGCTTCTGGACAGATATCTACTCCGGGGTTATAGATCAATGCACTGCTGTGATCTGTACAGCTCCTGGTGCTGGACAGATATCAATTCCGGGGCTAACGTTCAATGCACTGCTGTGGTCTGCACTGCTCCCCGTTTTGGACAATTATCTAGTCCGGGGTTATTGATCAATGCACTGCTGTGGTCTGCACAGCTCCGCATGCTGGGCAGATACCTTCTTCGGGCTGATAAATCAATGCACTGCCGTAGTCTGCACAACTCCCCGTGCTGAACAGATATCTTATCCGGGGTTATAGATCAATGCAATGTTATTGTGTGCAAAGCTCCCCGTGCTGGGCAGATATCTACTCCGGTTTTATAGATCAATGCACTGTTGTGGTCTCCTCAGCTCCCTGTGCTGGACAGATATCTAGTCCGGGTTTATAAATCAATGACTGCTGTGGTCTGTACTGCTCCCCGTGCTGGACAGATATCTAGTCCGGGTTTTTCGATCAATGCACTGCTCTGGTGTGCACAGAACCCGGGGCTGGACAGATATCTACTTCGCAGTAATAGATCAATGCACTGCTGTAGTCTGCACAGCTCCCCGTGCTGGAGAGTTATGTAGTCTGGTGTTACAAATCAATGCACTGTTGTGGTCTCCTCAGCTCCCCGTGCTGGATAGATATCTAGTCCGGGGTTATAGATCAATGCACTGCTGTTGTCTGCAAAGCTCGCGTGCTTGTCAGATGTCTAATCCGGGTTTATAGACAAATGCACTGCTGTGCTCTGCACAGCTCCCGGTGCTGGATAGATATCTTGTCCAGGTTTGTAGATCAATGTAGTGCTGTGGTCTGCACAGCTCTCCGTGCTCGACAGATATCTAGTCCGGGTTTATAGATCAATGCAGTGCTGTCGTCTGCACAGCTCCCCTGCTGGACAGATATCTCGACCGGGGTTATAGATCAATGTACTGCTGTTGTCTGCAAAGCTCCCCGTGCTGGACAGATGTCTAATCCGGATTTATAGATAAACGCACTCCTGTGCTCTGCACAGCTCCCGGTGCTGGACAGATATCTTGTCCGAGTTTATAAATCAATGCACTGCTGTGGTCTGTACTGCTCCCCGTGCTGGACAGATATCTAGTCCGGGTTTGTAGATCAATGTAGTGCTGTGGTCTGCACAGCTCCCGGTGCTGGACAGATATCTAGTCCGGGGTTCTAGATCAATGCACTGCTGTGATCTGCACAGCTCCCGGTGCTGGACAGATATCAATTCCGGGGCTACAGATCAATGCACTGCTGTGGTCTGCACTACTCCCCGTTTTGGACAGTTATTTAGTCCGGGGTTATTGATCAATGCACTGCTGTGGTCTGCACAGCTCGCCATGCTGGGCAGATATCGTCTTCGGGCTGATAGATCAATGCACTGCCGTAGTCTGCACAGCTCCCCGTGCTGTAAAGATATCACGTCCGGGGTTATAGATCAATGCACTGCTGTGGTCTGCACAGCTCCCGGTGCTGGACAGATATCTACTCTGGGATTATAGAGCAATGCACTGCCGTGGTCTGCACGGGTCCCCGTGCTGGACAGATATCTAGTCCGGGGTTATAGATCAACGCAGTGCTGTCGTCTGCACAGCTCCCCTGCTGGACAGATATGACGACCGGGGTTATAGATCAAAGCACTGCTATTGTCTGCATAGCTCACCGTGCTGGACAGATATCTAGTCCGGGATTATAGGTCAAACCACTGATGTTGTTGGCACAGCTCCCCGTGCTGGAGTGATATCTAATCCGCGGTTATAGATCAATGCACTGTTGTTATCTGCAAAGATCCCCATGCTGGGCAGATATATACTCCGGGCTGAAAGATCAATGCACTGCTGTTGTCTGCACAGCTCCCCGTGCTGGACAGATATCTCCTTTGGGGTTACAGATCAATGCGCTTTTGTGTTCTGCACAGCTCCCCGTGCTGGACAGATATCTAATTCTGGGTTATAGATCAATGCACTGTTGTAGTCTGCACAGCTCCCCGTGCGGGACAGATATGTCGTCCGTGTTAATAGATCAATGCACTGCTGTGGTCTGCACAGCTACCCGTGGTGAACAGATATCTAGTCCGGTTTTATAGATAAATGCACTGCTGTGGTCTGCACTGTTCCCCGTTCTGGACAGATATCTAGTCTGGGTTTATGGATCAATGCACTGCTGTGGTCTGCACAGTTCCCCGTGCTGGTCAGATATCTAGTCCGGGTTTAAAGATCAATGCACTGCTGTGGTCTGCACAGCTCCTGGTGCTGTCCGGGTTCATTGATCAATCCAGTGGTGTGGTTTGTTCAGCCCTGCGTGCTGGACAGATATCTAGTCCGTGCTTCTAGATCAATGGACTGTTCTTTTCTGCACAGCTCCCCGTGCTGGACAGATATCTAGTCTGGTGTGAAAGAACAATGCGCTGTTGTGTTCTGCACAGCTCCCCGTGCTGGACAGATATCTAGTCCGGGGTTATAGATCAATGCACTGTTGTAGTCTGCTCAGCTCCCCGTGCTGGACAGACATCGAGTCAGTGTTTATAGATCAATGCAGTGCTGTGGTCTGCACAGCTCCCGGTGCTGGATAGATATCTAGTCCGTGGTTATAGGGCAATGCACTGCCGTGGTCTGCACAGCTCCCCGTGCTGGACAGATATCTAGTCCGGGGTAATAGATCAATGCATTGCTCTGGTCTGCACAGCTCCCGGTGCTGGACAGATATCTAGTCCGTGCTTATAGATCAATGTACTACTGTGGTCTGCACAGCTCCCCACGCTGGAAAGATATCTGAATCGTGTTTCTAGATAAATGCACTGCTGTGGTCAGCACAGCTCCCCGTGCGGTACAGATATCTAATCCATGCTTATAGTTCAATGCAGTGCTGTGGTCTGCACTGCTCCCCGTGCTGGGCAGATATCTAATCCAGGTTTATAGATCAATGCGCTGTTGTGGTCTGCACAGCTCCCCGTGCTAGACAGATATCTTGTCCGGGGTTATAGATGAATGCACTGCTGTGGTCTGCACAGCTCCCCGTGCTAGACAGATATCTTGTCCGGGGTTCTCGATCAATGCACTGCTGTGGCCTGCACAGTGCCCGGTGCTGGACAGATATCTAGTCCGAATTTATACATCAATGCACTGCTGTGTTCTGCGCAGCTCACCGTGCGGGGCAGATATCTCATCTTGGGTTACAGATCAATGCACTGCTGTGGTCTGCACAGCTCCCCATGCTGGACAGATATCTTCTCTGGGGTTACAGATCAATGCGCGTTTGTGTCTGCATAGCTCCCCGTGCTGGACAGATATCTAATCCGGGGTTATAGATCAATGCACTGTTGTGGTCTGCACAGCTCCCCGTGCTGGACAGATATCTAATCCAGGGTTCAACATCAATGCACTGCTGTTGTCTGCAAAGTTCCCCGTGCTGGACAGATGTCTAATCCGGGTTTATAGATAAATGTACTCCTGTGGTCTGTACAGATCTCGGATGCTGGACAGATATCTAGTCCGAGGTTATAGATAAATGCACTGCTCTGGTCTGCACAGCTCCCGCTTCTGGACAGATATCTACTCCGGGGTTATAGATCAATGCACTGCTGTGATCTGTACAGCTCCTGGTGCTGGACAGATATCAATTCCGGGGCTAACGTTCAATGCACTGCTGTGGTCTGCACTGCTCCCCGTTTTGGACAATTATCTAGTCCGGGGTTATTGATCAATGCACTGCTGTGGTCTGCACAGCTCCGCATGCTGGGCAGATACCTTCTTCGGGCTGATAAATCAATGCACTGCCGTAGTCTGCACAACTCCCCGTGCTGAACAGATATCTTATCCGGGGTTATAGATCAATGCAATGTTATTGTGTGCAAAGCTCCCCGTGCTGGGCAGATATCTACTCCGGTTTTATAGATCAATGCACTGTTGTGGTCTCCTCAGCTCCCTGTGCTGGACAGATATCTAGTCCGGGTTTATAAATCAATGACTGCTGTGGTCTGTACTGCTCCCCGTGCTGGACAGATATCTAGTCCGGGTTTTTCGATCAATGCACTGCTCTGGTGTGCACAGAACCCGGGGCTGGACAGATATCTACTTCGCAGTAATAGATCAATGCACTGCTGTAGTCTGCACAGCTCCCCGTGCTGGAGAGTTATGTAGTCTGGTGTTACAAATCAATGCACTGTTGTGGTCTCCTCAGCTCCCCGTGCTGGATAGATATCTAGTCCGGGGTTATAGATCAATGCACTGCTGTTGTCTGCAAAGCTCGCGTGCTTGTCAGATGTCTAATCCGGGTTTATAGACAAATGCACTGCTGTGCTCTGCACAGCTCCCGGTGCTGGATAGATATCTTGTCCAGGTTTGTAGATCAATGTAGTGCTGTGGTCTGCACAGCTCTCCGTGCTCGACAGATATCTAGTCCGGGTTTATAGATCAATGCAGTGCTGTCGTCTGCACAGCTCCCCTGCTGGACAGATATCTCGACCGGGGTTATAGATCAATGTACTGCTGTTGTCTGCAAAGCTCCCCGTGCTGGACAGATGTCTAATCCGGATTTATAGATAAACGCACTCCTGTGCTCTGCACAGCTCCCGGTGCTGGACAGATATCTTGTCCGAGTTTATAAATCAATGCACTGCTGTGGTCTGTACTGCTCCCCGTGCTGGACAGATATCTAGTCCGGGTTTGTAGATCAATGTAGTGCTGTGGTCTGCACAGCTCCCGGTGCTGGACAGATATCTAGTCCGGGGTTCTAGATCAATGCACTGCTGTGATCTGCACAGCTCCCGGTGCTGGACAGATATCAATTCCGGGGCTACAGATCAATGCACTGCTGTGGTCTGCACTACTCCCCGTTTTGGACAGTTATTTAGTCCGGGGTTATTGATCAATGCACTGCTGTGGTCTGCACAGCTCGCCATGCTGGGCAGATATCGTCTTCGGGCTGATAGATCAATGCACTGCCGTAGTCTGCACAGCTCCCCGTGCTGTAAAGATATCACGTCCGGGGTTATAGATCAATGCACTGCTGTGGTCTGCACAGCTCCCGGTGCTGGACAGATATCTACTCTGGGATTATAGAGCAATGCACTGCCGTGGTCTGCACGGGTCCCCGTGCTGGACAGATATCTAGTCCGGGGTTATAGATCAACGCAGTGCTGTCGTCTGCACAGCTCCCCTGCTGGACAGATATGACGACCGGGGTTATAGATCAAAGCACTGCTATTGTCTGCATAGCTCACCGTGCTGGACAGATATCTAGTCCGGGATTATAGGTCAAACCACTGATGTTGTTGGCACAGCTCCCCGTGCTGGAGTGATATCTAATCCGCGGTTATAGATCAATGCACTGTTGTTATCTGCAAAGATCCCCATGCTGGGCAGATATATACTCCGGGCTGAAAGATCAATGCACTGCTGTTGTCTGCACAGCTCCCCGTGCTGGACAGATATCTCCTTTGGGGTTACAGATCAATGCGCTTTTGTGTTCTGCACAGCTCCCCGTGCTGGACAGATATCTAATTCTGGGTTATAGATCAATGCACTGTTGTAGTCTGCACAGCTCCCCGTGCGGGACAGATATGTCGTCCGTGTTAATAGATCAATGCACTGCTGTGGTCTGCACAGCTACCCGTGGTGAACAGATATCTAGTCCGGTTTTATAGATAAATGCACTGCTGTGGTCTGCACTGTTCCCCGTTCTGGACAGATATCTAGTCTGGGTTTATGGATCAATGCACTGCTGTGGTCTGCACAGTTCCCCGTGCTGGTCAGATATCTAGTCCGGGTTTAAAGATCAATGCACTGCTGTGGTCTGCACAGCTCCTGGTGCTGTCCGGGTTCATTGATCAATCCAGTGGTGTGGTTTGTTCAGCCCTGCGTGCTGGACAGATATCTAGTCCGTGCTTCTAGATCAATGGACTGTTCTTTTCTGCACAGCTCCCCGTGCTGGACAGATATCTAGTCTGGTGTGAAAGAACAATGCGCTGTTGTGTTCTGCACAGCTCCCCGTGCTGGACAGATATCTAGTCCGGGGTTATAGATCAATGCACTGTTGTAGTCTGCTCAGCTCCCCGTGCTGGACAGACATCGAGTCAGTGTTTATAGATCAATGCAGTGCTGTGGTCTGCACAGCTCCCGGTGCTGGATAGATATCTAGTCCGTGGTTATAGGGCAATGCACTGCCGTGGTCTGCACAGCTCCCCGTGCTGGACAGATATCTAGTCCGGGGTAATAGATCAATGCATTGCTCTGGTCTGCACAGCTCCCGGTGCTGGACAGATATCTAGTCCGTGCTTATAGATCAATGTACTACTGTGGTCTGCACAGCTCCCCACGCTGGAAAGATATCTGAATCGTGTTTCTAGATAAATGCACTGCTGTGGTCAGCACAGCTCCCCGTGCGGTACAGATATCTAATCCATGCTTATAGTTCAATGCAGTGCTGTGGTCTGCACTGCTCCCCGTGCTGGGCAGATATCTAATCCAGGTTTATAGATCAATGCGCTGTTGTGGTCTGCACAGCTCCCCGTGCTAGACAGATATCTTGTCCGGGGTTATAGATGAATGCACTGCTGTGGTCTGCACAGCTCCCCGTGCTAGACAGATATCTTGTCCGGGGTTCTCGATCAATGCACTGCTGTGGCCTGCACAGTGCCCGGTGCTGGACAGATATCTAGTCCGAATTTATACATCAATGCACTGCTGTGTTCTGCGCAGCTCACCGTGCGGGGCAGATATCTCATCTTGGGTTACAGATCAATGCACTGCTGTGGTCTGCACAGCTCCCCATGCTGGACAGATATCTTCTCTGGGGTTACAGATCAATGCGCGTTTGTGTCTGCATAGCTCCCCGTGCTGGACAGATATCTAATCCGGGGTTATAGATCAATGCACTGTTGTGGTCTGCACAGCTCCCCGTGCTGGACAGATATCTAATCCAGGGTTCAACATCAATGCACTGCTGTTGTCTGCAAAGTTCCCCGTGCTGGACAGATGTCTAATCCGGGTTTATAGATAAATGTACTCCTGTGGTCTGTACAGATCTCGGATGCTGGACAGATATCTAGTCCGAGGTTATAGATAAATTCACTGCTCTGGTCTGCACAGCTCCCGCTTCTGGACAGATATCTACTCCGGGGTTATAGATCAATGCACTGCTGTGATCTGTACAGCTCCTGGTGCTGGACAGATATCAATTCCGGGGCTAACGTTCAATGCACTGCTGTGGTCTGCACTGCTCCCCGTTTTGGACAATTATCTAGTCCGGGGTTATTGATCAATGCACTGCTGTGGTCTGCACAGCTCCGCATGCTGGGCAGATACCTTCTTCGGGCTGATAAATCAATGCACTGCCGTAGTCTGCACAACTCCCCGTGCTGAACAGATATCTTATCCGGGGTTATAGATCAATGCAATGTTATTGTGTGCAAAGCTCCCCGTGCTGGGCAGATATCTACTCCGGTTTTATAGATCAATGCACTGTTGTGGTCTCCTCAGCTCCCTGTGCTGGACAGATATCTAGTCCGGGTTTATAAATCAATGACTGCTGTGGTCTGTACTGCTCCCCGTGCTGGACAGATATCTAGTCCGGGTTTTTCGATCAATGCACTGCTCTGGTGTGCACAGAACCCGGGGCTGGACAGATATCTACTTCGCAGTAATAGATCAATGCACTGCTGTAGTCTGCACAGCTCCCCGTGCTGGAGAGTTATGTAGTCTGGTGTTACAAATCAATGCACTGTTGTGGTCTCCTCAGCTCCCCGTGCTGGATAGATATCTAGTCCGGGGTTATAGATCAATGCACTGCTGTTGTCTGCAAAGCTCGCGTGCTTGTCAGATGTCTAATCCGGGTTTATAGACAAATGCACTGCTGTGCTCTGCACAGCTCCCGGTGCTGGATAGATATCTTGTCCAGGTTTGTAGATCAATGTAGTGCTGTGGTCTGCACAGCTCTCCGTGCTCGACAGATATCTAGTCCGGGTTTATAGATCAATGCAGTGCTGTCGTCTGCACAGCTCCCCTGCTGGACAGATATCTCGACCGGGGTTATAGATCAATGTACTGCTGTTGTCTGCAAAGCTCCCCGTGCTGGACAGATGTCTAATCCGGATTTATAGATAAACGCACTCCTGTGCTCTGCACAGCTCCCGGTGCTGGACAGATATCTTGTCCGAGTTTATAAATCAATGCACTGCTGTGGTCTGTACTGCTCCCCGTGCTGGACAGATATCTAGTCCGGGTTTGTAGATCAATGTAGTGCTGTGGTCTGCACAGCTCCCGGTGCTGGACAGATATCTAGTCCGGGGTTCTAGATCAATGCACTGCTGTGATCTGCACAGCTCCCGGTGCTGGACAGATATCAATTCCGGGGCTACAGATCAATGCACTGCTGTGGTCTGCACTACTCCCCGTTTTGGACAGTTATTTAGTCCGGGGTTATTGATCAATGCACTGCTGTGGTCTGCACAGCTCGCCATGCTGGGCAGATATCGTCTTCGGGCTGATAGATCAATGCACTGCCGTAGTCTGCACAGCTCCCCGTGCTGGACAGATATCAAATCCGGGTTTATCGATCAATGCACTGTTGTGGTCTGCAAAGCACCCCGTGCTGAACAGATATCTTGTCCGTGTTTGGAGATCAATGCACTGCTGCGGTTTGCACAGCTCCCCGTGCTGGACAGATGTCTAGTGCGCGGTTATAGATCAATGAACTGCTGTGTTCAGCACATTTCCCCGGTTTCGAGTCCGGGGTTAGAGTTCAGTGCCTTGCAGTGGTCTGCGCAGCTCCCCGTGCTGGACAGATATCTTGGCCGGGTTTATAGATCAATGCACTGCTATTGTCTGCACAGCTCTCTGCTCTGGAATGATATCTAGTCCGTGGTTATAGATCATTGCACTGCTGAGGTCTGCAAAGCTCCCCCTTCTGGACAGATATCTATTTCGGGGTTATAGATCAATGCACTGCTGAGGTCTTCCCAGCTCCCCGTTCTGGACAGATATCTACTCCGGGGTTATAGATCAATGCACCGCTGTGGTCATCAGAGCTCCCAGTGCTGGGCAGATATCTAGTCCGGATTTATACATCAATGCACTGCTGTGGTCTGTGCAGCTCACCGTGCGGGGCAGATATCTAGTCAGGGCTTATAGATCAATGCACTGATGTGGTCTGCACAGCTCCCCGTGCTGGACAGATATCTCCTTTGGGATTACAGATCAATGCGCTTTTGTGTTCTGCACAGCTCCCCGTGCTGGACAGATATCTAATTCTGGGTTATAGATCAATGCACTGTTGTAGTCTGCACAGCTACCCGTGCGGGACAGATATGTCGTCCGTGTTAATAGATCAATGCACTGCTGTGGTCTGCACAGCTACCCGTGGTGAACAGATATCTAGTCCGGTTTTATAGATAAATGCACTGCTGTGGTCTGCACTGTTCCCCGTTCTGGACAGATATCTAGTCTGGGTTTATGGATCAATGCACTGCTGTGGTCTGCACAGCTCCCCGTGCTGGTCAGATATCTAGTCCGGGTTTAAAGATCAATGCACTGCTGTGGTCTGCACAGCTCCTGGTGCTGTCCGGGTTCATTGATCAATCCAGTGGTGTGGTTTATTCAGCCCTGCGTGCTGGACAGATATCTAGTCCGTGCTTCTAGATCAATGGACTGTTCTTTTCTGCACAGCTCCCCGTATTGGACAGATAACTAGTCTGGTGTGAAAGAACAATGCGCTGTTGTGTTCTGCACAGCTCCCCGTGCTGGACAGATATCTAGTCCGGGGTTATAGATCAATGCACTGCTGTGATCTGTACAGATCTCGGATGCTGGACAGATATCTAGTCCGGGGTTATAGATAAATGCACTGCTCTGGTCTGCACAGCTCCCGGTTCTGGACAGATATCTACTCCGGGGTTATAGATCAATGCACTGCTGTGATCTGTACAGCTCCTGGTGCTGGACAGATATCAATTCCGGGGCTAACGTTCAATGCACTGCTGTGGTCTGCACTGCTCCCCGTTTTGGACAATTATCTAGTCCGGGGTTATTGATCAATGCACTGCTGTGGTCTGCACAGCTCCGCATGCTGGGCAGATACCTTCTTCGGGCTGATAAATCAATGCACTGCCGTAGTCTGCACAACTCCCCGTGCTGAACAGATATCTTATCCGGGGTTATAGATCAATGCAATGTTATTGTGTGCAAAGCTCCCCGTGCTGGGCAGATATCTACTCCGGTTTTATAGATCAATGCACTGTTGTGGTCTCCTCAGCTCCCTGTGCTGGACAGATATCTAGTCCGGGTTTATAAATCAATGACTGCTGTGGTCTGTACTGCTCCCCGTGCTGGACAGATATCTAGTCCGGGTTTTTCGATCAATGCACTGCTCTGGTGTGCACAGAACCCGGGGCTGGACAGATATCTACTTCGCAGTAATAGATCAATGCACTGCTGTAGTCTGCACAGCTCCCCGTGCTGGAGAGTTATGTAGTCTGGTGTTACAAATCAATGCACTGTTGTGGTCTCCTCAGCTCCCCGTGCTGGATAGATATCTAGTCCGGGGTTATAGATCAATGCACTGCTGTTGTCTGCAAAGCTCGCGTGCTTGTCAGATGTCTAATCCGGGTTTATAGACAAATGCACTGCTGTGCTCTGCACAGCTCCCGGTGCTGGATAGATATCTTGTCCAGGTTTGTAGATCAATGTAGTGCTGTGGTCTGCACAGCTCTCCGTGCTCGACAGATATCTAGTCCGGGTTTATAGATCAATGCAGTGCTGTCGTCTGCACAGCTCCCCTGCTGGACAGATATCTCGACCGGGGTTATAGATCAATGTACTGCTGTTGTCTGCAAAGCTCCCCGTGCTGGACAGATGTCTAATCCGGATTTATAGATAAACGCACTCCTGTGCTCTGCACAGCTCCCGGTGCTGGACAGATATCTTGTCCGAGTTTATAAATCAATGCACTGCTGTGGTCTGTACTGCTCCCCGTGCTGGACAGATATCTAGTCCGGGTTTGTAGATCAATGTAGTGCTGTGGTCTGCACAGCTCCCGGTGCTGGACAGATATCTAGTCCGGGGTTCTAGATCAATGCACTGCTGTGATCTGCACAGCTCCCGGTGCTGGACAGATATCAATTCCGGGGCTACAGATCAATGCACTGCTGTGGTCTGCACTACTCCCCGTTTTGGACAGTTATTTAGTCCGGGGTTATTGATCAATGCACTGCTGTGGTCTGCACAGCTCGCCATGCTGGGCAGATATCGTCTTCGGGCTGATAGATCAATGCACTGCCGTAGTCTGCACAGCTCCCCGTGCTGGACAGATATCAAGTCCGGGTTTATCGATCAATGCACTGTTGTGGTCTGCAAAGCACCCCGTGCTGAACAGATATCTTGTCCGTGTTTGGAGATCAATGCACTGCTGCGGTTTGCACAGCTCCCCGTGCTGGACAGATGTCTAGTGCGCGGTTATAGATCAATGAACTGCTGTGTTCAGCACATTTCCCCGGTTTCGAGTCCGGGGTTAGAGTTCAGTGCCTTGCAGTGGTCTGCGCAGCTCCCCGTGCTGGACAGATATCTTGGCCGGGTTTATAGATCAATGCACTGCTATTGTCTGCACAGCTCTCTGCTCTGGAATGATATCTAGTCCGTGGTTATAGATCATTGCACTGCTGAGGTCTGCAAAGCTCCCCCTTCTGGACAGATATCTATTTCGGGGTTATAGATCAATGCACTGCTGAGGTCTTCCCAGCTCCCCGTTCTGGACAGATATCTACTCCGGGGTTATAGATCAATGCACCGCTGTGGTCATCAGAGCTCCCAGTGCTGGGCAGATATCTAGTCCGGATTTATACATCAATGCACTGCTGTGGACTGCACAGCTCCCCGTGCTGGACAGATATCCAATCCGGGGTTGTAGATCAATGCTATGTTATTATCTGCAAAGCTCCCCGTGCTGGACAGACATCTACTACGGGCTGATAGATCAATACACTGCTGTGATCTGCACAGCTCCCGGTGCTGTACAGATATCAATTCCGGGGCTACAGATCAATGCACTGCTGCGGTCTGCACTGTTCCCCGTTCTGGACAGATATCGAGTCCGGGGTTACACATCAGATCCCTGCTGTGGTCTGCACAGCTCCCGGTGCTGGACAGATATCTACTCCGGGATTATAGATCAATGCACTGCTGTGGTCATCACAGCTCCTGGTGCTGGACAGATATCTAGCCCGGATGTATACAACAATGCACTGCTGTGGTCTGTGCAGCTCACCGTGTGGGGCAGATGTCTCATCCGGGCTTATTGATCAATGCACTGATGTGGTCTGCACAGCTCCCCATGCTGGACAGATATCTTCTCTGGGGTTACAGATCAATGCGCTTTGTGTTCTGCACAACTCCCCGTGCTGGACAGATATCTTCTCCGGGGTTACAGATCAATGCACTATTGTGGTCAGTACAGCTCCCCGTGCTGGACAGATGTCTAAACCAGGAATAAACATCAATGCACTGCTGTTGTCTGCACAGCTCCCCGTGCTGGACGGATATCTAGTCCGGATTTATAGATCAATGTAGTGCTGTGATCCGCACAGCTCTGCGTGCTGGACAGATATCTAGTGCGGTGTTATGGATCAATGTCTTGCTGTGGTCTGCACAGCTCCCCGTACTGGACAGATATCTAGACCTGGGTGAAAGATCAATGCGCTCTTGTGTTCTGCACTGCTACCCGTGATGGACAGATATCTTGTCCGCGGTTAGTGATCAACGCGCTGCTGTGTTCTGCACAGCTCCCCGTGCGGGACAGATAACTAGTCCGGGGTATTATGTCAATGCACTGCTGTGGTCTGCACAGCACCCTGTGCTGGACTGATATCTCATCCGGTTTGGTAGATCAATGCACTGCTTTGGTCTGCACAGCTCCTGGCGCTGGACAGATATCTGGTCCGGGTTTATAACTCAATGCAGTGCAGTGGTCTGCACAGCTCCCCGTGCTGGACGGATATCTAGTCCGGGGTTATAGATCAATGCAGTGCTGTGGTCTGCACAGCTCCCCGTGCTGGACAGATATCTAGTCCGGGGTTAGTGATCAATGCGCTTCTGTGTTCTGCACAGCTCCCGGTGCTGGACAGATATCTAGTATGAGGTTATAGATCAATGGACTGCTGTGATCTGCACAGCTCCCGGTGCTGGACAGATATCAATTCCGGGGCTACAGATCAATGCGCTGCTGTGGTCTGCACTACTCCCCGTTTTGGACAATTTTCTCGTCCGGGGTTATTGGTCAATGCACTGCTGTGGTCTGCACTGTTCCCCGTGCTGGGCAGATATCTTCTTCGGCCTGATAGATCAATGCACTGCCGTAGTCTCAACAGCTCCCCGTGCTGAACAGGTATCAAGTCCGCGTTTATCGATCAATGCACTGTTGTGGTCTGCAAAGCACCCCGTGCTGAACAGATATCTTGTCCGTGTTTGGAGATCAATGCGCTGTTGTGGTCTGCACAACTCCCCGTGCTGAACAGATATCTGGTCCGGGGTTATAGATCAATGCATTGCTGTGGTCTGCACAGCTCCCCGTGCTGGACAAATATCCAATCCGTGGTTGTAGATCAATGCTATGTTATTATCTGCAAAGCTCCCCGTGCTGGACAGACATCTACTACGGGCTGATAGATCAATGCACTGCTGTGATCTGCACAGCTCCCGGTGCTGTACAGATATCAATTCCGGGGCTACAGATCAATGCACTGCTGTGGTCTGCACTGTTCTCCGTTCTGGACAGATATCGAGTCCGGGGTTACACATCACCTCCCTGCAGTAGTCTGTACTGCTCCCCGTGCTGGACAGATATCCAGTCCGGGTTTGTAGAATAGTGTAGTGCTGTGGACTGCACAGCTCGCGGTGCTGGACAGATATCTAGTCCGGAGTTATAGATAAATGCACTGCTCTGGTCTGCACGGCTCCTGGTGCTGGACAGATATCTCGTCCGTGGTTGTAGGTCAATGCACTGCTGTGATCTGCAGAGCTCCCGGTGCTGGACAGATATCAATTCCGGGGCTACAGATCAATGCGCTGCAGTGGTCTGCACTACTCCCCGTTTTGGACAGTTATCTAGTCCGGGGTTATTGATCAATGCACTGCTGTGGTCTGCACAGCTCCCCGTGCTGAACAGATATCAGGTCCGCGTTTATCGATCAATGCACTGTTGTGGTCTGCAAAGAACCCCGTACTGAACAGATATCTTGTCCGTGTTTGGAGATCAATGCGCTGTTGTGGTCTGCACAACTCCCCGTGCTGAACAGATATCTGGTCCGGGGTTATAGATCAATGCACTGCTGTGGTCTGCACAGCTCCCCATGCTGGACAGATATCCAATCCGGGGTTGTAGATCAATGCTATGTTATTATCTGCAAAGCTCCCCGTGCTGGACAGACATCTACTACGGGCTGATAGATCAATGCACTGCTGTGATCTGCACAGCTCCTGGTGCTGTACAGATATCAATTCCGGGGCTACAGATCAATGCACTGCTGCGGTCTGCACTGTTTCCCGTTCTGGACAGATATCGAGTCCGGGGTTACACATCAGATCCCTGCAGTAGTCTGCACAGCTCCCCGCTCTGGACAGATATCTAGTCTGGGGTTATAGCTCAATGCACTGCTGTGGTCTGCACAGCTCCCGGTGCTGGACAGATATCTACTCCGGGATTATAGATCAATGCACTGCTGTGATAATCACAGCTCCTGGTGCTGGACAGATACCTAGCCCGGATGTATACAACAATGCTCTGCTGTGGTCTGTGCAGCTCACCGTGTGGGGCAGATGTCTCATCCGGGCTTATAGATCAATGCACTGATGCGGTCTGCACAGCTCCCCATGCTGGACAGATATCTTCTCTGGGGTTATAGATCAATGCACTATTTTGGTCAGTACAGCTCCCCGTGCTGGACAGATATCTCGTCCAGGACTAAACATCAATGCACTGCTATTGTCTGCACAGCTCCCCGTGCTGGACAGATATCTAGTCCAGGATTAAACATCAATGCACTGCTGTTGTCTGCAAAGCTCCCCGTGCTGGACAGATGTCTAATCCGGGTTTATAAATCAATGTAGTGCTGTGATCTGCACAGCTCTGCGTGCTGGACAGATATCTAGTGCGGTGTTATGGATCAATGTCTTGCTGTGGTCTGCACAGCTCCCCGTACTGGACAGATATCTAGTCTGGGGTGAAAGATCAATGCGCTCTTGTATTCTGCACTGCTCCCCGTGATGGACAGATATCTTGTCCGCGGTTAGTGATCAACGCGCTGCTGTGTTCTGCACAGCTCCCCGTGCGGGACAGATAACTAGTCCGGGGTATTATGTCATTGCACTGCTGTGGTCTGCACAGCACCCTGTGCTGGACTGATATCTCATCCGGTTTGGTAGATCAATGCACTGCTTTGGTCTGCACAGCTCCTGGCGCTGGACAGATATCTGGTCCGGGTTTATAACTCAATGCAGTGCAGTGGTCTGCACAGCTCCCCGTGCTGGACGGATATCTAGTCCGGGGTTATAGATCAATGCAGTGCTGTGGTCTGCACAGCTCCCCGTGCTGGACAGATATCTAGTCCGGGGTTAGTGATCAATGCGCTTCTGTGTTCTGCACAGCTCCCGGTGCTGGACAGATATCTAGTACGAGGTTATAGATCAATGGACTGCTGTGATCTGCACAGCTCCCGGTGCTGGACAGATATCAATTCCGGGGCTACAGATCAATGCGCTGCTGTGGTCTGCACTACTCCCCGTTTTGGACAATTTTCTCGTCCGGGGTTATTGGTCAATGCACTGCCGTAGTCTGCACAGCTCCCCGTGCTGAACAGATATCAAGTCCGCTTTTATCGATCAATGCACTGTTGTGGTCTGCAAAGCACCCCGTGCTGAGCAGATATCTTGTCCGTGTTTGGAGATCAATGCGCTGTTGTGGTCTGCACAACTCCCCGTACTGAACAGATATCTGGTCCGGGGTTATAGATCAATGCATTGCTGTGGTCTGCACAGCTCCCCGTGCTGGACAGATAACTACTCCGGGATTATAGATCAATGCACTGCTGTGGTCATCACAGCTCCCTGTGCTGGACAGATATCTAGTCCGGATGTATACAACAAAGCACTGCTGTGGTCTGTGCAGCTCACCGTGTGGGGCAGATGTCTCATCCGGGCTTATTGATCAATGCACTGCTGTGGTCTGCACTGTTCCCCGTTCTGGACAGATATCGAGTCCGGGGTTACACATCAGTGTCCTGCAGTAGTCTGCACAGCTCTGCGCGCTGGAAAAATATCTAGTCCGGGGTTAAATATGAATGCACTGCTGCGGTCTGCACAGCTCCCTGTGCTGAACAGATATCTCGTCCGGTGTTATACATCAATGCACTGCTGTGGTCTGCATTGTTCCCCGTTCTGGACAGGTATCGAGTCCGGGATTACACATCAATGCCCTGCAGTAGTCTGCACAGCTCCCCGTGCTGTAAAGATATCACGTCCGGGGTTATAGATCAATGCACTGCTGTGGTCTGCACAGCTCCCGGTGCTGGACAGATATCTACTCTGGGATTATAGAGCAATGCACTGCCGTGGTCTGCACGGGTCCCCGTGCTGGACAGATATCTAGTCCGGGGTTATAGATCAACGCAGTGCTGTCGTCTGCACAGCTCCCCTGCTGGACAGATATGACGACCGGGGTTATAGATCAAAGCACTGCTATTGTCTGCATAGCTCACCGTGCTGGACAGATATCTAGTCCGGGATTATAGGTCAAACCACTGATGTTGTTGGCACAGCTCCCCGTGCTGGAGTGATATCTAATCCGCGGTTATAGATCAATGCACTGTTGTTATCTGCAAAGATCCCCATGCTGGGCAGATATATACTCCGGGCTGAAAGATCAATGCACTGCTGTTGTCTGCACAGCTCCCCGTGCTGGACAGATATCTCCTTTGGGGTTACAGATCAATGCGCTTTTGTGTTCTGCACAGCTCCCCGTGCTGGACAGATATCTAATTCTGGGTTATAGATCAATGCACTGTTGTAGTCTGCACAGCTCCCCGTGCGGGACAGATATGTCGTCCGTGTTAATAGATCAATGCACTGCTGTGGTCTGCACAGCTACCCGTGGTGAACAGATATCTAGTCCGGTTTTATAGATAAATGCACTGATGTGGTCTGCACTGTTCCCCGTTCTGGACAGATATCTAGTCTGGGTTTATGGATCAATGCACTGCTGTGGTCTGCACAGCTCCTGGTGCTGTCCGGGTTCATTGATCAATCCAGTGGTGTGGTTTATTCAGCCCTGCGTGCTGGACAGATATCTAGTCCGTGCTTCTAGATCAATGGACTGTTCTTTTCTGCACAGCTCCCCGTGCTGGACAGATATCTAGTCTGGTGTGAAAGAACAATGCGCTGTTGTGTTCTGCACAGCTCCCCGTGCTGGACAGATATCTAGTCCGGGGTTATAGATCAATGCACTGTTGTAGTCTGCTCAGCTCCCCGTGCTGGACAGACATCGAGTCAGTGTTTATAGATCAATGCAGTGCTGTGGTCTGCACAGCTCCCGGTGCTGGATAGATATCTAGTCCGTGGTTATAGGGCAATGCACTGCCGTGGTCTGCACAGCTCCCCGTGCTGGACAGATATCTAGTCCGGGGTAATAGATCAATGCATTGCTCTGGTCTGCACAGCTCCCGGTGCTGGACAGATATCTAGTCCGTGCTTATAGATCAATGTACTACTGTGGTCTGCACAGCTCCCCACGCTGGAAAGATATCTGAATCGTGTTTCTAGATAAATGCACTGCTGTGGTCAGCACAGCTCCCCGTGCGGTACAGATATCTAATCCATGCTTATAGTTCAATGCAGTGCTGTGGTCTGCACTGCTCCCCGTGCTGGGCAGATATCTAATCCAGGTTTATAGATCAATGCGCTGTTGTGGTCTGCACAGCTCCCCGTGCTAGACAGATATCTTGTCCGGGGTTATAGATGAATGCACTGCTGTGGTCTGCACAGCTCCCCGTGCTAGACAGATATCTTGTCCGGGGTTCTCGATCAATGCACTGCTGTGGCCTGCACAGTACCCGGTGCTGGACAGATATCTAGTCCGAATTTATACATCAATGCACTGCTGTGTTCTGCGCAGCTCACCGTGCGGGGCAGATATCTCATCTTGGGTTACAGATCAATGCACTGCTGTGGTCTGCACAGCTCCCCATGCTGGACAGATATCTTCTCTGGGGTTACAGATCAATGCGCGTTTGTGTCTGCATAGCTCCCCGTGCTGGACAGATATCTAATCCGGGGTTATAGATCAATGCACTGTTGTGGTCTGCACAGCTCCCCGTGCTGGACAGATATCTAATCCAGGGTTCAACATCAATGCACTGCTGTTGTCTGCAAAGTTCCCCGTGCTGGACAGATGTCTAATCCGGGTTTATAGATAAATGTACTCCTGTGGTCTGTACAGATCTCGGATGCTGGACAGATATCTAGTCCGAGGTTATAGATAAATGCACTGCTCTGGTCTGCACAGCTCCCGCTTCTGGACAGATATCTACTCCGGGGTTATAGATCAATGCACTGCTGTGATCTGTACAGCTCCTGGTGCTGGACAGATATCAATTCCGGGGCTAACGTTCAATGCACTGCTGTGGTCTGCACTGCTCCCCGTTTTGGACAATTATCTAGTCCGGGGTTATTGATCAATGCACTGCTGTGGTCTGCACAGCTCCGCATGCTGGGCAGATACCTTCTTCGGGCTGATAAATCAATGCACTTCCGTAGTCTGCACAACTCCCCGTTCTGAACAGATATCTTATCCGGGGTTATAGATCAATGCAATGTTATTGTGTGCAAAGCTCCCCGTGCTGGGCAGATATCTACTCCGGTTTTATAGATCAATGCACTGTTGTGGTCTCCTCAGCTCCCTGTGCTGGACAGATATCTAGTCCGGGTTTATAAATCAATGACTGTCTGGTCTGTACTGCTCCCCGTGCTGGACAGATATCTAGTCCGGGTTTTTCGATCAATGCACTTCTCTGGTGTGCACAGAACCCGGGGCTGGACAGATATCTACTTCGCAGTAATAGATCAATGCACTGCTGTAGTCTGCACAGCTCCCCGTGCTGGAGAGTTATGTAGTCTGGTGTTACAAATCAATGCACTGTTGTGGTCTCCTCAGCTCCCCGTGCTGGATAGATATCTAGTCCGGGGTTATAGATCAATGCACTGCTGTTGTCTGCAAAGCTCGCGTGCTTGTCAGATGTCTAATCCGGGTTTATAGACAAATGCACTGCTGTGCTCTGCACAGCTCCCGGTGCTGGATAGATATCTTGTCCAGGTTTGTAGATCAATGTAGTGCTGTGGTCTGCACAGCTCTCCGTGCTCGACAGATATCTAGTCCGGGTTTATAGATCAATGCAGTGCTGTCGTCTGCACAGCTCCCCTGCTGGACAGATATCTCGACCGGGGTTATAGATCAATGTACTGCTGTTGTCTGCAAAGCTCCCCGTGCTGGACAGATGTCTAATCCGGATTTATAGATAAACGCACTCCTGTGCTCTGCACAGCTCCCGGTGCTGGACAGATATCTTGTCCGAGTTTATAAATCAATGCACTGCTGTGGTCTGTACTGCTCCCCGTTCTGGACAGATATCTAGTCCGGGTTTGTAGATCAATGTAGTGCTGTGGTCTGCACAGCTCCCGGTGCTGGACAGATATCTAGTCCGGGGTTCTAGATCAATGCACTGCTGTGATCTGCACAGCTCCCGGTGCTGGACAGATATCAATTCCGGGGCTACAGATCAATGCACTGCTGTGGTCTGCACTACTCCCCGTTTTGGACAGTTATTTAGTCCGGGGTTATTGATCAATGCACTGCTGTGGTCTGCACAGCTCGCCATGCTGGGCAGATATCGTCTTCGGGCTGATAGATCAATGCACTGCCGTAGTCTGCACAGCTCCCCGTGCTGGACAGATATCAAATCCGGGTTTATCGATCAATGCACTGTTGTGGTCTGCAAAGCACCCCGTGCTGAACAGATATCTTGTCCGTGTTTGGAGATCAATGCACTGCTGCGGTTTGCACAGCTCCCCGTGCTGGACAGATGTCTAGTGCGCGGTTATAGATCAATGAACTGCTGTGTTCAGCACATTTCCCCGGTTTCGAGTCCGGGGTTAGAGTTCAGTGCCTTGCAGTGGTCTGCGCAGCTCCCCGTGCTGGACAGATATCTTGGCCGGGTTTATAGATCAATGCACTGCTATTGTCTGCACAGCTCTCTGCTCTGGAATGATATCTAGTCCGTGGTTATAGATCATTGCACTGCTGAGGTCTGCAAAGCTCCCCCTTCTGGACAGATATCTATTTCGGGGTTATAGATCAATGCACTGCTGAGGTCTTCCCAGCTCCCCGTTCTGGACAGATATCTACTCCGGGGTTATAGATCAATGCACCGCTGTGGTCATCAGAGCTCCCAGTGCTGGGCAGATATCCAGTCCGGATTTATACATCAATGCACTGCTGTGGTCTGTGCAGCTCACCGTGCGGGGCAGATATCTAGTCAGGGCTTATAGATCAATGCACTGATGTGGTCTGCACAGCTCCCCGTGCTGGACAGATATCTCCTTTGGGATTACAGATCAATGCGCTTTTGTGTTCTGCACAGCTCCCCGTGCTGGACAGATATCTAATTCTGGGTTATAGATCAATGCACTGTTGTAGTCTGCACAGCTACCCGTGCGGGACAGATATGTCGTCCGTGTTAATAGATCAATGCACTGCTGTGGTCTGCACAGCTACCCGTGGTGAACAGATATCTAGTCCGGTTTTATAGATAAATGCACTGCTGTGGTCTGCACTGTTCCCCGTTCTGGACAGATATCTAGTCTGGGTTTATGGATCAATGCACTGCTGTGGTCTGCACAGCTCCCCGTGCTGGTCAGATATCTAGTCCGGGTTTAAAGATCAATGCACTGCTGTGGTCTGCACAGCTCCTGGTGCTGTCCGGGTTCATTGATCAATCCAGTGGTGTGGTTTATTCAGCCCTGCGTGCTGGACAGATATCTAGTCCGTGCTTCTAGATCAATGGACTGTTCTTTTCTGCACAGCTCCCCGTATTGGACAGATAACTAGTCTGGTGTGAAAGAACAATGCGCTGTTGTGTTCTGCACAGCTCCCCGTGCTGGACAGATATCTAGTCCGGGGTTATAGATCAATGCACTGCTGTGATCTGTACAGATCTCGGATGCTGGACAGATATCTAGTCCGAGGTTATAGATAAATGCACTGCTCTGGTCTGCACAGCTCCCGGTTCTGGACAGATATCTAGTCCGGGGTTTTAGATCAATGCACTGCTGTGATCTGTACAGCTCCTGGTGCTGGACAGATATCAATTCCGGGGCTAACGTTCAATGCACTGCTGTGGTCTGCACTGCTCCCCGTTTTGGACAATTATCTAGTCCGGGGTTATTGATCAATGCACTGCTGTGGTCTGCACAGCTCCGCATGCTGGGCAGATACCTTCTTCGGGCTGATAAATCAATGCACTGCCGTAGTCTGCACAACTCCCCGTGCTGAACAGATATCTTATCCGGGGTTATAGATCAATGCAATGTTATTGTGTGCAAAGCTCCCCGTGCTGGGCAGATATCTACTCCGGTTTTATAGATCAATGCACTGTTGTGGTCTCCTCAGCTCCCTGTGCTGGACAGATATCTAGTCCGGGTTTATAAATCAATGACTGCTGTGGTCTGTACTGCTCCCCGTGCTGGACAGATATCTAGTCCGTGTTTTTCGATCAATGCACTGCTCTGGTGTGCACAGAACCCGGGGCTGGACAGATATCTACTTCGCAGTAATAGATCAATGCACTGCTGTAGTCTGCACAGCTCCCCGTGCTGGAGAGTTATGTAGTCTGGTGTTACAAATCAATGCACTGTTGTGGTCTCCTCAGCTCCCCGTGCTGGATAGATATCTAGTCCGGGGTTATAGATCAATGCACTGCTGTTGTCTGCAAAGCTCGCGTGCTTGTCAGATGTCTAATCCGGGTTTATAGACAAATGCACTGCTGTGCTCTGCACAGCTCCCGGTGCTGGATAGATATCTTGTCCAGGTTTGTAGATCAATGTAGTGCTGTGGTCTGCACAGCTCTCCGTGCTCGACAGATATCTAGTCCGGGTTTATAGATCAATGCAGTGCTGTCGTCTGCACAGCTCCCCTGCTGGACAGATATCTCGACCGGGGTTATAGATCAATGTACTGCTGTTGTCTGCAAAGCTCCCCGTGCTGGACAGATGTCTAATCCGGATTTATAGATAAACGCACTCCTGTGCTCTGCACAGCTCCCGGTGCTGGACAGATATCTTGTCCGAGTTTATAAATCAATGCACTGCTGTGGTCTGTACTGCTCCCCGTGCTGGACAGATATCTAGTCCGGGTTTGTAGATCAATGTAGTGCTGTGGTCTGCACAGCTCCCGGTGCTGGACAGATATCTAGTCCGGGGTTCTAGATCAATGCACTGCTGTGATCTGCACAGCTCCCGGTGCTGGACAGATATCAATTCCGGGGCTACAGATCAATGCACTGCTGTGGTCTGCACTACTCCCCGTTTTGGACAGTTATTTAGTCCGGGGTTATTGATCAATGCACTGCTGTGGTCTGCACAGCTCGCCATGCTGGGCAGATATCGTCTTCGGGCTGATAGATCAATGCACTGCCGTAGTCTGCACAGCTCCCCGTGCTGGACAGATATCAAGTCCGGGTTTATCGATCAATGCACTGTTGTGGTCTGCAAAGCACCCCGTGCTGAACAGATATCTTGTCCGTGTTTGGAGATCAATGCACTGCTGCGGTTTGCACAGCTCCCCGTGCTGGACAGATGTCTAGTGCGCGGTTATAGATCAATGAACTGCTGTGTTCAGCACATTTCCCCGGTTTCGAGTCCGGGGTTAGAGTTCAGTGCCTTGCAGTGGTCTGCGCAGCTCCCCGTGCTGGACAGATATCTTGGCCGGGTTTATAGATCAATGCACTGCTATTGTCTGCACAGCTCTCTGCTCTGGAATGATATCTAGTCCGTGGTTATAGATCATTGCACTGCTGAGGTCTGCAAAGCTCCCCCTTCTGGACAGATATCTATTTCGGGGTTATAGATCAATGCACTGCTGAGGTCTTCCCAGCTCCCCGTTCTGGACAGATATCTACTCCGGGGTTATAGATCAATGCACCGCTGTGGTCATCAGAGCTCCCAGTGCTGGGCAGATATCTAGTCCGGATTTATACATCAATGCACTGCTGTGGTCTGTGCAGCTCACCGTGCGGGGCAGATATCTAGTCAGGGCTTATAGATCAATGCACTGATGTGGTCTGCACAGCTCCCCGTGCTGGACAGATATCTCCTTTGGGATTACAGATCAATGCGCTTTTGTGTTCTGCACAGCTCCCCGTGCTGGACAGATATCTAATTCTGGGTTATAGATCAATGCACTGTTGTAGTCTGCACAGCTACCCGTGCGGTACAGATATGTCGTCCGTGTTAATAGATCAATGCACTGCTGTGGTCTGCACAGCTACCCGTGGTGAACAGATATCTAGTCCGGTTTTATAGATAAATGCACTGCTGTGGTCTGCACTGTTCCCCGTTCTGGACAGATATCTAGTCTGGGTTTATGGATCAATGCACTGCTGTGGTCTGCACAGCTCCCCGTGCTGGTCAGATATCTAGTCCGGGTTTAAAGATCAATGCACTGCTGTGGTCTGCACAGCTCCTGGTGCTGTCCGGGTTCATTGATCAATCCAGTGGTGTGGTTTATTCAGCCCTGCGTGCTGGACAGATATCTAGTCCGTGCTTCTAGATCAATGGACTGTTCTTTTCTGCACAGCTCCCCGTATTGGACAGATAACTAGTCTGGTGTGAAAGAACAATGCGCTGTTGTGTTCTGCACAGCTCCCCGTGCTGGACAGATATCTAGTCCGGGGTTATAGATCAATGCACTGTTGTAGTCTGCTCAGCTCCCCGTGCTTGAGCGATACCTCGTCCGGGGTTATAGATCCATGCACTGCTGTGGTCAGCACAGCTCCCCGTGCTGGACAGACATCGAGTCAGTGTTTATAGATCAATGCAGTGCTGTGGTCTGCACAGCTCCCGGTGCTGGACAGATATCTAGTCCGTGGTTATAGGGCAATGCACTGCCGTGGTCTGCACAGCTCCCCGTGCTGGACAGATATCTAGTCCGTGCTTATAGATCAATGTACTACTGTGGTCTGCACAGCTCCCCACGCTGGAAAGATATCTGAATCGTGTTTCTAGATAAATGCACTGCTGTGGTCAGCACAGCTCCCCGTGCGGTACAGATATCTAATCCATGCTTATAGTTCAATGCAGTGCTGTGGTCTGCACTGCTCCCGGTGCTGGGCAGATATCTAATCCAGGTTTATAGATCAATGCGCTGTTGCGGTCTGCACAGCTCCCCGTGCTAGACAGATATCTTGTCCGGGGTTATAGATGAATGCACTGCTGTGGTCTGCACAGCTCCCCGTGCTAGACAGATATCTTGTCCGGGGTTCTCGATCAATGCACTGCTGTGGCCTGCACAGTACCCGGTGCTGGACAGATATCTAGTCCGAATTTATACATCAATGCACTGCTGTGTTCTGCGCAGCACACCGTGCGGGGCAGATATCTCATCCGGGGTTACAGATCAATGCACTGCTGTGGTCTGCACAGCTCCCCATGCTGGACAGATATCTTCTCTGGGGTTACAGATCAATGCGCGTTTGTGTTTGCACAGCTCCCCGTGCTGGACAGATATCTAATCCGGGGTTATAGATCAATGCACTGTTGTGGTCTGCACAGCTCCCCGTGCTGGACAGATATCTAATCCAGGGTTCAACATCAATGCACTGCTGTTGTCTGCAAAGCTCCCCGTGCTGGACAGATGTCTAATCCGGGTTTATAGATAAATGTACTCCTGTGGTCTGCACAGATCTCGGATGCTGGACAGATATCTAGTCCGAGGTTATAGATAAATTCACTGCTCTGGTCTGCACAGCTCCCGGTTCTGGACAGATATCTACTCCGGGGTTATAGATCAATGCACTGCTGTGATCTGCACAGCTCCTGGTGCTGGACAGATATCAATTCCGGGGCTACGGTTCAATGCACTGCTGTGGTCTGCACTGCTCCCCGTTTTGGACAATTATCTCGTCCGGGGTTATTGATCAATGCACTGCTGTGGTCTGCACAGCTCCGCATGCTGGGCAGATACCTTCTTCGGGCTGATAAATCAATGCACTGCCGTAGTCTGCACAACTCCCCGTGCTGAACAGATATCTTATCCGGGGTTATAGATCATTGCAATGTTATTATGTGCAAAGCTCCCCGTGCTGGGCAGATATCTACTCCGGTTTTATATATCAATGCACTGTTGTGGTCTCCTCAGCTCCCTGTGCTGGACAGATATCTAGTCCGGGTTTATAAATCAATGACTGCTGTGGTCTGTACTGCTCCCCGTGCTGGACAGATATCTAGTCCGTGTTTTTCGATCAATGCATTGCTCTGGTGTGCACAGAACCCGGGGCTGGACAGATATCTACTTCGCAGTAATAGATCAATGCACTGCTGTAGTCTGCAAAGCTCCCCATGCTGGAGAGTTATGTAGTCTGGTGTTACAGATCAATGCACTGTTGTGGTCTCCTCAGCTCCCCGTGCTGGATAGATATCTAGTCCGGGGTTATAGATCAATGCACTGCTGTTGTCTGCAAAGCTCCCCGTGCTGGACAGATGTCTAATCCGGGTTTATAGATAAATGCAGTGCTGTCGTCTGCACAGCTCCCCTGCTGGACAGATATCTCGACCGGGTTTATAGATCAATGTACTGCTGTTGTCTGCAAAGCTCCCCGTGCTGGACAGATGTCTAATCCGGATTTATAGATAAACGCACTCCTGTGCTCTGCACAGCTCCCGGTGCTGGACAGATATCTTGTCCGAGTTTATAAATCAATGCACTGCTGTGGTCTGTCCTGCTCCCCGTGCTGGACAGATATCTAGTCCGGGTTTGTAGATCAATGTAGTGCTGTGGTCTGCACAGCTCCCGGTGCTGGACAGATATCTAGTCCGGGGTTCTAGATCAATGCACTGCTGTGATCTGCACAGCTCCCGGTGCTGGACAGATATCAATTCCGGGGCTACAGATCAATGCACTGCTGTGGTCTGCACAGCTCGCCATGCTGGGCAGATATCGTCTTCGGGCTGATAGATCAATGCACTGCCGTAGTCTGCACAGCTCCCCGTGCTGGACAGATATCAAGTCCGGGTTTATCGATCAATGCACTGTTGTGATCTGCAAAGCACCCCGTGCTGAACAGATATCTTGTCCGTGTTTGGAGATCAATGCACTGCTGTGGTTTGCACAGCTCCCCGTGCTGGACAGATAGCCAATCCGGGTTTGTAGATCAATGCTATGTTATTATCTGCAAAGCTCCCCGTGCTGGACAGACATCTACTACGGGCTGATAGATCAATGCACTGCTGTGATCTGCACAGCTCCCGGTGCTGGGCAGATATCAATTCCGGGGCTACAGATCAATGCACTGCTGTGGTCTGCACTGTTCCCCGTTCTGGACAGATATCGAGTCCGGGGTTACACGTCAGCTCCCTGCAGTAGTCTGCACAGCTCCCCGCTCTGGACAGATATCTAGTCTGGGGTTATATCTCAATGCACTGCTGTGGTCTGCACAGCTCCCGGTGCTGGACACATATCTACTCCGGGGTTATAGATCAATGCACTGCTGTGATCATCACAGCTCCTGGTGCTGGACAGATATCTAGCCCGGATGTATACAACAATGCACTGCTGTGGTCTGTGCAGCTCACCGTGTGGGGCAGATGTCTCTTCCGGGCTTATAGATCAATGCGCTGATGTGGTCTGCACAGCTGCCCATGCTGGACAGATATCTTCTCTGGGGTTACAGATCAATGCGCTTTGTGTTCTGCACAACTCCCCGTGCTGGACAGATATCTTCTCTGGGGTTATAGATCAATGCACTATTTTGGTCAGTACAGCTCCCCGTGCTGGACAGATATCTAGTCCAGGACTAAACATCAATGCACTGCTATTGTTTGCACAGCTCCCCGTGCTGGACAGATATCTAATCCAGGATTAAACATCAATGCACTGCTGTTATCTGCAAAGCTCCCCGTGCTGGACAGATGTCTAATCCGGGTTTATAAATCAATGCACTGCTGTGGTCTGTACTGCTCCCCGTGCTGGACGGATATCTAGTCCGGATTTATAGATCAATGTAGTGCTGTGATCCGCACAGCTCTGTGTGCTGGACAGATATCTGGTGCGGTGTTATGGATCAATGTCTTGCTGTGGTCTGCACAGCTCCCCGTACTGGACAGATATCTAGTCTGGGGTGAAAGATCAATGCGCTCTTGTGTTCTGCACTGCTACCCGTGATGGACAGATATCTTGTCCGGGGTTAGTGATCAATGCGCTCCTGTGTTCTGCACAGCTCCCCGTGCGGGACAGATAACTAGTCCGGGGTATTATGTCAATGCACTGCTGTGGTCTGCACAGCACCCTGTTCTGGACTGATATCTAATCCGGTTTGGTAGATCAATGCACTGCTCTGGTCTGCACCGCTCCTGGCGCTGGACAGATATCTGGTCCGGGTTTATAAATCAATGCAGTGCAGTGGTCTGCACAGCTCCCCGTGCTGGACGGATATCTAGTCCGGGGTTATAGATCAATGCAGTGCTGTGGTCTGCACAGCTCCCCGTGCTGGACAGATATCTAGTCCGTGGTTAGTGATCAATGCGCTTCTGTGTTCTGCACAGCTCCCGGTGCTGGACAGATATCTCGTCCTGGGTATTATGTCAATGCACTGCTTTGGTTTGCACAGCACCCTGTACTGGACTGATATCTAATCCGTTTTGGTAGATCAATGCACTGCTCTGGTCTGCACAGCTCCTGGTGCTGGACCGATATCTTGTCCGGGGTTATAGATTAATATACTGTTGTGGTCTGCACAGCTCCCCGTGCTGGAAAGATATCTAATCCGTTTTTATATATCAATGCAGTGCTGTGGTCTGCACAGCTCCCCGTGCTGGGCAGATTACTAATCCGGGTTTATAGATCAAAACTGAGCTGTGGTCTGCACAGCTCCCTGTGCTGGACAGATAACTAATCCGGGTTTATAGATCAATGCAGAGCTGTGGTCTGCACAGTTCCCCGTGCTGGACAGAAATCTAGTCCGGGTTCATAGATCAATGCACTGCTGTAGTCAGCACAGCTCCCCGTGCGGGCAGATATCTCGTCCGGGGTTATACATCAATGCACTGTTGTGGTCTGCACTGTTCCCCGTTCTGGACAGATATCTAGTCCGTGGTTATAGATCGATGCAGTGGTGTGGTCTGCACAGCTCTCTGTGCTGGACAGATATCTCGTCCGGGGTTATAGGTCAATGCAGTGCTGGGGCTTGCACAGCTCCCCATTCTGGACAGATATCTCGTCCGGGGTTATAGATCAATGAACTTCTGTGGTCTGCTCTGCTCCCCGTTCTGGACAGATATCCAGTCCGGGGTTAAAAATCAATGCACTGCTGTGGTCGGCACAGTACCCCGTCCTGGACAGACATCTAGTCCGGGTTTATCGATCAATTCACTGTTGTGGTCTGCACAGCTCCACGTTCTGGAAAGATATCTAGTGCGGGGTTATATATGAATGCACTGCTGTGGTCTGCACAGCTCCCCGTGCTGGATAGATATCTCGTCCGGTGTTATGGATCAATGCCCTGCTGTGAGCTGCACCGTTCCACGTGCTGGACAGATATCTAGTCCGTGGTTATAGATCAATGCAGTGCTGTGGTCTGCACAGCTCCCGGTGCTGGACAGATATCTAATCCGTGTTTATAGATCAATGTGCTGTTGTGGCCTGCACAGCTCCCCGTGCTCGACAGATATCTAGTCCGGGGTTATACATGAATGCACAGCTGTAGTCTGCACAGCTCCCCGTGCTGGACAAATATCTCTTCCGGGGTTACACAACAATGAATTGCTGTGGTCGGCACTATTCCCCGTTCTGGACAGATATCTAGTCCGGGTTTATAGATCAATGAACTGCTAGCCAGATATCTACTCCGGGGTTATAGATCAATGCAGTGCTGTGGTCTGCACAGCTCCCCGTGTTGGATATATATCTTGATTCGGTTTATAGATCAATGCACTGCTGAGGTCTGCAAAGCTCCCCGTTCTCGACAGATATCGCGTCTGGGGTTATAGATCAGTGCCCTGCAGTAGTCTGCATAGCTCCCCGCGCTGGAAAGATATCTAGACCGGGGTTATAGATCAATGCACTGCTGTGGTCTGCACAGTTCCCTGTGCTGGACAGAAATCTAGTCTAGGGTTATAGATCAATGCACGGCTGCGGTCTGCACAACTCATGGTGCTGGACAGATATCACTCCAGGGTTATAGATCAATGCATTGCTGTGGTCATCACAGCTCCTGGTGCTGGACAGATTTCTTCTCTGGGTTTATAGATCAATGCGCTTTTGTGTTATGCAGCGCTTCCCGTGCTGGACAGATATCTAATCCGGGGTTATAGATCAATGCACTGTTGTGGTCTGCACAACTCCCCGTGCTGGACAGATATCTAGTCCGGTATGAGATGTCAATGCACTGCTGTGGTCTTCACAGCTCCCCGTTCTGGACAGATGTCTCGTCCGGGGATATAGATCAATACACCGCTGTGGTCTGCACAGCTCCTCATGCTGGACTGATATCTTGTCTGGGGTTATCGATCAATGAACTTCTGTGGTCCGCACTGCTTCCCGTTCTGGACAGATATCTCATCCGGGGTTATAGATCAATGAACTGCTGTGGTCTGCACAGTTCCTCCTTCTGTAAAGATATCTAGTCCGGGTTTATAGATCAATGCACTGCTGTGATCTGCACCGTTCCACTTGCTGGACAGATATCTAGTCCGGGGTTATAGATCAATGCAGTGCTGTGGTCTGCATAGCTCACCGTGCTGGATAGATATCTCGTCCGGTTTCATAGATCAATGCACTGCTGTGGTCTGTACTGCTCCCCGTGCTGGACAGATATCTTGGCCGGGTTTATAGATCAATGCACTGCTGTGATCTGCACCGTTCCACTTGCTGGACAGATATCTCGTCTGGGGTTATAGATCAATGCAGTGCTGTGGTCTGCATAGCTCACCGTGCTGGATAGATATCTCGTCCGGTTTCATAGATCAATGCACTGCTGTGGTCTGTACTGCTCCCCGTGCTGGACAGATATCTTGGCCGGGTTTATAGATCAATGCACTGCTGAGCTCTGCACAGCTCCCCGATCTCGACAGATATCTCGTCTGGGGTTATAGATCAGTGTCCTGCAGTGGTCTGCACAGCTCCCCGCGCTGGAAAGATATCTAGTCCGGGGTTATAGATCAATGCGCTGCTGTGGTATGCACAGTTCCCTGTGCTGGACAGAAATCTAGTCTGGGGTTATAGATCAATGCACTGCTGCGGTCTGCACAACTCATGGTGCTGGACAGATATCACTCCCGGATTATAGATCAATACACTGCTGTGGTCATCACAGCTCCCGGTGCTGGACAGACATTTAGTCCGGATTTATACATTAATGCACTGCTGTGGTCTGCGCAGCTCCCCGTGCGGGGCAGATATCTTGTCCGGTGTTAAAGATCAATGCACTGCTGTGGACTGCACAGCTCCCTGTGCTGGACAGATATCTAGTCCGGGGTTATAGATCAATGCACTGCTGTGGTCTGCACAGCTGACCGTGTTGGACAGATATCATGGCCGGGGTTATCGATCAGTGCGCTGACGCAGGCTGCACAGCTCCCGGTGCTGTACAGATGGTTTTTCCTGATTTATACACCAATGCACTGCTGCGGTCTGCACAGCTCCCCGTGCTGGACAGATATCTAATCCGTGTTTATAGATCAATGTGCTGTTGTGGCCTGCACAGCTCCCCGTGCTCGACAGATATCTAGTCCGGGGTTATACATGAATGTACAGCTGTAGTCTGCACAGCTCCCCGTGCTGGACAAATATCTCTTCCGGGGTTACACAACAATGAATTGCTGTGGTCGGCACTATTCCCCGTTCTGGACAGATATCTACTCCGGGTTTATAGATCAATGAACTGCTAGCCAGATATCTACTCCGGGGTTATAGATCAATGCAGTGCTGTGGTCTGCACAGCTCCCCGTGTTGGATATATATCTTGATCCGGTTTATAGATCAATGCACTGCTGAGGTCTGCACAGCTCCCCGTTCTCGACAGATATCGCGTCTGGGGTTATAGATCAGTGCCCTGCAGTAGTATGCATAGCTCCCCGCGCTGGAAAGATATCTAGACCGGGGTTATAGATCAATGCACTGCTGTGGTCTGCACAGTTCCCTGTGCTGGACAGAAATCTAGTCTAGGGTTATAGATCAATGCACGGCTGCGGTCTGCACAACTCATGGTGCTGGACAGATATCACTCCAGGGTTATAGATCAATGCATTGCTGTGGTCATCACAGCTCCTGGTGCTGGACAGATTTCTTCTCTGGGTTTATAGATCAATGCGCTTTTGTGTTATGCAGCGCTTCCCGTGCTGGACAGATATCTAATCCGGGGTTATAGATCAATGCACTGTTGTGGTCTGCACAACTCCCCGTGCTGGACAGATATCTAGTCCGGTATGAGATGTCAATGCACTGCTGTGGTCTTCACAGCTCCCCGTTCTGGACAGATGTCTCGTCCGGGGATATAGATCAATACACCGCTGTGGTCTGCACAGCTCCTCATGCTGGACTGATATCTTGTCTGGGGTTATAGATCAATGAACTTCTGTGGTCTGCTCTGCTCCCCGTTCTGGACAGATATCCAGTCCGGGGTTAAAAATCAATGCACTGCTGTGGTCGGCACAGTACCCCGTCCTGGACAGACATCTAGTCCGGGTTTATCGATCAATTCACTGTTGTGGTCTGCACAGCTCCACGTTCTGGAAAGATATCTAGTGCGGGGTTATATATGAATGCACTGCTGTGGTCTGCACAGCTCCCCGTGCTGGATAGATATCTCGTCCGGTGTTATGGATCAATGCCCTGCTGTGAGCTGCACCGTTCCACGTGCTGGACAGATATCTAGTCCGTGGTTATAGATCAATGCAGTGCTGTGGTCTGCACAGCTCCCGGTGCTGGACAGATATCTAATCCGTGTTTATAGATCAATGTGCTGTTGTGGCCTGCACAGCTCCCCGTGCTCGACAGATATCTAGTCCGGGGTTATACATGAATGCACAGCTGTAGTCTGCACAGCTCCCCGTGCTGGACAAATATCTCTTCCGGGGTTACACAACAATGAATTGCTGTGGTCGGCACTATTCCCCGTTCTGGACAGATATCTAGTCCGGGTTTATAGATCAATGAACTGCTAGCCAGATATCTACTCCGGGGTTATAGATCAATGCAGTGCTGTGGTCTGCACAGCTCCCCGTGTTGGATATATATCTTGATCCGGTTTATAGATCAATGCACTGCTGAGGTCTGCAAAGCTCCCCGTTCTCGACAGATATCGCGTCTGGGGTTATAGATCAGTGCCCTGCAGTAGTCTGCATAGCTCCCCGCGCTGGAAAGATATCTAGACCGGGGTTATAGATCAATGCACTGCGGTGGTCTGCACAGTTCCCTGTGCTGGACAGAAATCTAGTCTAGGGTTATAGATCAATGCACGGCTGCGGTCTGCACAACTCATGGTGCTGGACAGATATCACTCCAGGGTTATAGATCAATGCATTGCTGTGGTCATCACAGCTCCTGGTGCTGGACAGATTTCTTCTCTGGGTTTATAGATCAATGCGCTTTTGTGTTATGCAGCGCTTCCCGTGCTGGACAGATATCTAATCCGGGGTTATAGATCAATGCACTGTTGTGGTCTGCACAACTCCCCGTGCTGGACAGATATCTAGTCCGGTATGAGATGTCAATGCACTGCTGTGGTCTTCACAGCTCCCCGTTCTGGACAGATGTCTCGTCCGGGGATATAGATCAATACACCGCTGTGGTCTGCACAGCTCCTCATGCTGGACTGATATCTTGTCTGGGGTTATCGATCAATGAACTTCTGTGGTCCGCACTGCTTCCCGTTCTGGACAGATATCTCATCCGGGGTTATAGATCAATGAACTGCTGTGGTCTGCACAGTTCCTCCTACTGTAAAGATATCTAGTCCGGGTTTATAGATCAATGCACTGCTGTGATCTGCACCGTTCCACTTGCTGGACAGATATCTAGTCCGGGGTTATAGATCAATGCAGTGCTGTGGTCTGCATAGCTCACCGTGCTGGATAGATATCTCGTCCGGTTTCATAGATCAATGCACTGCTGTGGTCTGTACTGCTCCCCGTGCTGGACAGATATCTTGGCCGGGTTTATAGATCAATGCACTGCTGTGATCTTCACCGTTCCACTTGCTGGACAGATATCTCGTCTGGGGTTATAGATCAATGCAGTGCTGTGGTCTGCATAGCTCACCGTGCTGGATAGATATCTCGTCCGGTTTCATAGATCAATGCACTGCTGTGGTCTGTACTGCTCCCCGTGCTGGACAGATATCTTGGCCGGGTTTATAGATCAATGCACTGCTGAGGTCTGCACAGCTCCCCGATCTCGACAGATATCTCGTCTGGGGTTATAGATCAGTGTCCTGCAGTGGTCTGCACAGCTCCCCGCGCTGGAAAGATATCTAGTCCGGGGTTATAGATCAATGCGCTGCTGTGGTATGCACAGTTCCCTGTGCTGGACAGAAATCTAGTCTAGGGTTATAGATCAATGCACGGCTGCGGTCTGCACAACTCATGGTGCTGGACAGATATCACTCCAGGGTTATAGATCAATGCATTGTGTGGTCATCACAGCTCCTGGTGCTGGACAGATTTCTTCTCTGGGTTTATAGATCAATGCGCTTTTGTGTTATGCAGCGCTTCCCGTGCTGGACAGATATCTAATCCGGGGTTATAGATCAATGCACTGTTGTGGTCTGCACAACTCCCCGTGCTGGACAGATATCTAGTCCGGTATGAGATGTCAATGCACTGCTGTGGTCTTCACAGCTCCCCGTTCTGGACAGATGTCTCGTCCGGGGATATAGATCAATACACCGCTGTGGTCTGCACAGCTCCTCATGCTGGACTGATATCTTGTCTGGGGTTATCGATCAATGAACTTCTGTGGTCCGCACTGCTTCCCGTTCTGGACAGATATCTCATCCGGGGTTATAGATCAATGAACTGCTGTGGTCTGCACAGTTCCTCCTACTGTAAAGATATCTAGTCCGGGTTTATAGATCAATGCACTGCTGTGATCTGCACCGTTCCACTTGCTGGACAGATATCTAGTCCGGGGTTATAGATCAATGCAGTGCTGTGGTCTGCATAGCTCACCGTGCTGGATAGATATCTCGTCCGGTTTCATAGATCAATGCACTGCTGTGGTCTGTACTGCTCCCCGTGCTGGACAGATATCTTGGCCGGGTTTATAGATCAATGCACTGCTGTGATCTGCACCGTTCCACTTGCTGGACAGATATCTCGTCTGGGGTTATAGATCAATGCAGTGCTGTGGTCTGCATAGCTCACCGTGCTGGATAGATATCTCGTCCGGTTTCATAGATCAATGCACTGCTGTGGTCTGTACTGCTCCCCGTGCTGGACAGATATCTTGGCCGGGTTTATAGATCAATGCACTGCTGAGCTCTGCACAGCTCCCCGATCTCGACAGATATCTCGTCTGGGGTTATAGATCAGTGTCCTGCAGTGGTCTGCACAGCTCCCCGCGCTGGAAAGATATCTAGTCCGGGGTTATAGATCAATGCGCTGCTGTGGTATGCACAGTTCCCTGTGCTGGACAGAAATCTAGTCTGGGGTTATAGATCAATGCACTGCTGCGGTCTGCACAACTCATGGTGCTGGACAGATATCACTCCCGAATTATAGATCAATACACTGCTGTGGTCATCACAGCTCCCGGTGCTGGACAGACATTTAGTCCGGATTTATACATCAATGCACTGCTGTGGTCTGCGCAGCTCCCCGTGCGGGGCAGATATCTTGTCCGGTGTTAAAGATCAATGCACTGCTGTGGACTGCACAGCTCCCTGTGCTGGACAGATATCTAGTCCGGGGTTATAGATCAATGCACTGCTGTGGTCTGCACAGCTGACCGTGTTGGACAGATATCATGGCCGGGGTTATCGATCAGTGTGCTGACGCAGGCTGCACAGCTCCCGGTGCTGTACAGATCGTTTTTCCTGATTTATACACCAATGCACTGCTGCGGTCTGCACAGCTCCCCGTGCTGGACAGCTATCTAGTCCGGGGTTATAGATCAATGCACTGCTGTGGTCTGCGCAGCTGACCGTGCTGGGCAGATATCTCGTCCGGGGTTATATATCAATGCACTGCTTTTGTCTGCACAGCTCCCTGTGCTGCACAGATATCTAGTCCGGGGTTAGAGATCAATGCACTGCTGTGGTCTGCACTTCTCCCCGTGCTGGACAGATATCTAGGCCGGTATGAGATGTCAATGCACTGCTGTGGTCTGCACAGCTCTCCGTGCTGTACAGATATCTCGTCCGGGTGTATAGATCAATGCACTGCTGTGGTCTGTACTGCTCCTCGTGCTGGACAAATATCTTGGCCGGGTTTATAGATCAATGCACTGCTGAGGTCTGCACAGCTCCCCGATCTCGACAGATATCTCGTCTGGGGTTATAGATCAGTGCCCTGCAGTGGTCTGCACAGCTCCACGTGCTGGAAAGATATCTAGTCCGGGGTTATAGATCAATGCGCTGCTGTGGTCTGCACTGTTCCCTGTGCTGGACAGAAATCTAGTCTGGGGTTATAGATCAATGCACTGCTGCGGTTTGCACAACTCATTGTGCTGGACAGATATCACTCCGGGGTTATAGATCAATGCACTGCTGTGGTCATCACAGCTCCCGGTGCTGGACAGACATTTAGTCTGGATTTATACGTCAATGCACTGCTGTGGCCTGCGTAACTCCCCGTGCGGGCAGATATCATATCCGGTGTTAAAGATCAATGCACTGCTGTGGACTGCAAAGCTCCCCATGCTGGACAAATATCTCTTCCGGGGTTACACAACAATGAATTGCTGTGGTCGGCACTATTCCCCGTTCTGGACAGATATCTAGTCCGGGTTTATAGATCAATGAACTGCTAGCCAGATATCTACTCCGGGGTTATAGATCAATGCAGTGCTGTGGTCTGCACAGCTCCCCGTGTTGGATATATATCTTGATCCGGTTTATAGATCAATGCACTGCTGAGGTCTGCACAGCTCCCCGTTCTCGACAGATATCGCGTCTGGGGTTATAGATCAGTGCCCTGCAGTAGTCTGCATAGCTCCCCGCGCTGGAAAGATATCTAGACCGGGGTTATAGATCAATGCACTGCTGTGGTCTGCACAGTTCCCTGTGCTGGACAGAAATCTAGTCTAGGGTTATAGATCAATGCACGGCTGCGGTCTGCACAACTCATGGTGCTGGACAGATATCACTCCAGGGTTATAGATCAATGCATTGCTGTGGTCATCACAGCTCCTGGTGCTGGACAGATTTCTTCTCTGGGTTTATAGATCAATGCGCTTTTGTGTTATGCAGCGCTTCCCGTGCTGGACAGATATCTAATCCGGGGTTATAGATCAATGCACTGTTGTGGTCTGCACAACTCCCCGTGCTGGACAGATATCTAGTCCGGTATGAGATGTCAATGCACTGCTGTGGTCTTCACAGCTCCCCGTTCTGGACAGATGTCTCGTCCGGGGATATAGATCAATACACCGCTGTGGTCTGCACAGCTCCTCATGCTGGACTGATATCTTGTCTGGGGTTATAGATCAATGAACTTCTGTGGTCTGCTCTGCTCCCCGTTCTGGACAGATATCCAGTCCGGGGTTAAAAATCAATGCACTGCTGTGGTCGGCACAGTACCCCGTCCTGGACAGACATCTAGTCCGGGTTTATCGATCAATTCACTGTTGTGGTCTGCACAGCTCCACGTTCTGGAAAGATATCTAGTGCGGGGTTATATATGAATGCACTGCTGTGGTCTGCACAGCTCCCCGTGCTGGATAGATATCTCGTCCGGTGTTATGGATCAATGCCCTGCTGTGAGCTGCACCGTTCCACGTGCTGGACAGATATCTAGTCCGTGGTTATAGATCAATGCAGTGCTGTGGTCTGCACAGCTCCCGGTGCTGGACAGATATCTAATCCGTGTTTATAGATCAATGTGCTGTTGTGGCCTGCACAGCTCCCCGTGCTCGACAGATATCTAGTCCGGGGTTATACATGAATGCACAGCTGTAGTCTGCACAGCTCCCCGTGCTGGACAAATATCTCTTCCGGGGTTACACAACAATGAATTGCTGTGGTCGGCACTATTCCCCGTTCTGGACAGATATCTAGTCCGGGTTTATAGATCAATGAACTGCTAGCCAGATATCTACTCCGGGGTTATAGATCAATGCAGTGCTGTGGTCTGCACAGCTCCCCGTGTTGGATATATATCTTGATCCGGTTTATAGATCAATGCACTGCTGAGGTCTGCAAAGCTCCCCGTTCTCGACAGATATCGCGTCTGGGGTTATAGATCAGTGCCCTGCAGTAGTCTGCATAGCTCCCCGCGCTGGAAAGATATCTAGACCGGGGTTATAGATCAATGCACTGCTGTGGTCTGCACAGTTCCCTGTGCTGGACAGAAATCTAGTCTAGGGTTATAGATCAATGCACGGCTGCGGTCTGCACAACTCATGGTGCTGGACAGATATCACTCCAGGGTTATAGATCAATGCATTGCTGTGGTCATCACAGCTCCTGGTGCTGGACAGATTTCTTCTCTGGGTTTATAGATCAATGCGCTTTTGTGTTATGCAGCGCTTCCCGTGCTGGACAGATATCTAATCCGGGGTTATAGATCAATGCACTGTTGTGGTCTGCACAACTCCCCGTGCTGGACAGATATCTAGTCCGGTATGAGATGTCAATGCACTGCTGTGGTCTTCACAGCTCCCCGTTCTGGACAGATGTCTCGTCCGGGGATATAGATCAATACACCGCTGTGGTCTGCACAGCTCCTCATGCTGGACTGATATCTTGTCTGGGGTTATCGATCAATGAACTTCTGTGGTCCGCACTGCTTCCCGTTCTGGACAGATATCTCATCCGGGGTTATAGATCAATGAACTGCTGTGGTCTGCACAGTTCCTCCTACTGTAAAGATATCTAGTCCGGGTTTATAGATCAATGCACTGCTGTGATCTGCACCGTTCCACTTGCTGGACAGATATCTAGTCCGGGGTTATAGATCAATGCAGTGCTGTGGTCTGCATAGCTCACCGTGCTGGATAGATATCTCGTCCGGTTTCATAGATCAATGCACTGCTGTGGTCTGTACTGCTCCCCGTGCTGGACAGATATCTTGGCCGGGTTTATAGATCAATGCACTGCTGTGATCTGCACCGTTCCACTTGCTGGACAGATATCTCGTCTGGGGTTATAGATCAATGCAGTGCTGTGGTCTGCATAGCTCACCGTGCTGGATAGATATCTCGTCCGGTTTCATAGATCAATGCACTGCTGTGGTCTGTACTGCTCCCCGTGCTGGACAGATATCTTGGCCGGGTTTATAGATCAATGCACTGCTGAGCTCTGCACAGCTCCCCGATCTCGACAGATATCTCGTCTGGGGTTATAGATCAGTGTCCTGCAGTGGTCTGCACAGCTCCCCGCGCTGGAAAGATATCTAGTCCGGGGTTATAGATCAATGCGCTGCTGTGGTATGCACAGTTCCCTGTGCTGGACAGAAATCTAGTCTGGGGTTATAGATCAATGCACTGCTGCGGTCTGCACAACTCATGGTGCTGGACAGATATCACTCCCGGATTATAGATCAATACACTGCTGTGGTCATCACAGCTCCCGGTGCTGGACAGACATTTAGTCCGGATTTATACATCAATGCACTGCTGTGGTCTGCGCAGCTCCCCGTGCGGGGCAGATATCTTGTCCGGTGTTAAAGATCAATGCACTGCTGTGGACTGCACAGCTCCCTGTGCTGGACAGATATCTAGTCCGGGGTTATAGATCAATGCACTGCTGTGGTCTGCACAGCTGACCGTGTTGGACAGATATCATGGCCGGGGTTATCGATCAGTGTGCTGACGCAGGCTGCACAGCTCCCGGTGCTGTACAGATGGTTTTTCCTGATTTATACACCAATGCACTGCTGCGGTCTGCACAGCTCCCCGTGCTGGACAGCTATCTAGTCCGGGGTTATAGATCAATGCACTGCTGTGGTCTGCGCAGCTGACCGTGCTGGGCAGATATCTCGTCCGGGGTTATATATCAATGCACTGCTTTTGTCTGCACAGCTCCCTGTGCTGCACAGATATCTAGTCCGGGGTTAGAGATCAATGCACTGCTGTGGTCTGCACTTCTCCCCGTGCTGGACAGATATCTAGGCCGGTATGAGATGTCAATGCACTGCTGTGGTCTGCACAGCTCTCCGTGCTGTACAGATATCTCGTCCGGGTGTATAGATTAATGCACTGCTGTGGTCTGTACTGCTCCTCGTGCTGGACAAATATCTTGGCCGGGTTTATAGATCAATGCACTGCTGAGGTCTGCACAGCTCCCCGATCTCGACAGATATCTCGTCTGGGGTTATAGATCAGTGCCCTGCAGTGGTCTGCACAGCTCCACGTGCTGGAAAGATATCTAGTCCGGGGTTATAGATCAATGCGCTGCTGTGGTCTGCACAGTTCCCTGTGCTGGACAGAAATCTAGTCTGGGGTTATAGATCAATGCACTGCTGCGGTTTGCACAACTCATTGTGCTGGACAGATATCACTCCGGGGTTATAGATCAATGCACTGCTGTGGTCTGCGCAGCTGACCGTGCTGGGCAGACATTTAGTCTGGATTTATACGTCAATGCACTGCTGTGGCCTGCGTAACTCCCCGTGCGGGGCAGATATCATATCCGGTGTTAAAGATCAATGCACTGCTGTGGACTGCAAAGCTCCCCATGCTGGACAAATATCTCTTCCGGGGTTACACAACAATGAATTGCTGTGGTCGGCACTATTCCCCGTTCTGGACAGATATCTAGTCCGGGTTTATAGATCAATGAACTGCTAGCCAGATATCTACTCCGGGGTTATAGATCAATGCAGTGCTGTGGTCTGCACAGCTCCCCGTGTTGGATATATATCTTGATCCGGTTTATAGATCAATGCACTGCTGAGGTCTGCACAGCTCCCCGTTCTCGACAGATATCGCGTCTGGGGTTATAGATCAGTGCCCTGCAGTAGTCTGCATAGCTCCCCGCGCTGGAAAGATATCTAGACCGGGGTTATAGATCAATGCACTGCTGTGGTCTGCACAGTTCCCTGTGCTGGACAGAAATCTAGTCTAGGGTTATAGATCAATGCACGGCTGCGGTCTGCACAACTCATGGTGCTGGACAGATATCACTCCAGGGTTATAGATCAATGCATTGCTGTGGTCATCACAGCTCCTGGTGCTGGACAGATTTCTTCTCTGGGTTTATAGATCAATGCGCTTTTGTGTTATGCAGCGCTTCCCGTGCTGGACAGATATCTAATCCGGGGTTATAGATCAATGCACTGTTGTGGTCTGCACAACTCCCCGTGCTGGACAGATATCTAGTCCGGTATGAGATGTCAATGCACTGCTGTGGTCTTCACAGCTCCCCGTTCTGGACAGATGTCTCGTCCGGGGATATAGATCAATACACCGCTGTGGTCTGCACAGCTCCTCATGTTGGACTGATATCTTGTCCGGGGTTATAGATCAATGAACTTCTGTGGTCTGCTCTGCTCCCCGTTCTGGACAGATATCCAGTCCGGGGTTAAAAATCAATGCACTGCTGTGGTCGGCACAGTACCCCGTCCTGGACAGACATCTAGTCCGGGTTTATCGATCAATTCACTGTTGTGGTCTGCACAGCTCCACGTTCTGGAAAGCTATCTAGTGCGGGGTTATATATGAATGCACTGCTGTGGTCTGCACAGCTCCCCGTGCTGGATAGATATCTCGTCCGGTGTTATGGATCAATGCCCTGCTGTGAGCTGCACCGTTCCACGTGCTGGACAGATATCTAGTCCGTGGTTATAGATCAATGCAGTGCTGTGGTCTGCACAGCTCCCGGTGCTGGACAGATATCTAATCCGTGTTTATAGATCAATGTGCTGTTGTGGCCTGCACAGCTCCCCGTGCTCGACAGATATCTAGTCCGGGGTTATACATGAATGCACAGCTGTAGTCTGCACAGCTCCCCGTGCTGGACAAATATCTCTTCCGGGGTTACACAACAATGAATTGCTGTGGTCGGCACTATTCCCCGTTCTGGACAGATATCTAGTCCGGGTTTATAGATCAATGAACTGCTAGCCAGATATCTACTCCGGGGTTATAGATCAATGCAGTGCTGTGGTCTGCACAGCTCCCCGTGTTGGATATATATCTTGATCCGGTTTATAGATCAATGCACTGCTGAGGTCTGCATAGCTCCCCGCGCTGGAAAGATATCTAGACCGGGGTTATAGATCAATGCACTGCTGTGGTCTGCACAGTTCCCTGTGCTGGACAGAAATCTAGTCTAGGGTTATAGATCAATGCACGGCTGCGGTCTGCACAACTCATGGTGCTGGACAGATATCACTCCAGGGTTATAGATCAATGCATTGCTGTGGTCATCACAGCTCCTGGTGATGGACAGATTTCTTCTCTGGGTTTATAGATCAATGCGCGTTTGTGTTATGCAGCGCTTCCCGTGCTGGACAGATATCTAATCCGGGGTTATAGATCAATGCACTGTTGTGGTCTGCACAACTCCCCGTGCTGGACAGATATCTAGTCCGGTATGAGATGTCAATGCACTGCTGTGGTCTTCACAGCTCCCCGTTCTGGACAGATGTCTCGTCCGGGGATATAAATCAATACACTGCTGTGGTCTGCACAGCTCCTCATGCTGGACTGATATCTTGTCTGGGGTTATCGATCAATGAACTTCTGTGGTCCGCACTGCTTCCCGTTCTGGACAGATATCTCGTCCGGGGTTATAGATCAATGAACTGCTGTGGTCTGCACAGTTCCTCCTACTGTAAAGATATCTAGTCCGGGTTTATAGATCAATGCACTGCTGTGATCTGCACCGTTCCACTTGCTGGACAGATATCTAGTCTGGGGTTATAGATCAATGCAGTGCTGTGGTCTGCATAGCTCACCGTGCTGGATAGATATCTCGTCCGGTTTCATAGATCAATGCACTGCTGTGGTCTGTACTGCTCCCCGTGCTGGACAGATATCTTGGCCGGGATTATAGATCAATGCACTGCTGTGATCTGCACCGTTCCACTTGCTGGACAGATATCTCGTCTGGGGTTATAGATCAATGCAGTGCTGTGGTCTGCATAGCTCACCGTGCTGGATAGATATCTCGTCCGGTTTCATAGATCAATGCACTGCTGTGGTCTGTACTGCTCCCCGTGCTGGACAGATATCTTGGCCGGGTTTATAGATCAATGCACTGCTGAGCTCTGCACAGCTCCCCGATCTCGACAGATATCTCGTCTGGGGTTATAGATCAGTGTCCTGCAGTGGTCTGCACAGCTCCCCGCGCTGGAAAGATATCTAGTCCGGGGTTATAGATCAATGCGCTGCTGTGGTATGCACAGTTCCCTGTGCTGGACAGAAATCTAGTCTGGGGTTATAGATCAATGCACTGCTGCGGTCTGCACAACTCATGGTGCTGGAAAGATATCACTCCCGGATTATAGATCAATACACTGCTGTGGTCATCACAGCTCCCGGTGCTGGACAGACATTTAGTCCGGATTTATACATCAATGCACTGCTGTGGTCTGCGCAGCTCCCCGTGCGGGGCAGATATCTTGTCCGGTGTTAAAGATCAATGCACTGCTGTGGACTGCACAGCTCCCTGTGCTGGACAGATATCTAGTCCGGGGTTATAGATCAATGCACTGCTGTGGTCTGCACAGCTGACCGTGTTGGACAGATATCATGGCCGGGGTTATCGATCAGTGCGCTGACGCAGGCTGCACAGCTCCCGGTGCTGTACAGATGGTTTTTCCTGATTTATACACCAATGCACTGCTGCGGTCTGCACAGCTCCCCGTGCTGGACAGCTATCTAGTCCGGGGTTATAGATCAATGCACTGCTGTGGTCTGCGCAGCTGACCGTGCTGGGCAGATATCTCGTCCGGGGTTATATATCAATGCACTGCTTTTGTCTGCACAGCTCCCTGTGCTGCACAGATATCTAGTCCGGGGTTAGAGATCAATGCACTGCTGTGGTCTGCACTTCTCCCCGTGCTGGACAGATATCTAGGCCGGTATGAGATGTCAATGCACTGCTGTGGTCTGCACAGCTCTCCGTGCTGTACAGATATCTCGTCCGGGTGTATAGATCAATGCACTGCTGTGGTCTGTACTGCTCCTCGTGCTGGACAAATATCTTGGCCGGGTTTATAGATCAATGCACTGCTGAGGTCTGCACAGCTCCCCGATCTCGACAGATATCTCGTCTGGGGTTATAGATCAGTGCCCTGCAGTGGTCTGCACAGCTCCACGCGCTGGAAAGATATCTAGTCCGGGGATATAGATCAATGCGCTGCTGTGGTCTGCACAGTTCCCTGTGCTGGACAGAAATCTAGTCTGGGGTTATAGATCAATGCACTGCTGCGGTCTGCACAACTCAATGTGCTGGACAGATATCACTCCGGGGTTATAGATCAATGCACTGCTGTGGTCATCACAGCTCCCGGTGCTGGACAGACATTTAGTCTGGATTTATACGTCAATGCACTGCTGTGGCCTGCGTAACTCCCCGTGCGGGGCAGATATCATATCCGGTGTTAAAGATCAATGCACTGCTGTGGACTGCAAAGCTCCCCATGCTGGACAGATATCTAGTCCGGGGTTATAGATCAATGCACTGCTGTGGTCTGCACAGCTGACCGTGTTGGACAGATATCATGTCCGGGGTTATCGATCAATGCAGTGACGCAGTCTGCACAGCTCCCTGTGTGGGACAGATATCTAGTCCGGGGTTATAGATCAATGCACTGCTGTGGTCTGCACAGCTGACCATGCTGGACAGATATCATGTCCGGGGTTAGTGATCAATGCACTGCTGTGGTCTGCACAGCTCCCGGTGCTGTACAGATGGTTATTCCTAGTTTATACACCAATGCACTGCTGCGGTCTGCACAGCTCCCCTGGCTGGACAGCTATCTAGTCCGGGGTTATAGATCAATGCACTGCTGTGGTCTGCGCAGCTGACCGTGCTGGGCAGGTATCTCGTCCGGGGTTACATATCAATGCACTGCTGTGGTCTGCACAGCACCCCGTGCTGGACAGATATCAACTCCGGGGTTATAGATCAATGAACTGCTGTGGTCTGCACAGTTCCTCCTACTGGACAGATATCTAGTCCGGGGTTATAGATTAATGCAGTGCTGTGATCTGCAACGTTCCACCTGCTGGAGCGATATCTACTCCGGGGGTATAGATGAATGAACTGCTGTGGTCTGCACAGTTCCTCCTACTGGACAGATATCTAGTCCGGGGTTATAGATCAATGCACTGCTGTGATCTGCACCGTTCCACTTGCTGGACAGATATCTAGTCCGGGGTTATAGATCAATGCAGTGTTGTGGTCATCACAGCTCCCGGTGCTTTACAGAGGGTTATTCCTGGTTTATACACCAATGCACTGCTGCGGTCAGGACAGCTCCCCGTGCTGGACAGCTATCTAGTCCGGGCTTATAGATCAATGCACTGCTGTGGTCTGCACAGCTGACCGTGCTGGGCAGATATCTTGTCCGGGATTATATATCAATGCTTTGCTTTTGTCTGCACAGCTCCCTGTGCTGCACATATATCTAGTCCGGGGTTATAGATCAATGCACCGCTGTGGTCTGCACTGCTCCCCGTGCTGCACAGATATCATGTCCGGGGTTAGAGATCAATGCACTGTTGTGGTCTGCACAGCACCCCGTGCTGGGCAGATATCTCGTCCGGGTTATAGATCAATGCACTGCTGTGGTCAGGACAGCTCCCCGTGCTGGACAGATATCGAGTCCAGGGTTATAGATCAATGCACTGCACTGATCTGCACAGCTCCCCGTGCTGGACAGATATCTAATCCGGGGTTATAGATCAATGCAGTGCTGTGGTCTGCACAGCTCTCCGTACTGTACAGATATCCCGTCCAGGGTTATAGATCAATGCGCTGCTGTTGTCTGCACAGCTACCCGTGCTGGACAGATATCTATTCTGTGGTTATAGGTCAATGCACTGCTGTGGTCTGCACAGCTCCCCATGCTGGACAGATTTCACATCCACGGTTATAGATCAATGCACGGCTTTGTTCTGTACAGCTCCCAATGCTGGACTGATATCTTGTCCGGTGTTACAGATCAATGAAGTTCTATGGTCTGCACTGCTCCCCGTGCTGGACAGATATCTACTCCGGGGTTATAGATCAATGAACTGCTCTGGTCTGCACAGTTCCTCCTACTGGACAGATAACTCGTCCAGTGTTATAGATCAGTGCAATGCTGTGATCTGCACCGTTCCACGTGCTGGACAGATATCTACTCCGTTGTTATAGGTCAATGAACTGCTGTGATCTGCACAGTTCCTCCTACTGGACAGATATCTAGTCCGGGCCTATAGATCAATGCACTGCTGTGATCTGCACCGTTCCACTTGCTGGACAGATATCTAGTCCGGGTTTATAGATCAATGCAGTGCTGTGGTCTGCATAGCTCCCCGTGCTGGATAGATATCTCGTCCGGTTTTATAGATCAATGCACTGCTGTGGACTGCACAGCTCCCTGTGCTGGACTGATATCATGTCCGGGGTTATCGATCAATGCACTGCTGCGGTCTGCACAGCTCCCCATGCTGGACTGATATCTTGTCCGGGGTTATCAATCAATGAACTTCTGTGGTATGCACTGCTCCCGTTCTGGACAGATATCTCGTCCTGTGTTATACATCAATGCACTGCTGTGGTCTGCACAGCTCCCCGTGCTGGACAGATATCAAGTCCGGGGTTATAGATCAATGAACTGCTGTGGTCTGCACAGTTCCTCCTACTGGACAGATATCTAGATCGGGGTTATAGATTAATGCAGTGCTGTGATCTGCACCATTCCACGTGCTGGAAAGATATCTACTCCGGGGTTATAGATGAATGAACTGCTGTGGTCTGCACAGTTCCTTTTACTGGACAGATATCTAGTCCGGGGTTATAGATCAATGCACTGCTGTGATCTGCACCGTTCCACTTGCTGGACAGATATCTAGTCCGGGTTTATAGATCAATGCAGTGATGTGGACTGCATAGCTCCCCGTGCTGGATAGATATCTAGTCCGGTACGAGATGTCAATGCACTGCTGTGGTCTGCACAGCTCCCCGTGCTGGAAAGATATCTAGCCCGGGGTTATAGATCAATGCACTGTTGTGGTCTGCACAGCTCCCCATGCTGGACTGACATCTTGTCCGGGGTTATCTATGAATGAACTTCTGTGGTCTGCACTGCTCCCGGTTCTGGACAGATATCTCATCCGGGGTTATACATCAATGCACTGCTGTGGTCTGCACAGCTCCCCGTGCTGGACAGATATCAACTCCGGGGTTATAGATCAATGAAATGCTGTGGTCTGCACAGTTCCTCCTACTGGACAGATATCTAGTCCGGGGTTATAGATTAATGCAGTGCTGTGATCTGCAACGTTCCACGTGCTGGAAGATATCTATTCCGGGGTTATAGATTAATGCACTGCTGTGGTCTGCACAGTTCCTCCTACTGGACAGATATCTAGTCCGGGATTATAGATCAATGCACTGCTGTGATCTGCACCGTTCCACTTGCTGGACAGATATCTAGTCCGGGGTTATAGATCAATGCAGTGCTGTGGTCATCACTGCTCCCGGTGCTGGACAGACATTTAGTCCGGATTTATACATCAATGCACTGCTGTGGTCTGCGCAGCTCCCCGTGCGGGGCAGATATCATATCCGGTGTTAAAGATCAATGCACTGCTGTGGACTGCACAGCTCCCTGTGCTGGACTGATATCATGTCCGGGGTTATAGATCAATGCACTGCTGCGGTCTGCACAGCTCCCCATGCTGGACAGATATCATGTCCGGGGTTAGAGATCAATGCACTGCTGCGGTCTGCACAGCTCCCGGTGCTGTACAGAGGGTTATTCCTGGTTTATACACCAATGTACTGCTGCGGTCCGGATAGCTCCCCGTGCTGGACAGCTATCTACTCCGGGCTTATAGATCAATGCACTGCTGTGGTCTGCACAGCTGACCGTGCCTGGCAGATATCTCGTCCGGGGTTATATATCAATTCACTGCTTTTGTCTGCACAGCTCCCTGTGCTGGAGAGATATCTAGTCCGGGGTTATAGATCAATACACTGCTGTGGTCTGCACTGCTCCCCGTGCTGCACAGATATCATGTCCGGGGTTAGAGATCAATGCACTGTTGTGGTCTGCACAGCACCCCGTGCTGGACAGATATCTCGTCCGGGGTTATATATCAATTCGCTGCTTTTGTCTGCACAGCTCCCTGTGCTGGACAGATATCTATTCCAGGGTTATAGATCAATGCACTGCACTGATCTGCACAGCTCCCCATGCTGGACAGATATCTAGTCTGGGGTTATAGATCAATGCAGTGCTGTGGTCTGCACAGCTCTCCGTACTGTACAGTTATCTCGTCCAGGGTTATAGATCAATGTGCTGCTGTTGTCTGCACAGCTACACGTGCTGGACAGATATCTATTCTGTGGTTATAGGTCAATGCACTGCTGTGGTCTGCACAGCTCCCATTTCTGGACAGATTTCACATCCACGGTTATAGATCAATGCACGGCTTTGTTCTGCACAGCTCCCCATGTTGGACTGATATCTTCTCCGGGGTTATCGATCAATGAACTTCTATGGTCTGCACTGCTCCCCGTGCTGGACAGATATCTACTCCGGGGTTATTGATCAATGTACTGCTGTGGTCTGCACAGTTCCTCCTACTGGACAGATAACTAGACCGGGGTTATAGATCAGTGCAATGCTGTGATCTGCACCGTTCCACGTGCTGGACAGGTATCTACTCCGGGGTTATAGGTCAATGAACTGCTGTGGTCTGCACAGTTCCTCCTACTGGACAAATATCTAGTCCGGGCCTATAGATCAATGCACTGCTGTGATCTGCACCGTTCCACTTGCTGGACAGATATCTAGTCCGGATTTATAGATCAATGCACTGCTGTGGTCTGTACTGCTCCCCGTGTTGGACACATATCTCGTCCGGATTAATAAATCAATGCACTGCTGTGGTCTGCACAGCTTCCCGTGCTGAACAGATATCTAGTCCGGAGTTATAGATCAATGTACTGTTGTGATCTGGTCAGATATCTCGTCCGGGGTGAAAGATCAGTGCGCTGCTGTGGTCGGCACAGCTCCCCCTGCTGGACAGAAATCTCGTCCTGGTTTACAGATCAATGCACTGCTCTGTTCTGGACAGCTCCCGGTGCTGGACCGATATCTAGTCCGGGGTAATAGTTCAATGCAGTGTTGTGGCCTGTGCAGCTCAGCATGCTGTAGAGATATCTAGTCTGGGTTTATAGATCAATGCACTGCTGTGGTCTGCACAGCTCCCGGTGTTGGACAGATATCCAGTCCGGGTTTATAGATCAATGCACTACTGTGCTCTGCACAGCTCCCGGTGCAGGACAGACATTTAGTTCGCGTTTATAGATCAATGCACTGCATTGATCTGCACTGCTCCCCGTTTTGGACAGATATCTAACCCCAGTCCGGAGTTATAGATCAATGGACTGTTGTGGTATGCACAGCTCCCCGTGCTGGACAGATATCTTGTCCTGGTTTACAGATCAATTCACTGCTAATGTCTACACAACTCCCCGTGCTGGACAGATGTCTACTCCGACTTTATAGATCAATTCACTGTTGTGGACTGTACCGCTCCCCGTGCTGGGCAGATATCTAGTATGGAGTTATAGATCAATACACTTTTGTGTTCTACACAGCCCCCACGTGCTGAACAGATATATTGTTCGTGTTAATAGTTCAATGCACTGCTGTAGTCTGCACTGCTACACGTGCTTGGCAGATATCTAGTCCGGGGTTATAGATCAATGCACTGCTGTGAACTGCGCTGTTCCCCGTTCTGGATAGATATCTCGTCCGGGTTAATAGATCAATGCAGTGCTGTGTTCTGCACAGCAACCCGTGCTGGACAGATATCTAGTCCGGGGTTATGGATCAATGCACTGTTGTTGTCTGCACAGCTGCCCGTGCTGGACAGATATCTCGTCCGGGGTAATAGATCAATGCACTGCTGTGGTCTGCACAGCTCCCCGTGCTGGACAGATATCTCGTCCGCGTTTATAGATCAATGCACTGCTGTGGTCTGCACAGCTCCCCGTGCTGGACAGATATCTCGTCCGCGTTTATAGATCAATGCACTGCTGTGGTCTGCACAGCTCCCTGCGCTGGAAAGATATCGAGTCCGGGGTTTATCGATCAGTGCGCTATTGTGGTCTGTACAGTTCCCGGTGCTGGAAAGATATCGACTCCGGGATTATAGATCAATGCCGTGCTGTGTTCTGCACAGCTCACCGTCCTGGACCAATATCTCGTCCGGGGTTATAGATCAATGCACTGCGGTGTTCTGCACAGCACCCGGTGCTGGACAGATATCTAATCCGGGGGAATAGACGAATGCACTGCTGTGGTCTGCACTGCTCCCCGTTTTGGACAGATATCTAATCCGGGCTTACAGTTCAATGCACTGTTGTGTTATGCACAGCTCCCCGTGCTGGGCAGATACCTAATCAGTGTTATAGACCAATGCATTGCTGTGGTCTGCACAGCTCCCCGTGCTGGACAGACATCTTGTCCGGGGATATAGATCAATGCACAGCTGTGGTCTGCACAGCTCCCGGTGCTGGACAGATATGTAGTCCGGGCTTTTATATCAATGCACTGTTGTGGTCTGCACAGCTCTCCGTGCTGTTCAAACATCTAGTCCGGGGTTATACATCAATGCACTGCAGTTGTCTGCACACCTCCCCATTTTGGACGGATATCTAATCTGGGTTTATAGATCAATGCACTGCTGTGGTCTGCATAGCTCCCCATGCTGGCCAGATATCCAGTCCGCGGTTATACATAAATGCACTGCTGTGGCCTACACAGCTCCAGGTGCTGGACAATTATCTAATCCGGGGTAATTGACGAATGCACTGCTGTGGTCTGCACTGCTCCCCGTTTTGGACAGATATTTAATCCAGGTTTATAGATCAATGCACTTCTGTGGTCTGCACAGCTCCCTGTGCTGGAAAGATAACCAGTCCGGGATTATAGATCAAGGGACTGCTGCATTCTGCACCGCTCCCGGTGTTGGACAGACTTCTAGTTCGCGTTTATAGATCAATGCACTGCTGTGGTCCGCACTGCTCACCGTTTTGGACAGATATCTAATCCGGGGTTATAGGTCAATGCACTGTTGTGGTCTGCACAGCTCCCCGTGCTGGACAGATATCTAGTCCGGGAAAATAGATCAATGCACTGCTGCGGACTGCACAGCTCCCCGTGCTGGACAGATATCTCGCCCGGGGTTATTGATCAATGCACTGCTGTGGTCTGCACCGCTCCCGGTGCTGGACAGATATCTAGTCCCGGTTACAGATCAATGCACTGTTGTGGCCTGTGCAGCTCCGCGTGCTGTAGAGATATCTAGTCCGGGCTTATAGATCAATGCACTATTGTGGTCTTCACACTCCCTGTTCTGGACAGATATCTTGTACGTGCTAATAGATCAATGCACTGCTGTGGTCTGCACTGTTCCCCGTTCTGGACACATATATCGTCCGGGTTTATGGATCAATGCAGTGCTGTGGTCCTCACAGCTGCCCGTGCTGGACAGATATCTAGTCTGAGGTTATAGATCAATGCACTGTTTTGGTCTGCGCAGCTCCCCGTACTAGACAGATGTCGAGTATGGGTTTATAGATCAATGCACTGCTGTGGCCTGCACAGCTCCATGTCTTGGACAGATATCTAGTCTGGGTTTATAGATCAATGCACTGCTGTGGTCTGCACACCTCCCCGTGTTGGACAGATATCTAGTCCGGGGTTATAGATCATTGCACTGTTGTGGTCTGTTCAGCTCCCCGTGCTGGACAGGTATCAAGCCCGGGTTTATCGATCAATGCACCACTGTGGTCAGCACAGCTCCCCGTATTCTTGTGTAGCATGTTTGAAATGCTGAATGTTCCCTTCCATTTCCTGTGTAACAGGTATGAGTGATTAAAAGATCTGCTACAATCCTGAGTAACAGCCTGCAATGGCTTAATGGCCTCATTCTGTTCCTGCTTCGATCTCTTGATGGCCTGAAAACCCTGCTTCAGTACATGTGTAGTTGGGATTGGTGCAGAACATTTTTGAGCCATCAGTCAACAGCCCACGTCTGTCTTGATGATGGAGGAAAGGCCATTCGTGATGCAGCTGCTGCTAGCCCAAAGTGCCTCATGGATGGCCAGTTTCCATGTGCTCTGTCCTTTAGAAGTATGCCCTATTTCACAAGAGGGAGTGCCACATAACACAGTGAGCAGTACGCCTAATATGATTTATCTCTCCATCCCGGAGGCTCTCAGCCTCATTCGTGATGAAGGTCTGCTGCCCAAAACGGTGATTTTCATGCCCCTCGGATGCTGCTGACTGCTGTGCTTTTCCAGGAACACACTAATCTTGAGTATGTCAATTATATGGCTGAGACTTTTCCTCCACCAGGTCTGTGTGCTGGCTGCTCCTACAGATCCTGTCAGGGACAGATCCATCTGGAACAAGGAGTCTGTTGAGAATGTTTCCCACAGTAGGCTGTTGTGTGTTGAAGTCTGTCCCTGCTCAGTCAGCGGAGGGACTGTGGGGACACTCTTGGTGAAGGCCATTGAAGTCCCATAATCAGAGGATGCTCTGTGTCTTTTCACCCTCAGTGCTTCCTCTGATTTGTTTCCAACTTCAAGGGGAACTGATTTATCACCGAGAGGAGGTATGGGGAGCAGGAGATAACCATCCTCAGGCGATTTCCTTTACCATATGTGATCTGTTACCATGAGCCTTCGCGGGTTCTGGAATCAAAGTTGGGGAATTGCAGGGTAACTCCTTCCCTGAATCTATCCCAGAGTGTCACCACCACTGGAGGGTCTGTCCTGCCGGTGGTGCAGGATATACCCAGGGAAGGTGATGGGGCTTCATGAAACGTTCTGGGTGGCACGGTGATACGGTGGTGAGCACTGCTGCCTCACAGCACCAAAGACCCAGGTTCAATTCCAGCCTCAGTCAACTGACTGTGTGGAGTTTGCACATTCTCCGCATGTCTGCATGGGTTTCCTCCGGATGCTCAGGTTTCCTCCCACATTCCAAAGATGTGCAGGCTAGGTGAATTGACCATGCTAAATTGCCCGTAGTGTTGGGTGAAGGGGTAAATGCAGGGGAATAGGTCTGGGCGGGTTGCTCTTTGGTGAGTCGGTGTGGACTTGTTGGGCTGAAGGGCCTGTTTCCACACTGTAAGTAATCTAATCTAATATAAATTACCCATCAGGCCTGATCCTGTGAGTACGATTGTGTTGGATTGTTTCTTGACTGGGAGTGTGGTGCTGGAAAATCACAGCAGGTCAGGCAGCATCCGAGGTGCAGGGGAATGAATGTTTCAGACATAAAGCCTTCATCAGGAATGAGGCTTGTGGGCCGGGGAGCTGAGAGATAAATGGGAGGGGAAAAGGCAGGAGCTGGGGCCAGGGCCGCGGCCGGGGCTGGGGCAGGGGTTGGGGCTGGGGGGAAGGGAGCTGGGAATGTGATCGGGAGACGGAGGTTGGGGAGAGGAGATAGGTCAGAGAGTAGAGTGGGGTAGATGGGGGGAAGGTCATGGACAGGTCATGGTGTTCCCCAGAACGTTCTGTCTCCGACGTTCTATAACTGACATTCCCCGGAAGGTTCTGTCCCCGACATTCTATAACTGACATTCTCCGGAATGTGCTTTCCGTGAAATTGTTTGTGAACGGCCGGACGTCAGTGAATTGAACAAACGATTAGATCCCGAGGGAAGAGATCACGTTCCAGGGAGAAGGAGACATTGTTCCGAAGGCCCCTCAGGCAGTTAAAGGAGTGAATACATTTTCCCTGCGATTACATTTCTTCCCGGCACAGGATCGACCACAATTTAGACCAAAATACAGAAATACCCAAACTCCGTTTGTCTTCAGGAAGCTGGGAGAGAATCCTTCAGGACAGCAATGTTTCCACCCTCCGTATTAGGAACTGGGAAGTAGTGACCTGTGTCTGTCTCGAGTGTTCGAGTGTGTGGGAATGTTCTAGAAACCGTCTGTCCTGATGGATGTGTCTCTGTGTGTTTGGGGAGGGAGGGTTTATTGTGGTTCATGTCACATTTTTGTCAGTAATTCTGACCTTCCCATTTGTTATTCCAGCTCCAATTATTTTAATAAATCCTTGAATACAGGGACACATTTGGAAATCTCACTGAGTCCACAATCAAACGGGTCCCTTTGCCTCCTGGCTGATGGATAATGGGTTTGTTTGCCTTCCTCACAGTTAACGTAGTGACCATCTACGTCCTGCTTTATAAAAATTGTGGATTGTCTCCATGTGTCAGACATTACCTGGGGGCCATGTCAGCGGCGGATCTCCTGGTCATTATCCTCGACCTGATCCTGAGACACATTCCCATTGTTTATCCGGAACAGTTTGATTTCCTGATGGACTCCGTCCCCGTGTGTAATATCCACGCCGTCCTGCTTTATGCAGCCACTGACTGCTCTGTCTGGTTCACTGTCACTTTCACCTTTGATCGGTTTGTGGCCATTTGTTGCCAGAAGCTGAAAAGTAAATATTGCAGTGCGAAAACAGCGGTTGTGGTTCTGGGAGCAGTGACTGTGCTGAGCTGTTTAAAGAACATTTTCTGGTATTTTTATGCTCACGGATCGGTATTGGCTAGGGAAGGAGCCCTCGTTTTGTGAGGTAACAAACACTGTTATATTCTCCAGTGTCTGGGTCACAATCGGGTTCCTCCACCAGATTTCAACCCCGTGTGTCCCATTTCTCCTGATTCTGCTGCTCAATGTTCTCACCGTCAGACACATGTTAGTGACCAGCAGAGCCCGCAGGAGACTCCGTGCTCACACCAATGGGGACGCTCAGTCTGACACAGAAATGAGAAACCGAAAAAAATCCATCATTTTACTGTTTGTGATCTCGGCCAATTTCATCCTGTTATGGTCAACGTTCATGCTGTTTTCTATATGGAGCCGGATGAATTGGATTGTGGATTCCTCTGTGTATCTCCATCGCTTTGTGCAGGAATTGGGCTTCATGCTGCAGCTCCTCAGTTGCTGCACAAACACCGCGATTTATGCTGTGACCCAGACAAAGTTCAGGCAGCAGCTGAAGAATGTGCTGAAATATCCCTTCACCCAAATCCATCCATCAATCAAATTCCCTCATTAATAAATCCATCCGGGATTTTCTCATTTCAGTTCAGTGTTTCAGCGATGGAGCAACCTGTCGCTATGGGAACAGACTGAGGGTAGCGCTGGTTTGACCATCCTTATCCCACAGGAGGGTTACAGGGAAACATTTCAATGTTTCTCACAACTCAGGGGGCAGTGAGAAAAGGCACCAACCCACTGACTGTGTCCATCACTTCCATTTGTATTCAATAAAAATGTTGATTAAAGCGGACCGAGCAGCAGAGTGACCGATGTTGTTGTATGTCTTTGTGTTGGAGAAACTGAGCTGGAGAGAGACAGACTCAGCCCCAAGTCTTGGTCCTCAGGGAAGGTGAGGGCATCGCGCTCTGATCTAAGGAGCTGGATTTAACTACCTCTGTCCTGCCTTACCCTTCTGGGACTCCCACTCCAACTTGGCTCTCAGCAGAATTCACCTTGCTCCCCTTGTCACTCTCCCTCCATATGACCCTCCCACTTTCACATTGCGCAGCTATATCTCTCCTTTTCCCATTTACACACTCAATTCCACTGCCCTTGCCTTCCCCTATCTGATTCACTCTCCATATTGCAATCATAACCTCCGAATGTTACAGAAGAGGATTGTCGAGCTTCAGGCCGATGTTAGGGAACAGAGATTGGGACGACATGTCAGGCCATTTCCAGGGCAACAGTATGGAGCTAGGGCCAAACGCCATTGCTCGGGGACATAGTGGGTGTGAGAACATGAGCCGTGACTGGGGGTAACAGGTGGAGTGGCTGAGACTGATACAACAGGATATCACAAACAGAACACATTGCGTAGGACCCACCGTCTATTACTCAGCGAATATGATGGGGATGGGGTCAAAGGCCATTTAGAGGGATCAACTAGGTCGGTGTTCAGTCAGAAGCTCAGTTTAAGCTGTATGAGGAGTGTGTTGGTGGGAGACTGCATGGGCATGTGAGTGATTCTGGGGGAGTGTGTGAGGGAGTGAGTGTGATGGTGGGGGAATGCGTGGGGGAGTGAAAGTGATGGTGGGGGAGAGGGCAAAAGAGTGAGCCTGATGTTGGGGGAATGTGTGGGGTAGTGAGTGTGATGGTGGTGGAGTGTGCGAGGGAGTGAGCCTGTAGGTAGTGAAGTGTACGGGGAGAGAGCGTGACCATGGGGGAGAGTATGGGGAAGTGAGATTGACGATGGAGATGTGTGCAGGGGAAAGACTGGGACAATGGGAATGTATAGGAGAGTGAACGTGTAGGTGGGGGAGTGCACGGGGTCTGAGAATCACGATGGGGCGGTGTGAGGGGAGTGAGTGATACAGTGGGGGAGACTGTATTTGAGTGAGTCTCATGGTGAGGCTTTATGCAGGGTGAGTGAGCATGACAGTGGGGCTTTGTGTGGTGGAGTGAGTGCGATGGTGGGCGACTGGGTGGGAGAGTGAAAATGACGGTAGGGGAGTGTGTGGGTGAATGGTGGAGTGTGTGGGAGACAGCGTGACGGTGAGGGTGATGTGGAGCGGTGGGTGATGGTGGTGGAGTGTGTGGAGGTCAGGGTGATGGTGATGGAATGAGGGTGGGGGGTCAATGCGACGGTGATGGGGTGAGTATGAGGGAATCAGGGTGACTGTGATGGAGTGAGGGTGTCAGGGTGACAGTAATGGAGTGCGTGTGAGGGGGAGCGGGTGACGGTGAAATAGTGAGTGTGAGAGGGTCAGACTGACTGTGACAGAGTGAGTGCGAGGGGGTCAGTGTGATGATGATGGAGTGACTGTGAGGGAGGCAGGTTGACCGAGATGGAGTGAGCATGAGAGGGTGAGGGTGACGGTGATGGAGTGAATGTGACGGGGTCAGGGTGATGGTGATGGAGAGACTGTGAGGGGCTCAGTGTGACTTCGATGGAGTGAGTGTGAGAGATTCAGGGTGACAGTGATGGAGTGAGCATAAGGGTGTCATTGTGACAGTGATGGAGTGAGTGTGAGGGGATCGGGGATGGTGATGGTGTGAGTGTGAGAGGGTCAGGGTAATGATGATGGAGTGGCTGTGAGGGAGCCAGGTTGACAGAGATGGAGTGAGCGTGAGAGGGCCAGGGTGACGGTGATGCAGTGAATGTGACGGGGTCAGGGTGATGGTGATGAAGAGACTGTGAGGGGCTCAGTGTGACTTTGATGGAGTGAGTGTGAGAGGGTCATGGTGACAGTGATAGAGTGAGTGTGACGGGGTCTGTATGATGGTGACATAGTGAGTGTGATGGGCTCAGAGTGATGGTGATGGAGCGAGTGTGTGGAGGTCAGGATGATGGTGAAGGGGTGAGGGTGATGGTGTCAATGTGACGGTGATGGAGTGAGTGTGAGGGAGTCAGGGTGACTGTGATGGAGTGAGGATGTCAGGGTCACAGTGATGAAGTGAGTGTGAGACTGTCAGGGTGAAAGTGATGGAGTCAGTGTGCGGGGGTTGGGCAATGGTGAAGGAGTAAATGTGAGGGGGTTAGGGTGACAGTCATGGAGTGAGTGTGAGGGGCTCAGGGTGAGTGTGATGGAGTGTGGGTCTCAGGGGCACAGTGATAGAGTGAGTGCGAGAGGTCAGGGTGACGGTGATGGAGTGAATGTGAGGGGTCAGTGTGACAGTGACGGAGTGACTGTAAGGGGGTCAGGGTGACAGAGATGGAGTGAGAGTGACGGTGTCATTGTGACAGTGATAGAGTGAGTGTGAGGAGATCGGGGGATGGTGATGGAGTGAGTGTTAGAGGGTCAGGGTGATGGTGATGGAGTGACTGTGAGGGGTTTAAAATGACAGAGATGGAGTGAGCGTGAGACGCTCAGGGTGACGGTGATGGAGTGAGTGAGAGGGGGTCAGTGAGACCTTGATGGAGTGAGTGTGAGAGGTACAGGGTGACAGTAATAGAACGAGTGTGACGGGGTCTGTATGATGGTGACATAGTGAGTGTGAAGGGCTCAGAGTGACGGTGGTGGAGCGAGTGTGTGGAGGTCATGGTGATGGAGTGTGTGGACGTCAGGGTGATGGTGATGAAGTAAGGGTGAGGGGGTCAATGTGACGGTGATGGAGTGAGCGTGAGGGAGTCAGGGTGACTGTGATGGAGTGAGGGTGAGCGGCTCAGTATGACGGTTATGGAGTGAGTGGGAGGGGGTGAGGGTGACAATGACGGAGTGAGTCTAAGTGGGTAAGGATGACTGTGATAGTGTGAGTGTGAGGGGTCAGTGTGAAAGTGATGGAGTGAGTGTGAGATGTTCAGGGTGACGGTGATGGAGTGAGTGTGAGAGGGTCAGGAAACAGTGATGGAGAGAATGTGACGTCCAGGGTGACGCTGATGGAGTTTGTGTGAGGGATCAGTGTGACATAGATGGAGTGAGTGTGGGGGTCAGGTTGACAGAGATGGAGTGAATGTGAGGGGTCAAGGTGGTGATGGCAGAATGAGTGTGAGTGGGTCCGTGTAACGGTAACAGAGTGTGTGTGAGCTGGTCAGGGTGACGGTGATGGAGTGAGTGTGAAGATATCAGTGTGACTGAGATGAAGGGAGTGTGAGGGGTAAGAGTGACCGATATGGAGTTTGTGTGATGGGGTCAGGATGATGGTGATGGATTGACCGTGAGTGTGTCAGTGTGACGGTGATGGAGTGAGTGTGAGGGGTCAGGGTGACAGTATGAAGTAAGTATGAGTGGGCTGGGTGATGGTGATGCAGTGAGTATGAGCGGCTCAGTGTGACGGTGATAGAGTGAGTGTGAGTGAGAGAGGATCAGGGTGACGGTGATGCAGTACGTGTGAGTGAGTCAGGGTGATAGTGACGGAGTGAGTGTGAGGGGGTCAGGCTCACGGTGACGGAGTGAGAGTGAGGGTGTCAGGGCGATGGTGATAGAGTGACTGTAAGGGGGTCAGGGTGACACAGATGGAGTGAGTGTGAGGGTGTCATTCTGTCAGTGATGGAGTGAGTGTGAGGGGATCTGGGGATGGTGATAGAGTGAGTGTGAGGGGGTCAGGCTGATGGTGATAGAGTGAGTGTAAGTGAGTCAGGGTGATAGTGATGGAGTGAGTATGAGCGGGACAGGGTGACCATGATGGAATTTGTGTGAGGGGCTCAGTGTGACAGTGATGGAGTGAGAGTAAGCGGTCAGTGTGACTGAGATGGCGTGATTATGAGAGGGTCAGGGTGAAAGTGATGGAGTGAGTCTGAGGGGGCTGGGTGATGGTGAAGGAGTATGTGTGAGGGGGTTAGGGTGACAGTGATGGAGTGAGTGTGAGGGGATCAGTGTGACGTTGATGAAGTGAGTATGAGGGGGCTTGGTGATGGTGATGCAAGTGGGTATGAGGGGCTCAGTGTGACGGTGATAGAGTAAGTGTGAGTGAGTCAGGGTGACGGTATGCACTACGTGTGAGGGATTCAGCATGATGGTGAGAGAGTGAGTGTGAGGGGGTTAGGCTCACGGTGATGGAGTGAGTGTGAGGGTGTCAGGGTGATGATGTAGTAAGGGTGAGGGAGACAGGGTGACAGCGATGGTGTGAGTATGAGGGGTCAGAGTGACGGTGAGTGAGAGAGTGTGAGGGGTTCAGGGAGAAGAGGATGGAGTGAGTGTGAAGGGGTCAGGGTGAGGGCGATGGAGTGAATATGAGTGGGTCTGGGTGACAGTGATGGAGCGAGTGTGAGGGGGTCAGGTGGACAGTGATGGAGTGAGTGTGATGGCGTCAGGCTGATGGTGATGGAGTGAGTATGAGGGGGCCAGTTGACCGTGATGGAATTTGTGTTAGGGGCTCAGTGTTAAAGTGATGGAGTGAGAGTAAGTGGTCAGTGTGACTGTGATGGCGTGATTATGAGAGGGTCAGGGTAAAAGTGATGGAGTGTGTCTGAGGGGCTGGGTGATGGTTAAGGATTAAGTGTGAGGGGGCTAGGGTGACAGTGATGGAGTGAGTGAGAGAGTGTCAGGGTGACCGTGATGGAGTGAGCATGAGGATGTCAGGTTTACTGTGATGGACTGAGTGTGAGATGTTCAGGATGTCTGTGATGGTGTGAATGTGAGATGTTCAGGTTGGCGGTGATGGAGTGAGTGTGAGGGTGTCAGTGTGACGGTGATGGAGTAAGTCTGAGGGGGATTGGTGATGGTGATGCAGTGAGTATGAGGGGCTCACTGTGACGGTGATAGATTGAGTGTGAGTGAGAGAGGATCAGGGTGACGGTGATGCAGTAAGTGTGAGGGAGTCAGTGTGATGGTGAGAGAGTGAGTGTGAGGGGGTTAGGCTCACGATGGTGGAGTGATTGTGAGGGTGTCAGGGTGATGATGCAGTAAGGGTGAGGGAGACAGGGTGACAGTGATGGCGTGTGTATGAGGGGTCAGGGTGACGGTGAGTGAGAGAGTGTGAGGGGTTCAGAGAGAAGAGGATGGAGAGAGTGTGAGGGGGTCAGGGTGAGGGTGATGGAGTGAGTATGAGTGGGTCTTGGTGACAGTGATGGAGTGAGTGTGAGGGGGTCAGGTGGACAAGTGATGGAGTGAGTGTGATGGGGTCAGGCTGATGGTGATGGAGTGAGTATGAGGGGGCCTGGGTGACCGTGATGGAATTTGTGTTAGGGGCTCAGTGTGCCAGTGATGAAGTGAGAGTAAGTGGTCAGTGTGACTGTGATGGCGTGATTATGAGACGGTCAGGGTGAAAGTGATGGAGTGAGTCTGAGGGGGCTGGGTGATGGCGAAGAAGTAAGTGAGAAGGGGTTAGGGTGAAAGTGATGGAGTGAGTGAGAGGGTGTCAGGGTTACTGTGATGGAGTGAGTGTGAGATGTTCAGGGTGGAAGTGATGGAGTGAGTGTGAGGGTGTCAGTGTGACGGTGATGGAGTGAGTATGAGGGGGATTGGTGATGGTGATGCAGTGAGTATGAGGGGCTCACTGTGACGGTCATAGAGTAAGTGTGAGTGAGAGAGGATCAGGGTGACGGTGATGCAGTACGTGTGAGGGAGTCAGGGTGATGGTGAGAGAGTGAGTGTGAGGGGGTTAGGCTGATGGTGATGGAGTGAGTATGAGGGGGTCAGCGTGACCATGATGGAATTTGTTTGAGGGGCTCAGTGTGACAGTAATGGAGTGAGAGTAAGGGGTTAGTGTGACTGTGATGGCGTGATTATGAGAGGGTCAGGGTGAAAGTGATCGAGTGAGTCTGAGGGGGCTGAGTGATGGTGAAGGAATAAGTGCGAGGGGGTTAGGGTGAAAGTGATGGAGTGAATGTGAGGGTGTCAGGGTGACGGTGAAGGAATAAGTGCGAGGGGGTTAGGGTGAAAGTGATGGAGTGAATGTGAGGGTGTCAGGGTGACGGTGATGGAGTGAGTATGAGGGGTCAGTGTGAAAGTGATGGAGAGCGTATGAGATGTTCAGTGTGACGGTGATGGAGGGAGTGTGACTGGGTCAGGGTGACGGTGATGGAGTGAGTGTGAAAATGTCAGTGTGACTGTGATGAAGTGGGTGGGGGGGTTAGAGTGACCGATACGGAGTGTGTGTGATGGGGTCAGGATGATGGTGATGGAGTGAGGGTGAGGGGTTCAGTGTGACTATGATGGATTGAGCGTGAGTGAGTCAGTGTGAGGGTGATGCAGTGAGTGTGAGGGGTCAGGGTGACAGTGATGGAGTGAGTGTGAGGGGTCAGGATGACAGTGATGGAGTGAGTATGAGGGGACTGGGTGATGGTGATGCAGTGAGTATGATTGGCTCAGTGTGATGGTGATAGAGTGAGTGTGAGTGAGAGAGGGTCAGGTTGACTTTGATGCAGTACGTGTGAGGGAGTCAGGGTGATGGTGAGAGAGTGAGTGTGAGGGGGTCAGGCTCACGGCGATGGAGTGAGTGTGAGGGGGTCAGGTTGAGGTTGATGGAATGAGTATGAGTGGGTCAGGGTGACAGTGATGGAGTGAGTGTGTGGGGGTGAGGCTGATGGTGATAGAGTGTCCGAAAGGGGTTCAGGGTGACAGAGATGGAGTGAGTGTGAGGGTGTCATTCTGTCAGTGATGGAGTGAGTGTGAGTGGATCGGGGACAGTGATAAAGTGAGTGTGAGGGGGTCAGCCTGATGGTGATAGAGTGAGTGTGAGTGAGTCAGGGTGATGGTGATGGAGTGAGTATGAGGGGTCAGGGTGTCCGTGGTGGAATTTGTGTGAGGGGCTCAGTGTGACAGTGATGGAGTGAGAGTAAGGGGTCAATGTGACTGTGATGGCGTGATTATGAGAGAGTCCAGCTGAAAGTGATGGAGTGAGTCTGAGGGGGCTGGGTGATGGTGAAGGAGTAAGAGTGAGAGGGTTAGGGTGACAATGATGGAGTGAGTGTGATGGGGTCTGTGTGACGGTGATGGAATGAGTGTGAGATGTACAAGATGACGGTGATGGAGTGAGTGTGAGGTGTCTTCTGACGATGATGGAGTGAGTGTGAGGGGGTCAGTGTCACGGTGATGGAGTGAGTGTGAGGGGGTCCGGGTGACAAAGATGGAGACAATGTGAGGGGTCAAGGTGGTGATGGCAGAGTGAGTGTGAGTGGGTCCGTGTAACGGTAACAGAGTGTGTGACAGCCAGTCAGGATGTCGGTGATGGAGGGAGTGAGACTGGTTCAGGGTGACGGTGATGGAGTGAGTGTGAAAGTGTCAGTGTGACAGCGATGAAGTGTGTTTGAGGGGGTCAGAGTGACTGTGATGGATTGAGCGTGAGTGAGTCAGTGTGACGGTGATGGAAAGACTATGAGTGGTCAGTGTGACAGTAACGGAGTGAGTATGAGGGGGCTGGTTGATGGTGTTGGAGTGAGTATGAGGGGCTCAGTGTGACGGTGATAGAGTGAGTGTGAGTGAGAGAGGGTAAGGGTGACGGTGATGCAGTGCATGTGAGGAAGTCATGGTGATGGTGATGGAGTGAGTGTGAGCGGTTCAGGCTCACGGTGATGGACTGAGTGTGAGGGTGTCAGGGTGATGGTGATGGAATGAGTTTGAGGGGGTCAGCGTGATGATGATGCAGTAAGGGTGATGGAGACAGAGTGACAGTGATGGTGTGAGTGTGAGGGGACAGGGTGAGGATGATGGACTGAGTATGAGTGGGTCAGGGTGACAGTGATGGAGTAAGTGTGAGGGGTTCAGGGTGATAGCGATGGAGCGTGTGGGAGCAATTCGGGGAACAGTGGTGGAGTGAGAATGTGGGTTACAGTGTGGCAGGGATGGAGTGAGTGTGAGGGGTTGATTGTGACGGCGGTGCAGTGAGTGTGGGGGGTGTCAGGGTGAGGGTGATGTAGTGTGTGTGGGGGGTCAGGGTGAGGGTGATGGAGTGAATGTTTGGGGGTCAGGGTGACAGTGGTGGAGTGAATGTGAGAGCGTCAGTGTTAGGGTGGTGTAATGAGAGTGAGGGGGGTTAGGGTGATGGAGATGGAGTGAGTGTGAGGGGTTCCATGTGACGGTGATGGGTTGAGTAAGAGGCGGTCAGGGTGAGGGTAATGGAGTGAATGTGTGGTGATCATGGTGACAGTGATGGAGTGAATGTGAGGGCGTCAGTGTTAGGGTGATGTAATGAGAGTGAGGGGGTTAGGGGGATGGAGATGGAGTGAATGTGAGGGGTCTTGTGACGATGATGGAGTGAGTGTGAGGGGTCAGTGTTACAGAGATGGAGTGAGTGTGAGCGGTCAGGATGTCAGTGATGGAGTGAGTGTGAGGGGTCAAAGTGGTGATGGCAGAGTGAGTGCGAGTTGGTCCGTGTAACAGTAACAGAGTGTGTGTGAGCCGGTCAGGGAGTCGGTGATAGAGGGAGTGTGACTGGGTCAGTGTGACGGTGATGGAGTGAGTGTGAAAATGTCAGTGTGACTGTGATGAAGTGAGTGTGGGGGGTTAGAGTGACCGATATGGTGTGTGTGTGATGGGGTCAGGATGATGGTGATGGAGTTAGTGTGAGTGGGTCAGGGTGAAGGTGATGGATTGAGCATGAGTGAGTCAGTGTGACAGTGATGGAGTGAGTATGAGGGAGCTGGGTGATGGTGATGCAGTGAGTATGAGGGGCTCAGTGTGAGGGTGATAGAGTGAGTGTGAGTGAGAGAGGGTCAGGGTGACGGGATGCAGTACGTGTGAAGGAGTCAGGGTAAAGGTGACGGAGTGAGTATGGGGGGGTCAGGCTCACGGTGATGGAGTGAGTGTGAGGGTGTCAGCGTGTTGGTGATGGAGTGACTTTGAGGGGTCAGGGTGATGATGCAGTAAGGTTGAGGGAGACAGGGTGACCGTGATGGCGTGAGTGTGAGAGGTCAGGTTGACGGTGAGTAAGAGAGTGTGAGATGTTCAGGGTGATAGTGATGGAGTGAATGTGAGGGGGTCAGGGTGATGGTGATGCAGTGAGTATAAGGGGGTCAGAGTGAAAGCGATGGAGCGTGTGGGAGCAATTTTGGGGACAGTGATGGATTTAGAATGAGGGTTTCAGTGTGACAGAGATGGAGTGAGTGTGAGGGGTTGAGTGTGACGGCGATGGAGTGAGTGTGGTGGGTTCAGGGTGAGGGTGATGGAGTGAGTGTGAGGGGGTCAGGGTGAGGGTGATGGAGTGAATGTGAGGGCGTCAGTTTTCGGGTGATGTAATGAGAGTGAGGGGGTTAGGGGGGAATGGAGATGGCGTGAGTGTGAGGGGTTCTGTATGTCCGTGATGGATTGAGTAAGATGGGGTCAGGGTGACAGTGATGGAGTGAGTGTGAGAGGTTCGGAACGACGGTGATGGAGTGAGTGTTAGGGGGTCAGGATGAGAAGATGGAGTGAGTGTGGGACTCAGGTTGAAGGTGAAGGAGTGAGTATGAGGTGGTCAGGGTGAAAGAAATGTAGTGAGTGTGAGGGGGTCGGGGTGACGGTGATGGACTGAGTTCGAGTGTGTCACGGTTACTCTGATGCAGTGAGTGACAAAGTGTCAGGGTGATGATGATGGAGTTAGACTGAGGGGTCTTGGTAACGGTGTTGGAGTGAGTGTAAGGGGTCAGGGTAACAGTATTGGAGTGAGTGTGAGGGGTCAGGGTAACGGTATTGGAGCGAGTATGAGGGAGTCAGCGTGATGGTGATGGAGTGAGTTTGAAAAATCAGCGTGACGGTGATGGAGTGAGTGAGAGGTCGTCAGGATGACAGTGATGGAGTGAGTGTGAGTTGGTCAGGGTGACTGTGATGAATTGAGTGTGAGGGGGTCAGTGTGACAGTGATGGAGTGAGAGTGAGGCAGTCAGTGTGACAGCGATGGAGTGAGTGTGAGGGGTCAGGGTGACGGTGATGGAGTGAGTGAGAGAGGGTCAGGGTGACGGTGATGCAATACGTGCGAGGGAGTCAGGGTGATGGTGATGGAGTGAGTTTGAGGGGGTCAGGGTGATGATGATGCAGTAAGGGTGAGGGAGACAGGGTGACAGTGATGGCGTGAGTGTGAGTGGTCAAGGTGATGTTGACAAAGAGAGTGTGAGGGGATCAGGGTAAAGGTGATGGAGTGAGTATAGGGGTATCAGTTTGAAAGTGATGGAGCGTGTGGGAGCAATTTGGGGGACATGAATGGAGGGAGAATGAGGGGTTCAGTGTGACAGAGATGGAGTGAATGTGATAGGCTGAGTGTGTCGGCGATGGAGTGAGTGTGTGGTTGTCAGGGTGAGGGTGATGAAGTGAGTTGAGCAGGTCAGGAAGATGGTGACGGACAGAATGTGTGGTGGGTGAGGGTGAGAGTGATGGAGTGAGTGTGAGCGGGTTAGGGTGACCTTGATGGAGTGATTGAGAAAGGGTCAGGGTGACAGCGATGGAGTGAGTGCGACTGGGTCTGTATGACGGTCACATAGTGAGTGTGACCGGCTCAGAGTGACGGTGGATGGAGCAAGTGTGAGGGTACCATTGTGACGGTGTTGGAGTGAGTGTGAGGTGATCATGGTGATGGTGATGGAGTGAGTGTGAGGGGTGTCAGGGTGACAGTGATGGATTGAGTTTGAGGGGGTCAGTGGGACAGTGATGGAGTGAGAGTGAGGCGGTCAGGGTGACATTGATGGAGTGAGTATGAGGGGGTCAGGGTGACGTTGATAGAGTGAGTGTGAGGGGTTCAGTGTAATGGTGATGGAGTGAGTGTGAGGGGTTCAGTGTGATGGTGAAGTAATTAGTGTGAGGGGGTCATGTACATGGTGACAGAGTGAGTGTCAGCATGACAGCGATGGAGCGAATGTGAGGGGGTCAGTGTGATGGTGATGGAATCAGTACGAGGGGGTGATGGTGATAGTGATCGAGTGAGTGTGAAGGGATGTGGTTGATGCTGAGGGAGTTAGCGTGATAGGATCAAAGAGACGCTGATGGAGTGAGTGTGAGAAGGAGATGTGGACAGAGATGGAGCGAGTGTGAGGGGGTCGGTGTGATGGTGATGGACTGATTGCGGGGGGGTCAGGGTGAGGTTGATGGAGTGAGAGTGAGGGTGTCAGTGTGACGGTGATGGAGCGACTGTGAGGGGGTCAGGGTGACGGTGATGGAGTGTGTGTGAGGGGTCAGGGTGATGGTGACGAGAGAGTTTGAGGGGTGCAGGCTGATGGTGATGGAGTGAGTGTGCGGGGATAAGGGTGACGTCGATGGATTGAGTGAGACGGGTACTGTGTAATGGTGACAGAGTGAGTGTGAGTGGTCAGCGTGACAGCGATGGTGCGAGTGTGAGGGAATCGGTGTGATGCTGATGGAGTGAGTGCGAGGGGGTCATGGTGATGGTGATGGAGAGAGTGTGAGGAAATCAGTGTGAAGGTGATGGAGTGACTGTGAGGAGATCGGGGAGAGGGAGATGGAGTGACTGCGAGGGGGACAGGGTGACAGTAATGGAGTAAGTGTGAGGGGGACAGGGTGACAGTAATGGAGTGAGTGTGAGGGGGTCAGGGTGATGGTGATGGAGTGAATGTACAGGGGTCAGGGTGACAGTGGTAGAGTGAGGGTGAGGGGATCAGTATGACAGAGATAGAGTAAGTGTTAGAGTGTTAGGGTGATGGTGATGGAGTGACTGTGAGGGGGTCAGGGTGACAGTGATGGACTGAGTGTGAGGGACTCAGTGTGATGGTGATGGAGTGAGTGTGAGGGGGTCAGGGTGATGGTGATGGAGTGAGTATACAGGGGTCAGGGTGACAGTGGTGGAGTGAGTGTGAGGGGATCAGTATGACAGAGATAGAGTAAGTGTTAGAGTGTTAGGGTGATGGGGATGGAGTGACTGTGAGGAGGTCAGGTTGACAGAGATGGAGTGAGCATCAAAGGGTCAGGTGACGGTGATGGAATGAGTGTGAGGGGGTCATGGTGATGGAGTGAGTGTGAGGGCCGCAGTGTGACTTTGATGGAGTGAGTGACAGGGACAGGGTGATGCTGATGGAGTGACTGTGAGAGGGTCAGGGTGACAGAGATGGAGTGAGTGTGAGAGGGTTAGAGTGACGGTGATGGAGTCAATTTGAGGGGGTCAGGTGATGGTGATAGAGTAAGTGTGAGAGGATCGGGGGATGGTGATGGAGTGAGTGTGCGGGGGTCAGAGTGACAGAGATGGAGTAAGTGTGACGGGATAGAGGGACGGTGATGGAGTGAGCGTGAGAGGGTAGGGTGATGGGGATGGAGTGACGCTGAGGGGCTCAGTGTGACTTTGTTGGAGTGAGTGTGAGGGGGTCAGGGTGACAGTGATGGGGTGAGTGTGAGGGGATCGGGGACGGTGATGGAGTGAGTGGGGGTGTTAGGCGTGATGGTGATGGAGTGAGTGTGAGGGGGGTCAGGGGGATGTTGATGGAGTGAGTGTGAGGGGCTCAGTGTGACTTTGATGGAGTGAGTGCGAGAGGATCAGGGTGATGGTGATGGATTAAGTGTGAGGGTGTCATTGTGACAGTCATGGAGTGAGCATGAGATGGTCAGGGTGACGGTGATGGAGTGAGTGTGAGGGGGTCAGGGTGATGGTGATGGAGTGACTGTGAGGGGGTCAGGTGGAGAGAGATGGAGTGAGCGTGAGAGGGTCAGGGTGACGGTGTTGGAGTGAGTATGAGGGCGTCAGGGTGATGGTGATGGAGTGACTGTGAGGGGGTCAGGTGGACAGAGATGGAGTGAGTGTGAGAGGGTCAGTGTGACGGTGATGGAGTCAGTGTGAGGGGCTCAGTGTGACTTTGATGGATTGAGTGTGAGAGGGTCAGGGTGACGGTGATGGAGTGAGTGTGAGGGGGTGTGGGTGACAATGATGGAGTGAGTGTGATGGGCTCAGAGTGACAGGGAAGGAGAGAATGTGTGGGGTTCAAGGTGGCGGTGAAGGAGCGAGTGTGAGAGATTCAGGGTGGCAGTGATAGAATGAGTGCCATGGGGTCTGTATGATGGTGACACACTGAGTGTGACGGGCACAGAGTGACGGTGATGGAGCCAGTGTGAGGGTACAATTGTGACAGTGATGATGTGAGTGTGAGGGGATCAGGGACAGTGTTGGAGTGAGTGTGAGTGTGTCATTCTGATAATGATGGAGTGAGTGTGAGGGGATCAGGGGATGGGGATAGAGTGAGTGTGCGGGGGTCAGGGTGAAAGTGATGGAGTGACTGAGAGGGGGTCAGGTGGACAGAGATGGAGTGAGCATGAGAGGGTCAGGGTGACGGTGATGGAGTGGATGTGAGGGGGTCAGGATGACGGTGATGTAGTGAGTGTGAGGGGCTCAGTGGAACGGTGATGGAGTGAGTGTGTGAGGGTCAGGGTGATGGTGATGGAGTCAGTGTGAGGGGGTCTGTGTGACGGTGTTGGAGTGAGTGTGAGTGTGTCATTGTGACAGTGATGGAGTGAGTGTAAGTGTATCGGGGGCCGGTGATGTAGTGAGTGTGTGGGGGTCGGTGTGACGCCGATAGAGTGAGTGTGAGGGGGTCAGGGGAATGGTGATGGCGTGAGTGTGAGGGGCTCAGTGTGACTTTGATGGAGTGAGTGTGAGAAGGTCAGGGTGACGGTGTTGGAGTGAGTGTGAGGGTGCCATTGTGACAGTGATGGAATGAGTGTAAAGGGATCGGGGGCCAGTGATGTAGTGAGTGTGTGGGGGTCAGGGTGACAATGATTGAGTGAGTGAGAGGGGGTCGGGGGATGGTGATGGCGTGAGTGTGTGGGGGTCAGTGTGACAGTGATGGGGTGAGTGTGAAGGGACCGGGGGATGGTGATGTAGTGAGTGTGAGGGGGGTCAGGATGATGGTGATGGAGTGAGTGAGAGGGGGTCAGGGTGATGGTGATGGAGTGAGTGTGAGGGGCTCAGTGTCACTTTGATGGAGTGAGTGCGAGAGGGTGAGGGTGATGGTGATGCAGTCATTATGAGGGGGTCAGTATGAAGGTGATGTATTGAGTGTGAGTATATCATTGTGACAGTGATGGAGCGAGTGTGAGTGGATCGGGAGACGGGGATGGAGTGAGTGTGCGGGGGCCAGGGTGACAGTGATGGAGTGACTGAGAGGGGGTCAGGTGGACAGAGTTGGAGTGAGCGTGAGAAGGTCAGGGTGACGGTGATGGAGTGAGTGTGAGGGGGTGAGGGTGAGTGTGATGGAGTGACTGTGAGGGGGTCAGGTGGACAGAGATGGAGTGAGCGTGAGAGGGTCAGGGTGACGGTGATGGAGTGAGTGTGAGGGGGTGAGGGTGATGGTGATGGAGTGAGTGTGACGGGCTCAGAGTGACAGGGAAGGAAAGAATGTGTGGGGTTCAAGGTGGCGGTGAAGGAGCGAGTGTGAGAGATTCAGGGTGGCAGTGATAGAATGAGTGCAACGGGGTCTGTATGATGGTGACACACTGAGTGTGACGGGCACAGAGTGACGGTGATGGAGCCAGTGTGAGGGTACCATTGTGACAGTGATGAGGTGAGTGTAAGGGGATCAGGGGACAGTGTTGGAGTGAGTGTGAGTGTGTCATTCTGACAATGATGGAGTGAGTGTGAGGTGATCAGGGGATGGGGATGGAGTGAGTGTGCGGGGGTCAAGGTGAAAGTGATGGAGTGACTGAGAGGGGGTCAGGTGGACAGAGATGGAGTGAGCATGAGAGGGTCAGGGTGACGGTGATGGAGTGGATGTGAGGAGGTCAGGATGGCAGTGATGTAGTGAGTGTGAGGGGCTCAGTGGAACGGTGATGGAGTGAGTGTGAGAGGGTCAGGGTGATGGTGATGGAGTCAGTGTGAGGGGGTCTGTGTGACGGTGTTGGAGTGAGTGTGAGTGTGTCATTGTGACAGTGATGGAGTGACTGAGAGGGGGGCAGGTGGACAGAGTTGGAGTGAGCGTGAGAAGTTCAGGGTGACGGTGATGGAGCGAGTGTGAGGGGGTCAGGATGACGGTGATGTAGTGAGTGTGAGGGGCTCAGTGTGACTTTGATGGAGTGAGTGTGCGGTGGTCAGGGTGCTGGTGATTGAGTTACTGTGAGAGGGTCAGTTTGACAGAGACGGAGTGAGTGTGAGCGGGTCAGTGTGACAGTGATAGAGGGAGTGCGACAGGGTCTGCATGATGGTGACACAGTGAGTGTGACGGGCTCAGAATGACGGTGATGGAGCGAGTGTGAGGGTGTCAATGTGACAGTGAAATAGCGAGTGTGAGTGTTTCATGGTGATGGTGACGGAGTGAATGTGAGATGGTCAGGGTGACTGTCATGGTCTGGGTTTGAGGGGGTACATGTGACAGTGATGGAGTGAGAGTGAGGGGGATAGGGTGACATCAATAGAGTGAGTGTGAGGGGTCCAGTGTAACGGTGATGGAGTGAGTGTGAAGGGTTAAGTGCAATGGTGATGGAGTGAGTGTGAGGACGTCATAGTGATGGCGACAGAGTGAGTGTGAGTGGGTCAGCGTGACAGTGATGGAGCGAGTGTGATGGGGTCGGTGTGACGCTGATAGGATGAGCGTTTTAGAGTCATGACGACAGTGATGGAGTGAGTGTGATGGGTTTAGTGTGATGGTGCTGGAGTGAGTGTGAGGGTGTCATTGTGAGAATGATGCAGTGAGTGTGAGAGGCTCAGTGTGAATTTGATGGAGTGAGTGAGAGAGGGTCAGGGTGCCGGTGATGGAGTCAGTGTGAGGGGGTCAGTGTGAATTTGATGGAGTGAGTGTGAGGGTGTCATTGTGAGAATGATGCAGTGAGTGTGAGGGGATCGGGGAACTGTGATGGATTGAGTGTGAGGGGCTCCGGGTGATGGTGATGATGATGGAGTGAGTGTGAGGGGCTCAGGGTGATGGTGATGGAGTGAGTGTGAGGTGGACAGGGTGATGGTGATGAAGTGCGTGTGAGAGGCTCAGTGTGAATTTGATGGAGTGAGTGAGAGAGGGTCAGGCTGCCGGTGATGGAGTCAGTGTGAGGGGGTCAGTGTGAATTTGATGGAGTGAGTGTGAGGGTGTCATTGTGACAGTGATGGAGTGAGTGTGAGGGGATTGGGGGATGGGGATGGAGTGAGTGTTAGGTGGTCCGGGTGACAGTGATGGAGTGAGCGTGAGAGGTTCAGGGTGACGGTGATGGAGCGAGTGTGAGGGGGTCAGGGTGGCGGTGATGTAGTGAGTGTGGCGGGCTTAGTGTGACTTTGATGGAGAGAGTGTGAGGGGGTCAGTGCGACAGAAATGGAGAGAGAGTGATTGTTTCAGGATGATGGCAATTGAGTGGGTGTGAGGGGCTCAGGGTGAGAGTGATGGAGTGTGTGTAATGGGTTCAGGGTGACGGTGTTGGAGTGAGTGTGCGAGGGTCAGGGTGACGGTGATGGAGTGAATGTGTGGGTGTTATGGTGACAGTGATGGAATGTGTGCGAGGGTGTCAATGTGAAGTTGATGGAGTGAGTGTGAGGGGACTGGGAGGTGATGGAGTGAGTGTGCTGGGGTGAGGGTGGCAGTGATGCGGTGAGTGTGAGGGGATCGGGGGACGGTGATGGAGTGAATGTGAGAGGGTCAGGGTGATGGTGGTGGAGTGACTGTGAGAGGGTCAGGTTGACAGAGATGGAGTGAGTGTGAGCGGGTCAGTGTGACATTGATGGAGTGAGTGTGAGTGGTTCAGGGTGGCAGTGATAGAGACAGTGCGACGGGTTTGTATGATGGTGACATCGTGAGTATGACCAGCTCAGAGTGATGGTAATGGAGTAGGGTAAGCATTTCATGGTGATGGTGACGGAGTGAGTGTGAGACAGTCAGGGTGACCAACATGGTCTGAGTTTGAGGGGGTCCATGTGACAGTGATGGAGTGAGAGTGAGGAGATTAGGGTAACATCAATGGAGTGAGTGAGGGGTTCAGTGTAACGGAGATGGAGTGAGTGTGAGGGGTTAAGTGCAACGGTGATGGAGTGATTGTGAGGAGGTCATGGTGATGGTGACAGAGTGAGGGTGAGTGGGTCAGCGTGACAGTGATGGAGCGAGTGTGATGGGGTCAGTGTGACGCTGATAGAGTGAGTGTTTTGGGGGTCATGGCGACGGTGATGGAGTGTGTGTGAGGGGTTTAGTGTGACGGTGATGGAGTGAGTGAGTGTGAGGGGGTCATGGTGATGGTGATGGAGTCAGTGAGAGGAGGTCAGTGTGACGGTGTTGGAGTGAGTGTGAGGGCGTCATTGTGACAGTGATTGAGTGAGTGAGAGGGGGTCAGGGGGATGGTGACGGCGTGAGTGTGAGGGTTCAGTGTGATAGTGCTGAGGTGAGTGTGAGGAGATCGGGGGACGATGATGGAGTGAGTGTGAGGGGGTCAGGGTGATGGTGATGGAGTGAGAGTGAGGCGGTCAGGGTGAAGGTGATGAAGTGCGTGTGAGGGGGTCAGTGTGGCGCTGATGGAGTTAGTGTGGGGGGTCAGTGTGACGGTGATGGAGTTAGTTTGGAGGGGTCAGGATGACGGTGATGGAGTGAGTATATGGCTGCCAGAAGACAGTGATGGAGTGAGTATGAGGGGTTCAGGGTGACATTGATGGAGTGAGTGTGAGGGGTCCAGGGTGACAGTAATGGAGTGAATGTGAATGGGTCAGTGTGACCGAGATGGGGTGAGTGTGAGGGGGTCAGTGTGATGGTGATGGAGTGAGTGTGAGGGTGTCAGTGTGGCGCTGATGGAGTTAGTGTGGGGGGGTCAGTGTGACGGTAATGGAGTTAGTTTGGAGGGGTCAGGATGACGGTGATGGAGTGAGTGTGTGAGGGCCAGGGTGACAGTGATGTAGTGAGTGTATGGCTGTCAGAAGAAAGTGATGGAGTGAGTATGAGGGGTTCAGGGTGACATTGATGGAGTGAGTGTGAGGGGCACAGGGTGACAGTAATGGAGTGAATGTGAATGGGTCAGTGTGACCGAGATGGGGTGAGTGTGAGGGGGTCAGTGTAATGGTGATGGAGTGAGTGTGAGGGGGTCAGTGTGACCATGATGGTAGTGTGTGAGGGGATCAGTGTGTCGAAGATGAAGTGTGTGTGAGGGGGTCAGTGTAATGGTATGGAGTGAGTGTGTGAGGGTCAGGGTACAGTAATGGAGTGAGGGTGAGGCAGTCAGAGTAACTGTGATGGAGTGAGTGTAAGATGTTCAGTGCGACGGTTAATGAGTGAGTGTGTCGGGGTCAGTGTGACGGTGATGAAGAGACTGTGAGGAGGTCAGTGTGATGGTGATGGAGTGACTGTGAGGAGGTCAGTGTGATGGTGATGGAGTGAGTGTGAGGGGATCAGTGTGACGGTGATGGAGTGAGTGAGAGAAGGTCTGTGTGATGGTGATGGAGAGACTGTGAGAAGGTCAGTGTGATGGTGATGGAGTGACTGTGAGGAGGTCAGTGTGATGATGATGGAGTGAGTGTGGGGCGATCAGTGTGACAATGATGGAGTGAGAGTGAGTGTGTCACTGTGACCATGATGGAGAGAGTGTGAAGGGGTCGCTGTGACTGTGATAGAGTGAATGTTAGGAGGTCGTGGTGGCTGTGATACAGTGAGTGTGACAGTAGTGGGACAGTGACTGAGTGAGTGTGAGGGTGTCAGGGTGACTGTGTTGGATTGCATGTGACGGGGTCAGTGTGACGGTGATGAAGTGAGTGTGATGGAGTCAGTGTGAAAGTGATTGGGTGAGTGTGATGGTGTCAGTGTGATGGTGATGTAGTGAGTGTGAGGCATTCAGGGTGAAGGTGATAAAGTGAGTGTGAGGGGGTCAGGGTGACAGTGATGGAGTGAGTGTGGGGGTTCAGGGTGACGGTGACAGAGTGAGTGTGAGGGGGTTCGTGTGATGGTAATAGACTGAGTGTGAGGGGGCCAGTGTGATGGCAATGGCGTAAGTGTGATGCGGTCACACTCATGGAGATGGAGTGAGTGTGATGGGGTCAGGATGACGATGATGGAGTGAGTGTGAGGGATTCAGGGTGATGGTGATGCAATGAGTGCGATGGCATCAGGGTAACGGTGATGGAGTGAGTATGAGGGGGTCAGTGTGACAGAAATAGAGTGAGTGTGAGGGGTTCAGGAAGACGGCGATGGTATGAGTGTGAGGGGGTCAGGGTGACAGTGATGGAGTGTGTGTAATGGGTTCTGGGTGACGGTGATGGAGTGAATAGATGTGTGTTATGGTGACAGTGATGGAATGAGTGTGAGTGGATCAATGTGTCGGTGATTAAGTGAGTGCGTGGGTGTCAGGATGATTGTGTTGGAGTGAGTTTGAGGGGGTCAGGATGAAGGTGATGGAGTGAGTGTAAGGTTGTCAGGGTGAAGGTGATGGAGTGTGTGTGTGAGGGGTTCAGAGTGACAGTGAAGGAGTGCGTGTGAGGCGGTCAGTGTGATGATGATGGAGTTAGTGTGAGGGGGTCATTATGATGGTGATGGAGTGAGTACGAGTGGGTCAGGGTGACGGTGATGGAATGAGTGTAAGGTTGTCAGAGTGAAGGTGATGGAGTGAGTGTGAGCGGGGTCAGGGTGACGGTGATGGAGTGAGTGTGAGGAGGTCAGTGTGACAGTGATGGAGTGAGTGTGAGGGGGTCAGTTTGATGGCGATGGAGTGAGTATGAGAGGGTCAGGGTGAAGGTGATGGAGTGTGTTTGAGTGGTAAATGTGATGGTGATGTAGTGAGTGTGGGGGATCAGTGTGAAAGTGATTGGCTAAGTGTGAGCGTGTCAGTGTGATGGTGAATTAGTGAGTAATAGGGGGTCAGTGTGACCGAGATGGAGTGTGTGTGAGGGGGTCAATGTGGCCACGATGGAGAGTGTGTGAATGGATCAGTGTGGCCATGATGGAGTGTGTGTGAATGGATCAGTGTCACCGTGATGGGGTGAATGCGTGAGGGTCAGTGTGATGGTGATGAAGTGAGTGTGAGGCGGTCAGTGTGACGAGGATGGAGTTGTGTGAGGGGGGCAGTGTGACGATGATGGAGTGTGTGTGAGGGGGACAGTGTAACGGTGATGGATTCAGTGTGGTGAGGGTCAGGGTGACAGTAATGGATTGAGAGTTAAGCAGTCAGGGTGACAGTAATGGATTGAGAGTTAAGCAGTCAGGGTGACGGTGATGGAGTGAGTGTGAGGGGTTAGTGTGACAGTAATGGACTAAGTTTGAGGTGGGTCAGGGTGACAGTGATGGAGTGAGTGTGAGGGGGTCAGGGTGACGGTGATGGAGTGAGTGTGAGTGGGTCAGGGTGACAGTGATGGAGTGAGTATGAGGGAGTCAGGGTGATGGTGATGAAGTGAGTGTGAGGGGGTCAGGGTGACGCTGATGGAGTGAGTGTGAAGGGTTCAGGGTGACGGTGATTGAGTGAGTGTGAATGGTCACTGTGACAGTGCTGGAGTGAGTGTGAGAGGATCAGGGTGATAGTGATGGAGTGAGTATGAAGGGGTCACGGTGATGATGATTGAGTGAGTGGGAATGGTCACTGTGACGGTGATGGAGTGAGTGTGAGGAGGTCAGTGTGACGGTGATGGAGTGATTGTGAGGGGGTCAGATTGACGTTCGTGGAATGAGTTTGAGGGGGTCAGGGTGACAATGATGGACTGAGTGTGTGGGAGCCAGTGCGACAGAAATGGAATGAGTGTGAGGGTTTCAGGATGACGGCAATGCAGTGAGTGTGAGGGGGTCAGGGTGAGAGTGATAGAGTGAGTGTAGGGTTGTCAGGGTGAAGGTGACGGAGTGAGTGTGAGTGTGTTCACGGTGATGGTGATGGAGTGAGTGTGAGGGGGTCAGTGTGACGCGGATGGAGTTGTGTGAGGGGGTCAGTGTGACGCGGATGGAGTTGTGTGAGGGGGCAGTGTGACGATGATGGATTCTGTGTGTGATTGTCTGGGTGACAGTAATAGAGTGAGAGTTATGCAGTCAGGGTGAAGGTGATGGAGTGAGTGTGAGGGGACAGTGTGACAGAGATGGAATGAGTGTGAGGGGGTCGGATTGACGTTGATGGAGCGAGTGTGAGGGGGTCAGTGTGACAGAAATAGAGTGAGTGAGAGGGGTTCAGGATGACGGCGATTGTATGAGTGTGACGGGGCCAGGGTGACAGTGAAGAAGTGTGTGTAAGGTTCTCAGGGTGAAGGAGATGGAGTGATTGTAAGGGGGTCAGGTTGACGGTGATGGTGTGAGTGTAAGGTTGTCAGGGTGTAGGTGACGGAGTGAGTGTGAGGGTGGTCACAGTGATGGTGATGGAGTGAGTGTGAGAGGGTCAGTGTGACAGTGATGGAGTGAGTGTGATGGAGTCAGTGTGAAAGTGATTGGGTGAGTGTGATGGTGTCAGTGTGATGGGGATGTAGTGAGTGTGAGGCGGTCAGGGTGAAGGTGATAAAGTGAGTGTGAGGAGGTCAGGGTGACAGTGATGGAGTGAGTGTGATGGTGTCAGTGTGGTGGTGATGTAGTGAGTGTGAGGGGGTCAGGGTGAAGTTGATAAAGTGAGTGTGAGGGGGTCCGTGTGATGGTAATAGACTGAGTGTGAGGGGGCCAGTGTGACGGCAATGGTGTGAGTGTGATGCAGTCACGGTCATGGAGATGGAGTGAGTGTGAGGGGACAGTGTGACAGAGATGGAATGAGTGTGAGGGGGTCAGATTGACGTTGATGGAGCGAGTGTGAGGGGGTCAGTGTGACAGACGTATAGTGAGTGTGAGGGGTTCAGGATGACGGCGATTGTATGAGTGTGACGGGGCCAGGGTGACAGTGAAGAAGTGTGTGTAAGGTTCTCAGGGTGAAGGAGATGGAGTGATTGTAAGGGGGTCAGGTTGACGGTGATGGTGTGAGTGTAAGGTTGTCAGGGTGTAGGTGACGGAGTGAGTGTGAGGGTGGTCACAGTGATGGTGATGGAGTGAGTGTGAGGGGGTCGGTGTGACAGTGATGGAGTGAGTGTGATGGAGTCAGTGTGAAAGTGATTGGGTGAGTGTGATGGTGTCAGTGTGATGGTGATGTAGTGAGTGTGAGGCATTCAGGGTGAAGGTGATAAAGTGAGTGTGAGGGGGTCAGGGTGACAGTGATGGAGTGAGTGTGGGGGGGTCAGGGTGACGGTGACAGAGTGAGTGTGAGGGGGTCCGTGTGTTGGTAATAGACTGAGTGTGAGGGGGCCAGTTTGACGGCAATGGCGTGAATGTGATGCGGTCACGGTCATGGAGATGGAGTGAGTGTGATGGGGTCAGGATGACGATGATGGAGTGAGTGTGAGGGGTTCAGGGTGACGGTGATGCAATGAGTGCGATGGCATCAGGGTAACGGTGATGGAGTGAGTGTGAGGGGGTCAGTGTGACAGAAATAGAGTGAGTGTGAGGGGTTCAGGATGACGGCGATGGTATGAGTGTGAGGGGGTCAGGGTGACAGTGATGGAGTGTGTGTAATGGGTTCTGGGTGACGGTGATGGAGTGAATATGTGTGTGCTATGGTGACAGTGATGGAATGAGTGTGAGCGGATCAATGTGTCGGTGATTAAGTGAGTGCGTGGGTGTCAGGATGATTGTGTTGGAGTGAGTTTGAGGGGGTCAGGATGAAGGTGATGGAGTGAGTGTAAGGTTGTCAGGGTGAAGGTGATGGAGTGTGTGAGGGGTTCAGAGTGACAGTGAAGGAGTGCGTGTGAGGTGGTCAGTGTGATGATGATGGAGTTAGTGTGAGGGGGTCATTATGATGGTGATGGAGTGAGTACGAGTGGGTCAGGGTGACGGTGATGGAATGAGTGTAAGGTTGTCAGGGTGAAGGTGATGGAGTGAGTGTGAGCGGGGTCAGGGTGACGGTGATGGAGTGAGTGTGAGGAGGTCAGTGTGACAGTGATGGAGTGAGTGTGAGGGGGTCAGTTTGATGGCGATGGAGTGAGTATGAGAGGGTCAGGGTGAAGGTGATGGAGTGTGTTTGAGTGGTAAATGTGATGGTGATGTAGTGAGTGTGAGGGGATCAGTGTGAAAGTGATTGGCTAAGTGTGAGCGTGTAAGTGTGATGGTGAATTAGTGAGTAAGAGGGGGTCAATGTGGCCACGATGGAGTGTGTGTGAATGGATCAGTGAGACCGTGATGGGGTGAGTGCGAGAGGGTCAGTGTGATGGTGATGGAGTGAGTTTGAGGGGTCAGTGTGACGATGATGGATTCTGTGTGTGAGGGTCAGGGTGAGAGTAATAGAGTGAGAGTTAAGCAGTCAGGGTGATGGTGATGGAGTGAGTGTGAGGGGACAGTGTGACAGTGATGGAGTGAGTGTGACGGACTCAGGGCGATGGTGATGGAATGGGTGTGAGGGTTCAGTGTGACAGTGACGGAGTGATTGTGAGGGGGTCAGGGTGACGGTGATGAAGTGAGTGTGAGGGGGTCAGTGTGATGGTGATGAAGTGAGTGTGAGGCGGTCAGTGTGACGAGGATGGAGTTGTGTGAGGGGGGCAGTGTGACGATGATGGAGTGTGTGTGAGGGGGACAGTGTAACGGTGATGGATTCAGTGTGGTGAGGGTCAGGGTGACAGTAATGGATTGAGAGTTAAGCAGTCAGGGTGACGGTGATGGAGTGAGTGTGAGGGGTTAGTGTGACAGTAATGGACTAAGTTTGAGGTGGGTCAGGGTGACAGTGATGGAGTGAGTGTGAGTGGGTCAGGGTGACGGTGATGGAGTGAGTGTGAGTGGGTCAGGGTGACAGTGATGGAGTGAGTATGAGGGGTCAGTGTGACAGTGACGGAGTGAGTGTGAGGGAGTCAGGGTGATGGTGATGAAGTGAGTGTGAGGGGGTCAGGGTGACGCTGATGGAGTGAGTGTGAAGGGTTCAGGGTGACGGTGATTGAGTGAGTGTGAATGGTCACTGTGACAGTGCTGGAGTGAGTGTGAGAGGATCAGGGTGATAGTGATGGAGTGAGTATGAAGGGGTCACGGTGATGATGATTGAGTGAGTGGGAATGGTCACTGTGACGGTGATGGAGTGAGTGTGAGGAGGTCAGTGTGACAGTGATGGAGTGATTGTGAGGGGGTCAGATTGACGTTCGTGGAATGAGTTTGAGGGGGTCAGGGTGACAATGATGGACTGAGTGTGTGGGAGCCAGTGCGACAGAAATGGAATGAGTGTGAGGGTTTCAGGATGATGGCAATGCAGTGAGTGTGAGGGGGTCAGGGTGAGAGTGATAGAGTGAGTGTAGGGTTGTCAGGGTGAAGGTGACGGAGTGAGTGTGAGTGTGTTCACGGTGATGGTGATGGAGTGAGTGTGAGGGGGTCAGTGTGTTGGTAATAGACTGAGTGTGAGGGGGCCAGTGTGACGGCAATGGCGTGAATGTGATGCGGTCACGGTCATGGAGATGGAGTGAGTGTGATGGGGTCAGGATGACGATGATGGAGTGAGTGTGAGGGGTTCAGGGTGACGGTGATGCAATGAGTGCGATGGCATCAGGGTAACGGTGATGGAGTGAGTGTGAGGGGGTCAGTGTGACAGAAATAGAGTGAGTGTGAGGGGTTCAGGATGACGGCGATGGTATGAGTGTGAGGGGGTCAGGGTGACAGTGATGGAGTGTGTGTAATGGGTTCTGGGTGACGGTGATGGAGTGAATATGTGTGTGCTATGGTGACAGTGATGGAATGAGTGTGAGCGGATCAATGTGTCGGTGATTAAGTGAGTGCGTGGGTGTCAGGATGATTGTGTTGGAGTGAGTTTGAGGGGGTCAGGATGAAGGTGATGGAGTGAGTGTAAGGTTGTCAGGGTGAAGGTGATGGAGTGTGTGAGGGGTTCAGAGTGACAGTGAAGGAGTGCGTGTGAGGTGGTCAGTGTGATGATGATGGAGTTAGTGTGAGGGGGTCATTATGATGGTGATGGAGTGAGTACGAGTGGGTCAGGGTGACGGTGATGGAATGAGTGTAAGGTTGTCAGGGTGAAGGTGATGGAGAGAGTGTGAGCGGGGTCAGGGTGACGGTGATGGAGTGAGTGTGAGGAGGTCAGTGTGACAGTGATGGAGTGAGTGTGAGGGGGTCAGTTTGATGGCGATGGAGTGAGTATGAGAGGGTCAGGGTGAAGGTGATGGAGTGTGTTTGAGTGGTAAATGTGATGGTGATGTAGTGAGTGTGAGGGGATCAGTGTGAAAGTGATTGGCTAAGTGTGAGCGTGTAAGTGTGATGGTGAATTAGTGAGTAAGAGGGGGTCAATGTGGCCACGATGGAGTGTGTGTGAATGGATCAGTGAGACCGTGATGGGGTGAGTGCGAGAGGGTCAGTGTGATGGTGATGGAGTGAGTTTGAGGGGTCAGTGTGACGATGATGGATTCTGTGTGTGAGGGTCAGGGTGAGAGTAATAGAGTGAGAGTTAAGCAGTCAGGGTGATGGTGATGGAGTGAGTGTGAGGGGACAGTGTGACAGTGATGGAGTGAGTGTGACGGACTCAGGGCGATGGTGATGGAATGGGTGTGAGGGTTCAGTGTGACAGTGACGGAGTGATTGTGAGGGGGTCAGGGTGACGGTGATGAAGTGAGTGTGAGGGGGTCAGTGTGATGGTGATGAAGTGAGTGTGAGGCGGTCAGTGTGACGAGGATGGAGTTGTGTGAGGGGGGCAGTGTGACGATGATGGAGTGTGTGTGAGGGGGACAGTGTAACGGTGATGGATTCAGTGTGGTGAGGGTCAGGGTGACAGTAATGGATTGAGAGTTAAGCAGTCAGGGTGACGGTGATGGAGTGAGTGTGAGGGGTTAGTGTGACAGTAATGGACTAAGTTTGAGGTGGGTCAGGGTGACAGTGATGGAGTGAGTGTGAGTGGGTCAGGGTGACGGTGATGGAGTGAGTGTGAGTGGGTCAGGGTGACAGTGATGGAGTGAGTATGAGGGGTCAGTGTGACAGTGACGGAGTGAGTGTGAGGGAGTCAGGGTGATGGTGATGAAGTGAGTGTGAGGGGGTCAGGGTGACGCTGATGGAGTGAGTGTGAAGGGTTCAGGGTGACGGTGATTGAGTGAGTGTGAATGGTCACTGTGACAGTGCTGGAGTGAGTGTGAGAGGATCAGGGTGATAGTGATGGAGTGAGTATGAAGGGGTCACGGTGATGATGATTGAGTGAGTGGGAATGGTCACTGTGACGGTGATGGAGTGAGTGTGAGGAGGTCAGTGTGACAGTGATGGAGTGATTGTGAGGGCGTCAGATTGACGTTCGTGGAATGAGTTTGAGGGGGTCAGGGTGACAATGATGGACTGAGTGTGTGGGAGCCAGTGCGACAGAAATGGAATGAGTGTGAGGGTTTCAGGATGATGGCAATGCAGTGAGTGTGAGGGGGTCAGGGTGAGAGTGATAGAGTGAGTGTAGGGTTGTCAGGGTGAAGGTGACGGAGTGAGTGTGAGTGTGTTCACGGTGATGGTGATGGAGTGAGTGTGAGGGGGTCAGTGTGACGCGGATGGAGTTGTGTGAGGGGGCAGTGTGACGATGATGGATTCTGTGTGTGATTGTCAGGGTGACAGTAATAGAGTGAGAGTTAAGCAGTCAGGGTGAAGGTGATGGAGTGAGTGTGAGGGGACAGTGTGACAGAGATGGAATGATTGTGAGGGGGTCAGGGTGACGGTGATGAAGTGAGTGTGAGGGGGTCAGTGTGATGGTGATGAAGTGAGTGTGAGGCGGTCAGTGTGACGAGGATGGAGTTGTGTGAGGGGGGCAGTGTGACGATGATGGAGTGTGTGTGAGGGGGACAGTGTAACGGTGATGGATTCAGTGTGGTGAGGGTCAGGGTGACAGTAATGGATTGAGAGTTAAGCAGTCAGGGTGACGGTGATGGAGTGAGTGTGAGGGGTTAGTGTGACAGTAATGGACTAAGTTTGAGGTGGGTCAGGGTGACAGTGATGGAGTGAGTGTGAGTGGGTCAGGGTGACGGTGATGGAGTGAGTGTGAGTGGGTCAGGGTGACAGTGATGGAGTGAGTATGAGGGGTCAGTGTGACAGTGACGGAGTGAGTGTGAGGGAGTCAGGGTGATGGTGATGAAGTGAGTGTGAGGGGGTCAGGGTGACGCTGATGGAGTGAGTGTGAAGGGTTCAGGGTGACGGTGATTGAGTGAGTGTGAATGGTCACTGTGACAGTGCTGGAGTGAGTGTGAGAGGATCAGGGTGATAGTGATGGAGTGAGTATGAAGGGGTCACGGTGATGATGATTGAGTGAGTGGGAATGGTCACTGTGACGGTGATGGAGTGAGTGTGAGGAGGTCAGTGTGACAGTGATGGAGTGATTGTGAGGGCGTCAGATTGACGTTCGTGGAATGAGTTTGAGGGGGTCAGGGTGACAATGATGGACTGAGTGTGTGGGAGCCAGTGCGACAGAAATGGAATGAGTGTGAGGGTTTCAGGATGATGGCAATGCAGTGAGTGTGAGGGGGTCAGGGTGAGAGTGATAGAGTGAGTGTAGGGTTGTCAGGGTGAAGGTGACGGAGTGAGTGTGAGTGTGTTCACGGTGATGGTGATGGAGTGAGTGTGAGGGGGTCAGTGTGACGCGGATGGAGTTGTGTGAGGGGGCAGTGTGACGATGATGGATTCTGTGTGTGATTGTCAGGGTGACAGTAATAGAGTGAGAGTTAAGCAGTCAGGGTGAAGGTGATGGAGTGAGTGTGAGGGGACAGTGTGACAGAGATGGAATGATTGTGAGGGGGTCAGATTGACGTTGATGGAGCGAGTGTGAGGGGTCAGTGTGACAGAAATAGAGTGAGTGAGAGGGGTTCAGGATGACGGCGATTGTATGAGTGTGACGGGGCCAGGGTGACAGTGAAGAAGTGTGTGTAAGGTTCTCAGGGTGAAGGAGATGGAGTGATTGTAAGGGGGTCAGGTTGACGGTGATGGTGTGAGTGTAAGGTTGTCAGGGTGTAGGTGACGGAGTGAGTGTGAGGGTGGTCACGGTGATGGTGATGGAGTGAGTGTGAGGGTGTCAGTGTGACAGTGATGGAGTGAGTCTGATGGAGTCAGTGTGAAAGTGATTGGGTGAGTGTGATGGTATCAGTGTGATGGTGATGTAGTGAGTGTGAGGCAGTCAGGGTGAAGGTGATAAAGTGAGTGTGAGGGGGTCAGGGTGACAGTGATGGAGTGAGTGTGATGGTGTCAGTGTGGTGGTGATGTAGTGAGTGTGAGGGGGTCAGGGTGAAGTTGATAAAGTGAGCGTGAGGGGGTCAGGGTGACAGTGATGGAGTGAGTGTGAGGGGGTCGAAGTGAGGGGGATGGAGTGAGTGTGAGGGGGTCAGTGTAACGAGTATGGAGTTGTGTGAGGGGGCAGTGTGACGATGATGGATTCTGTGTGTGAGAGGCAGGGTGACAGTAATAGAGTGAGAGTTAAGCAGTCAGGGTGATGGTGATGGAGTGAGTGTGAGGGGACAGTGTGACAGTGACGGAGTGAGTGTGAGGGGGTCAGTGTGACCATGATGGAGTGAGTGTGAGCGTGTCAATTGGCCATGATGGAGTCTGTGTGAATGGATCAGTTTCACCGTGATGGGTGAATGTGTGAGGGTCAGTGTGATGGTGACGAAGTGAGTGTGAGGGGGTCAGGGTGACAGTGATGGAGTGAGTGTGAGGGGGTCAGGGTGACGGTGATAGAGTGAGTGTGAGGGGTCAGTGTCACAGTGACGGAGTGAGTGTGAGGGAGTCAGGGTCATGGTGATGAAGTGAGTGTGAGGGTGTCAGGGTGACGCTGATGGAGTGAGTGTGAAGGTTTCAGGGTGACCGTGATTGAGTGAGTGTGAATGGTCACTGTGACAGTGCTGGAGTGAGTGTGAGGGGATCAGGGTGATAGTGATGGAGTGAGTATGAAGGGGTCATGGTGATGGTGGTTGAGTGAGTGGGAATGGTCACTGTGACGGTGATGGAGTGAGTATGAGGAGGCCAGAGTGACAGTGATGGAGTGAGTGTGAGGGCGTCAGATTGACGTTCATGGAATGAGATTGAGGGGGTCAGGTTGACAATGATGGAGTGAGTGTGAGGGAGCCAGTGCGACAGAAATTGAATGAGTGTGAGGATTTCAGTATGACGGCTATGGAGTGAGTGTGAGGGGGTCAAGTCGACATTGATGGAATGAGTGTGATGGCGTCATGGTGTCGATGATGGAGTGAGTGTGAGGGGTTCAGTGTGACAATAATTGAGTGAGTGTGAGCGGGTCAGTGTGACAGAGATGGAATGAGTGTGAGGGGGTCAGATTGACGTTGATGGAGCGAGTGTGAGGGAGTCAGTGTGACAGAAATAGACTGAGTGTGAGGGGTTCAAGATGACGGCGATGGTGTGAGTGTGACGGGGTCAGGGTGACAGTGAAGAAGTGTGTGTAATCAGGTCAGGGTGACGGTGATGGAGTGAATGTGTGGGTGTCTTGGTGACAGTGATGGAATGAGCGTGAACTTGTCAATGTGTAGGTGATGGAGTAGTGTGAGGGTGTCAGGGTGATGGTGATGGAGTGAGTGTGAGGGGACAGTGTGACAGTGATGGAGTGAGTGTAAGGATGTCAGGGTGAAAGTGATGGAATGTGTGTGAGAGTGATGGAATGAGTGTGAATGGGTCAGTGTGACTGTGATGGGGTGAGTGTGAGGGGTTCAGTGTGATGGTGATGGAGTGTGTGAGGGTGTCAGTGTGACTGTGATGGTAGTGTGTGAGAAGGTCATTGTGACGATGAAGGAGTTAGTGTGAGGGAGTCAGTATGACGGTGATGGAGTGAGTGTGTGAGAGTCAGGGTGACAGTGATGGAGTGAGTGTATGCCGGTCAGAAGACAGTGATGGAGTGAGTGTGCGGGGTTCAGGATGACAGTGATGGAGTGAGTGTGAGGAGGTCAGGGTGATGGTGATGGAGTGAGTGTGAGGTGTCAGTGTGACAGTGATGGAGTGAGTGTGAAGGACTCTGGGCGATGGTGATGGAATGAGTGTGAGGGGTCAGTGTGACAGTAATGAAATGAGTGTGAGGGGGTCAGGGTGATGGTGATGGAGTGAGTGTGAGGGGACAGTGTGACTGTCATGGAGTGAGTGTGACGGTCTCAGGGTGATGGTGATGGAATGAGTGTGAGGGGCCAGTGTGACAGTGATGGAGTGAGTGTGAGGGGGTCAGGGTGACGGTGATAGAGTGAGTGTGAGGGGGTCAGTGTGACCGTGATAGAGTGTGTGTGAGCGGTTCAAAGTGGCCATGATGGAGTGTGTGTCAATGGATCAGTGTCACCGTGATGGGGTGAATGTGTGAGGGTCAGTGTGATGGTGATGAAGTGAGTGTGTGTGAGAGGGACAGTGTAACAGTGATGGAGTTAATGTGTGAGAGTCAGGGTAGCGGTGATGGATTCAGTGTGTGAGGGTCAGTGTGACAAAAATGGATTGAGAGTTAAGCAGTCAGGGTGACGGTGATGGAGTGAGTGTGAGGGGTTAGTGTGAGAGTAATGGAGTGAGTGTGAGGGGGTCAGGGTGACAGTGATGGAGTTAGTGTGAGGGGCTCAGGGTGACGATGATGGAGTGAGTGTGAGGAGTTAGTGTGACAGTAATGGACTGAGTGTGAGGGGGTCAGGGTGACAGTGATGGAGTGAGTGTGAGGGGGTCAGGGTGACGGTGATGGAGTGAGTGTGAGGGGTCAGTGTGACAGTGACGGAGTGAGTGTGAGGGAGTCAGGGTGATGGTGATGAAGTGAGTGTGAGGGGTTCAGGGTGACAGTGATTGAGTGAGTGTGAATGGTCACTCTGACAGTGCTGGAGTGAGTGTGCGGGGATCAGGGTGATAGTGATGGAGTGAGTATGACGGTGTCACGGTGATGGCGATTGAGTGAGTGGGAATTGTCACTGTGATGGTGATGGAGTGAGTGTGAGGAGGTCAGTGTGACAGTGATGGAGTGAGTGTGAGGGGGTCAGATTGACGTTCGTGGAATGAGTTTGAGGGGGTCAGTGAGACAATGATGGAGTGAGTGTGAGGGAGCCAGTGCGACAGAAATGGAATGAGTGTGAGGGTTTCAGGATGACGGCAATGGAGTGAGTGTGAGCGGGTCAGGGTGAGAGTGATGGAGTGTGTGTGTAATGGGTTCAGTGTGACAACGATGGCGTGAGTGTGAGTGGGTCAGGGTGAAGGTGATGGAGTGAGTGTTAGGGGTACAGGGTGACGGTGATGGTGTGAGTGTAGGGTTGTCAGGGTGAAAGTAACGCAGTGAGTGTGAGGGTGGTCACGGTGATGGTGATGGAGTGAGTGTGAGGGGTTCAGTGTGACAATAATGGAGCGAGTGTGAGGGGGTCAGTGTGACAGAGATGGAATGGGTGTGAGGGGGTCAGATTGACGTTGAGGGAGCGAGTGTGAGGGGGTCAGTGTGACAAAATAGAGTGAGTGTGAGGGGTTCAGGATGACGGCGATCATGTGAGTGTGACGGGGTCAGGGTGACAGTGAAGAAGTGTGTGTAATCAGGTCAGGGTGACGGTGATGGAGTGAATGTGTGGGTGTTATGGTGACAGGGATGGAATGAGTGTGAGCTTGTCAATGTGTAGGTGATGGAGTAGTGTGAGGGAGTCAGGGTGAATGTGTTGGAGTGAGTTTGAGGGCGTCAGGGTGAAAGTGATGGTGTGTGTGTGAATGGGTTAGTGTGAGAGTGATGGAATGAGTGTGAATGGGTCAGTGTGACTGTGATGGGGTGAGTGTGAGGGGATCAGTGTGATGGTGATGGAGTATGAGTGAGGCGGTCAGTGTGACGATGATGGAGTTAGCGTGAGTTTGTCAGTATGAGGGTGATGGAGTTAGTTTGAAAGAGTCAGGATGATGGTGATGGAGTGTGTGTGTGAGGGTCAGGGTGACAGTGTTGGAGGGAGTGTATGCCGGTCAGAAGACAGTGATGGAGTGAGTGTGTGGGTTTCAGGATGACAGTGATTGAGTGAGTGTGAGCAGGTCAATGTGGCCATGATGGAGTGTGTTTGAATGGATCTGTGTAACCGTGATGGGGTGAGTGTGTGAGGGTCAGTGTGATGGTGATGAAGTGAGTGTGAGGTGGTCAGTGTGACGAGGATGGAGTGTGTGTGAGGGGTACAGTGTAACGGTGATGGAGTTAGTGTGTGAGAGTCAGAGTGACGGTGATGGATTCTATGTGTGAGGGTCAGGGTGACAGTAATGGATTGAGAGTTAAGCAGTCAGGGTGACGATGATGGAGTGAGTGTGAGGGGTTAGTGTGACTGTAATGGAATGATTGTGAGGGGGTCAGGATGATGGTGATGAAGTGAGTGTGAGGGGACAGTATGACAGTGATGGAGTGACTGTGATGGACTCAGGGTGATGGTGATGGAATGGGTGTGAGGGGCCAGTGTGACAGTGACGGAGTGAGTGTGAGGGGGTCAGGGTGACGGTGATGAAGTGAGTGTGAGGGGATCAGTGTGACCGAGATAGAGTGTGTGTGAGCGGTTCAATGTGGCCATGATTGAGTGCGTGTGAATGGATCAGTGTAAACCGTGATGGGGTGAATGTGTGAGGGTCAGTGTGATGGTGATGAAGTGAGTGTGAGGCGGGCAGTGTGACGATGATGGAGTGTGTGTGAGGGGGACAGTGTAACGGTGATAGAGTTAGTGTATGAGAGTCAGGGTGACAGAAATGGAGTGAGAGTAAAGCAGTCAGGGTGATGGTGATGAAGTGAGAGTCAAGCAGTCAGGGTGATGGTGATGGAGTGAGTGTGAGGGGTTAGTGTGACCGTAATGGAGTGAGTGTGAGGGGGTCAGGGTGACGGTGATGGAGTGAGTGTGAGGCGTCAGTGTGACAGTGACGGAGTGAGTGTGAGGGAATCAGGGTGACGGTGATGAAGTGAGTGTGAGGGGGTCAGCGAGACACTGATGGAGTGAGTGTGAAGGGTTCAGGGTGACGGTGATTTATTGAGTGGGAATGGTCACTGTGACGGTGATGGAGTGAGTGTGAGGAGGTCAGTGTGACGGTGATGGAGTGAGTGTGAGGGGGTCAGATTGACGTTCATGGAATGATGTTTGAGGGGGTCAGTGTGACAATGATGGAGTGAGTGTGAGGGAGTCAGTGCGACAGAAATAGAATGAGTGTGAGGGTTTCATGATGACGGCAATGGAGTGAGTGTGAGGGGGTCAGGGTGAGAGTGATGGAGTGTGTGTGTAATGGGTTCAGGGTGAGGGTGATGGAGTGAGTGTGACTGGGTCAGGGTGACGGTGATGCAGTGAGTGTTAGGGGTTCAGGATGACGGTGATGCAGTGAGTGTAAGGTTGTCAGGGTGAAGGAGATGGAGTGATTGTGAGGGGGTCAGGGTGATGGTGATGGTGTGAGTATAAGGTTGTCAGGGTAAAGGTGACGGAGTGAGTGTGAGGGTGGTCACGGTGATGATGATGGAGTGAGTGTGAGGGGGTCAGTGTGACAGTGATGGAGTGAGTGTGAGGGGGTCGAGGTGACGGTGATGGAGTGAGTGTGCGGGGGTCAAGTCGACATTGATGGAATGAGTGTGATGGCATCATGGTGGTGATGATGGAGTGAGTGTGAGGGGGTTGCTGTGACGGTGATGGAGTGAGTGTGAGGGGTTAAATGTGACAATAATGGAGTGAGTGTGAGCGGGTCAGTGTGACAGAGATGGAATGAGTGTGAGTGGGTCAGATTGACGTTGATGGTGCGAGTGTGCGTGGGTCAGTGTGACAGAAATAGAGTGAATGTGAGGGGTTCAGGATGACGGCGATGGTGTGAGTGTGACGGGGTCAGGGTGACAGTGAAGAAGTGCGTGTAATCAGGTCAGGGTGACGGTGATGGAGTGAATGTGTGGATGCTATGGTGACAGTGATGGAATGAGTGTGAGCTTGTCAATGTGTAGGTGATGGAGCAGTGTGAGGGTGTCAGGGTGAATGTGTTGGAGTGAGTTTGAGGGGGTCAGGGTGAACGTAATGGAGTGAGTGTAAGGATGTCAGTGTGATGGTGATGGAGTATGTGAGAGGGTTTCAGTGTGACTGTGATGGTAGTGTGAGAGGCGATCAGTGTGACGATGATGGAGTTAGCGTGAAGGGGTCAGTATGACGGAAATGGATTAGTTTGAAAGAATCAGGATGACGGTGATGGAGTAAGTGCGCGAGAGTCAGGGTGACAGTGATGGAGTGAGTGTATGCCGGTCAGAAGACAGTGATGGAGTGAGTGTGCGAGGTTCAGGATGTCAGTGATGGAGTGAGTGTGTGAGGTTCTGGGTGACAATGATGGAGTGTGTGCAACGGGGGTGCCAGTGTGAGAGCAATGTAGTGAGTGTGAGGGGGTCAGTGTGACCGAGATGGGGTGATTGTGAGGGGGTCAGTGTTATCGTGATTGTAGTGTGTCACGGGGCAGTGTGTCGAAGATGGAGTGTGTGTGAGGTGGGTCAGTTTAACGGTGATGGAGTTAGTGTGTGAGGGTCAGGGTGACGGTGATGGAGTGAGTGTGTGGGGGTCAGTGTAACGGGGATGGAGTGAGTGAGAGGAGATCTGTGTATTGGTGATGGAGTGACGGTGTGGAGGTCAGTGTGGTGGTGATGGAGTGAATGTGAGGGGATCAGTGTGACGGCGATGGAGTGAGTGTGAGTGTGTCAGGGAGACATTGACAGAGTGAGAGTGAGTGTGTCAGTGTGACCATGATGGAGTGAGTGCGAAGGGGTGGCTGTGACTGTGATAGAGTGAATGTTAGGGGGTCAGGGTGGCTGTGATACAATGAGTGCGACGGAGTAGTGTGACAGTGACGGAGTGAGTGTGAGGGTGTCAGGGTGGCTGTGTTGGAGTGCATGTGACGGGGTCAGTTTGACGGTGATGGAGTGAGTGTGGTGGAGTCAGTGTGAAAGTGATTGAGTGAGTGTGAGGTTGTCAGTGTGATGGTGATGGAGTGAGTGTGAGGGGGTCAGTGTGTCCGTGATGGAGTGTGTGTGAGGAGGTCAATGTGGCCATGATGGATTGTGTGTGAATGGATCAGTGTGACGGTGATGGGGTGAGTGCGAGCCGGTCAGTGTGATGGTAATGGAGTGAGTGTGAAGGGGCCAGTGTGATGAGGATGGAGTGTGTGTGAAGGGGGCAGTATGACGATGATGGAGTGTGTGTGAGGGGGACAGTGTAACGGTAATGGAGTTAGTGTGTGAGGGTCAGGGTGACGGTGATGGAGCGAGTGTGAGGGGGGCCTGGGTGACAATAATGGAGTGAGTGTAAGGAGGTCAGTGTGACAGAGATGGAGTGAGTGTGAGGCGGTCAGATTGACTTTGAAGGAATGAGTTTGCTGGGGTCAGGATGACAAAGATCGAGTGAGTGTGCGGGGGTCAGTGCGACAGAAATGGAGTGAGTGTGAGTGTTTCAGGATGACGGCAATGGAGTGGTGTGAGGGGGTCAGGGTGAGAGTGATGGAGTGTGTCTGTAAGGGGTTCAGGGTGCCGGTGATGGAGTGAGTGTGAGGGGTTCAGGGTGACGGTGATGGAGTGAGTGTGAGGGTTTCAGGGTGAATGTGTTGGAGTGAGTTTGAGGGAGACAGGGTGAAGGTAATGGAGTGAGTTTAAAGTTGTCAGTGTGAAGGTGATGGAGTGAGTGTGAGGGGTTCAGGGTGACAGTGATGGAGTGAGTGAAAGGTTGTCAGGGTGAAGGTGATGGAGTGAGTGTGAATGGGTCAGGGTGACGGTGATGGAGTGAGTGTGAGGAAGTCAGAGTGAAGGTGATGGAGTGAGTGTGAGGGGTCAGGGTGATGGTGAAGGAGTGAGTGTGAGGGCGTCAGTGTGACAGTGATGGAGTGAGTGTGAGGAGGTCAAGTCGACAGTGATGCAATGAGTGTGATGGCATCAGGGTGACGATGGTGGAGTGAGTGTGAGGGGGTCAGTGTGACTGTGATGGTAGTGTGTGAGGCGGTCAGTGTGACGATGCTGCAGTTAGCGTGAGTGGGTCAGTATGATGGTGATGGACTTAGTTTGAAAGAGTCAGGATGACGGTGATGGAGTGAGTGTATGCCGGTCAGAAGACAGTGATGGAGTGAGTGTGCGGGGTTCAGGATGACAGTGATGGAGTGTGTGCAAGGGGGGGTGTCAGTGTGAGAGTGATGGTGTGAGTGTGAGTGGGTCAGTGTGACCGAGATGGGGTGATTGTGAGGGGGTCAGTGTGATCGTGATGGAGTGTGTGTGATGGAGTCAGTGTGACCGTGATTGTAGTGTGTGAGGGGGTCAGTGTGTCAAAGATGGAGTGTGTGTGAGGTGGGTCAGTTTAACGGCGATGGAGTGAGTGTGTGAGGGTCAGGGCGACAGTAATGGAGTGAGTGTGAGGGGGTTAGGGAGACAGCGATGGAGTGAGTGTATGATGTTCAGTGTGACAGTGATGGAGTGAGTGTGTGGAGGTCATTGTAACGGGGAAGGAGTGAGTGAAAGGAGGTCTGTCTAAAGGTGATGGAGTGACGGTGTGGAGGTCAGTGTGGTGGTGATGGAGTGAGTGTGACGGGATCAGTGTGACGGCGATGGAGTGAGTGTGAGGGTGTCAGGGAGACATTGACGGAGTGAGAGTGAGTGTGTCAGTGTGACCATGATGGAATGAGTGCGAAGGGGTGGCTGTGACTGTGATAGAGTGAATGTTAGGGGGTCAGGGTGGCTGTGATACAGTGAGTGTGACAGAGTAGTGTGACAGTGACTGAGTGAGTGTGACGGTGTCAGGGTGGCTATGTTGGAGTGCTTGTGATGGGGTCAGTTTGACGGTGATGGAGAGAGTGTGATGGAGTCAGTGTGAAAGTGATTGAGTGAGTGTGACGTTGTCAGTTTGATGGTGATGTAGTGAGCGTGAGGGGGTCAGTGTGACCGTGATGGGGTGAGTGCGAGAGGGTCAGTGTGATGGTGATGGAGTGAGTGTGAAGGGGTCAGTGTGACGAGGATGGAGTGTGTGTGAAGGGGGCAGTGTGACGATGATGGAGTGTGTGTGAGGGGGACAGTGTAACGGTGATGGAGTTAGTGTGTGTGGTTCAGGGTGATGGTGATGGAGCGAGTGTGAGGGGGTCTGGGTGACAATAATGGAGTGAGTGTGAGGCCGTCAGATTGACTTTGAAGGAATGAGTTTGCGGGGGTCAGTATGACAAAGATCGAATGAGTGTGAGGGGGTCAGTGAGACAGAAATGGAGTGAGTGTGAGGGTTTCAGGATGACGACAATGGAGTGAGTTTGAGGTGGTCAGGATGAAGGTGATGGAGTGAGTGTAAGGATGTCAGGGTGAAGGTGATGGAGTGAGTGTGTGAGGGTCAGGGTGACATCAATGGAGTGCGTGTATGGCGGTCAGAAGACAGTGATGGGCTGAGTGTGAGGGATTCAGGATGACAGTGATGGAGTGAGTGTGAGGGGTTCAGGGTGACAATGATGGAGTGTGTGCGAGTGGGGTGTTAGTGTGAGAGCGATGGAGTGAGTGTGAATGGGTCAGAGTAACCGAGATGGGGTGGCTGTGAGGGGTCAGTGTGATCATGATGGAGTGTGTGTGAGGGGGTCAGTGTGTTGAAGATGGACTCTGTGTGAGGGGGCGTCAGTTTAACGGTGATGGAGTTCGTGTGTGAGGGTCAGGCCGACAGTAATGGAGTGAGTGTGAGGCAGTCAGAGTGACAGTGATGGAGTGAGTGTGTTGGGGTCAGTTTGACGGGGATGGAGTGAGTGAGAGGAGGTCTGTGTGATGGTGATGGAGAGACTGTGAGGGGATCAGTGTGCCGGCGATGGAGTGAGTGTGAGGGTGTCAGGGAGAAAATGACGGAGTGAGAGTGAGTGTGTCAGCGTGACCATGATGGAGTGACTGTGAAGGGGTCGCTGTGACTGTGATAGAGTGAATGTTAGGGGGTCAGGGTGGCTGTAATACAGTGAGTGTGATGGAGTAGTATGACGGTGACTGAGTGAGTGTGAGGGTGTCAGGGTGGCTGTGTTGGAGTGCATGTGACAGGGTCAGTGTGACGGCGATGGAGTGAGTGTGATGGAGACAGTGTGAAAGTGATTGAGTGAGTGTGAGGGTGTCAGTTTGATGGTGATGTAGTGAGTGTGAGGGGGTCAGTGTGACCGTGATGGAGTGAGTGAGAGGAGGTAAGTGTGATGGTGATGGAGTGACTGTGAGGAGGTCAGTGTGATGGTGATGGAGTGAGTGTGACAGGATCAGTGTGACGGTGATGGATTGAGTGTGAGGGGGTCAGGTTGACGATGATGGAGTGAGTGTGAGTGTGTCAGTGAAACCATGATGGACTGAGTGTGAAGGTGTCGCTGTGACTGTGATAGAGTGAATGTTAAGGGGTCAGTGTGGCTGTGATACAGTGAGTGTGACGGAGTAGTGTGAAAGTGGTTGAATGAGTGTGAGGGGGCAGTGTGATGGTGATGTAGTGAGAGTGAGGGGGTCAGTGTGACCGTGATGGAGTGTGTGTGAGTTGGTTAATGTGGCCATGATGGAGTGTGTGTGAATGGATCAGTGTGACCATGATGGGGTGAGTGCGAGAGGGTCAGTGTGATGGTGATGGAGTGAGTGTGAGGGGTTCAGTGTGACGAGAATGGAGTGTGTGTGAAGGGGGCAAGGTGACGATGATGGAGTATGTGTGAGGGGGACAGTGTAATGGTGATGGAGTTAGTGTGTGAGGGTTTTAGAGTGACGGTGATGGATTCAGTGTATGATGGTCAGGGTGGCATAAATGGAGGGAGTGTGAGGCGGTCAGGGTGACGGTGATGTAGTGAATTTGTGGGGGTCAGGGTGACGCTGATGGAGTGAGTGTGAGTGGTTCAGGATGATGGTGACGGAGTGAGTGTGAAGGGGTCAGGGTGACGGTGATGGAGTGAGTGTGTGAGGGTCAGGGTGACAGTGATTGAGTGAGTGTATGGCGGACAGAAGACAGTGATGGAGTGAGTGTGAGGTGTTCAGGATGACAGTAATGGAGTGAGTGTGAGGGGTTCAGGGTGACAATGATGGTGTGTGTGAGGGGGGTGTTAGTGTGAGAGCGATGGAGTGTGTGTGAGGGGGAGCAGTTTAACGGTGATTGGGTTAGTGTGTGATGGTCAGGGCGACAGTGATGGAGTGAGTGTGAGGGAGTCAGAGTGACGGTGATGGATGAGTGTGTTGGGGTCAGTGTGACGGGAATGGAGTGAGTGAGAGGAGGTCCGGGTGATGGTGATGGAGAGACTGTGAGGAGTTAAGTGTGATGGTGATGGAGTGAGTGTGAGGGCATCAGTGTGACGGCGATGGAGTGAGCGTGAGGGGGTCAGGGAGACAATGACAGAGTGAGAGTGAGTGTGTCGGTGTGACCATGATGGAGTGAGTGTGAAGGGGTCACTGTGACTGTGATAGAGTGAATGTTAGGGGGTCAGGATGGCTGTGATACATTGAGTGTGACGGAGTAGTATGACGGTGACTGAGTGAGTGAGGGTGTCAGGGTGACTGTGTTGGAGTGCATGTGACGGGGTCAGTGTGACGGTGACGGAGTGAGTGTGATGGAGTCAGTGTGAAAGTGATTGAGTGAGTCTGAGGTTGTCAGTGTGATGGTGATGGAGTGAGCGTGAGGGGGTCAGTGTGACAGAGATGGAATGAGTGTGAGGGGGTCAGTGTGACCGTGATGGTAGTGTGTGAGCGGTCAGTGTGACGATGATAGAATTAGCGTGAGGGGGTCAGTATGAAGGTTATGGAGTCAGTTTGAAAGTGTCAGGATGACGGTGATGGAATGAGCGTGAATGGGTCAGTGTGATCGTGATGGAGTGTGTGTGAGGAGGTCAGTGTGACCGTGATTGTAGTGTGTGAGGGGGTCAGTGTGTCGAAGATGGAGTGTGTGTGAGGGGGGTCAGTTTAACGGTGATGGAGTTAGTGTGTGAGGGGCAGAGTGACGGTGAAGGAGTGAGTGCCTGAGGGTCAGGGCGACAGTAATGGAGTGAGTGTGGCAGTCAGAGTGACAGTGATGGATTGAGTGTATGATGTTCAGTGTGACAGTGATGGAGTGAGTCTGAGCGGGTCACAGTCATGGTGATGGAGTGAGTGTGAGGGTGTCAGGGTGAATGTGTTGGAGTGAGTTTGAGGGGTTCATGTTGACAGTGACGGAGTGAATGTTATGTTGTCAAGTTGAAGGTGATGGAGTGAGTGTGAGGGAGTCAGGGTGATCATGATGGATTGGGTGTGAGGGGGTCAGTGTGACCGCGATTGTAGTGTGAGACGGGGTCAGTGTGTCGAAGATGGACTGTGTGTGAGGGGGTCAGTTTAACGGCAATGGAGTGAGTGTATGAGGGTCAGGGCGAAGTAATGGAGTGAGTGTGAGGCAGTCAGAGTGACAGTGATGAGTGAGTGTAAGACGTTCAGTAAGACGGTTATAGTGTGAGTGTGAAGGGGTCAGTGTGACGGGGATGGAGTGAGTGAGAGGAGGTCTGTGTGATGGTGATGGAGAGACTGTGAGTAGGTAAGTGTGATGGTGATGGAGTGAGTGTGAGGGGATCAGTGTGAAAGTGATTGAGTGAGTGTGAGGGTGTCAGTTTGATGGTGATGTAGTTAGTGTGAGGTGGTCAGTGTGACCGTGATGGAGTGAGTGAGAGTCGGTCTGTTTGATGGTGATGGAGTGACTGCGAGGATGTCAGTGTGATGGTGATGGAGTGACTGCGAGGATGTCAGTGTGATGGTGATGGAGTGAGTGTGAGGGGTCAGTGTGACCATGACGGAGTGAGTGTGAGGGGTCAGGGTGACGGTGATGAAGTGAGTGTGAGGGGGTCAGGGACACAGTGATGGAGTGAGTCTGAGCGGGTCACGGTCATGGTGATGGAATGAGAGTGAGGGCGTCAGGGTAAATGTGTTGGAGTGAGTTTGAGGGGTTCATGTTGACGGTGATGGAGTGAATGTTATGTTGTCAGGCTGAAGTTGATGGAGTGAGTGTGAGGGCGTCAGGGTGACGGTGATGGAGTGAGTCTAAGGTTGTCAGGGTGACGGTGATGGAGTGAGTGTGAGTGTGTCAGTGAAACCATGATGGACTGAGTGTGAGGGTGTCGCTGTGACTGTGATAGAGTGAATGTTAAGGGGTCAGTGTGGCTGTGATACAGTGAGTGTGACGGAGTAGTGTGAAAGTGGTTGAATGAGTGTGAGGGGGTCAGTGTGATGGTGATGTAGTGAGAGTGAGGGGGTCAGTGTGACCGTGATGGAGTGTGTGTGAGTTGGTTAATGTGGCCATGATGGAGTGTGTGTGAATGGATCAGTGTGACCATGATGGGGTGTGTGCGATAGGGTCAGTGTGATGGTGATGGAGTGAGTGTGAGGGGTTCAGTGTGACGAGAATGGAGTGTGTGTGAAGGGGGAAAGGTGACGATGATGGAGTGTGTGTGAGGGGGACAGTGTAATGGTGATGGAGTTAGTGTGTGAGGGTTAGAGTGACGGTGATGGATTCAGTGTATGATGGTCAGGGTGGCATAAATGGAGGGAGTGTGAGGCGGTCAGGGTGACGGTGATGTAGTGAGTTTGAGGGGTTCATGTTGACAGTGACGGAGTGAATGTTATGTTGTCAAGTTGAAGGTGATGGAGTGAGTGTGAGGGAGTCAGGGTGATCATGATGGATTGGGTGTGAGGGGGTCAGTGTGACCGCGATTGTAGTGTGAGACGGGGTCAGTGTGTCGAAGATGGACTGTGTGTGAGGGGGTCAGTTTAACGGCAATGGAGTGAGTGTATGAGGGTCAGGGCGAAGTAATGGAGTGAGTGTGAGGCAGTCAGAGTGACAGTGATGAGTGAGTGTAAGACGTTCAGTAAGACGGTTATAGTGTGAGTGTGAAGGGGTCAGTGTGACGGGGATGGAGTGAGTGAGAGGAGGTCTGTGTGATGGTGATGGAGAGACTGTGAGTAGGTAAGTGTGATGGTGATGGAGTGAGTGTGAGGGGATCAGTGTGAAAGTGATTGAGTGAGTGTGAGGGTGTCAGTTTGATGGTGATGTAGTTAGTGTGAGGTGGTCAGTGTGACCGTGATGGAGTGAGTGAGAGTCGGTCTGTTTGATGGTGATGGAGTGACTGCGAGGATGTCAGTGTGATGGTGATGGAGTGACTGCGAGGATGTCAGTGTGATGGTGATGGAGTGAGTGTGAGGGGTCAGTGTGACCATGACGGAGTGAGTGTGAGGGGTCAGGGTGACGGTGATGAAGTGAGTGTGAGGGGGTCAGGGACACAGTGATGGAGTGAGTCTGAGCGGGTCACGGTCATGGTGATGGAATGAGAGTGAGGGCGTCAGGGTAAATGTGTTGGAGTGAGTTTGAGGGGTTCATGTTGACGGTGATGGAGTGAATGTTATGTTGTCAGGCTGAAGTTGATGGAGTGAGTGTGAGGGCGTCAGGGTGACGGTGATGGAGTGAGTCTAAGGTTGTCAGGGTGACGGTGATGGAGTTCGTGTGAGTGTGTCAGTGAAACCATGATGGACTGAGTGTGAGGGTGTCGCTGTGACTGTGATAGAGTGAATGTTAAGGGGTCAGTGTGGCTGTGATACAGTGAGTGTGACGGAGTAGTGTGAAAGTGGTTGAATGAGTGTGAGGGGGTCAGTGTGATGGTGATGTAGTGAGAGTGAGGGGGTCAGTGTGACCGTGATGGAGTGTGTGTGAGTTGGTTAATGTGGCCATGATGGAGTGTGTGTGAATGGATCAGTGTGACCATGATGGGGTGTGTGCGAGAGGGTCAGTGTGATGGTGATGGAGTGAGTGTGAGGGGTTCAGTGTGACGAGAATGGAGTGTGTGTGAAGGGGGAAAGGTGACGATGATGGAGTGTGTGTGAGGGGGACAGTGTAATGGTGATGGAGTTAGTGTGTGAGGGTTAGAGTGACGGTGATGGATTCAGTGTATGATGGTCAGGGTGGCATAAATGGAGGGAGTGTGAGGCGGTCAGGGTGACGGTGATGTAGTGAGTGTGAGGGGTTAGTGTGACATTAATGGAGTGAGTGTGAGGGGGTCAGGGTGACGGTGATGGAGTGACTGTGAGGAGTCAGTGTGACAGTGACGGAGTGAGTGTGAGGGATCAGGGTGATGGTAATGAATTGAATTTGTGGGGGTCAGGGTGACGCTGATGGAGTGAGTGTGAGTGGTTCAGGATGATGGTGACGGAGTGAGTGTGAAGGGGTCAGGGTGACGGTGATGGAGTGAGTGTGTGAGGGTCAGGGTGACAGTGATTGAGTGAGTGTATGGCGGACAGAAGACAGTGATGGAGTGAGTGTGAGGTGTTCAGGATGACAGTAATGGAGTGAGTGTGAGGGGTTCAGGGTGACAATGATGGTGTGTGTGAGGGGGTGTTAGTGTGATGGTGATGGAGTGAGTGTGAGGGGTTCAGTGTGACGAGAATGGAGTGTGTGTGAAGGGGGAAAGGTGACGATGATGGAGTGTGTGTGAGGGGGACAGTGTAATGGTGATGGAGTTAGTGTGTGAGGGTTAGAGTGACGGTGATTGATTCAGTGTATGATGGTCAGGGTGGCATAAATGGAGGGAGTGTGAGGCGGTCAGGGTGACGGTGATGTAGTGAGTGTGAGGGGTTAGTGTGACATTAATGGAGTGAGTGTGAGGGGGTCAGGGTGACGGTGATGGAGTGAGTGTGAGGGAGTCAGAGTGACGGTGATGGATGAGTGTGTTGGGGTCAGTGTGACGGGAATGGAGTGAGTGAGAGGAGGTCCGGGTGATGGTGATGGAGAGACTGTGAGGAGTTAAGTGTGATGGTGATGGAGTGAGTGTGAGGGCATCAGTGTGACGGCGATGGAGTGAGCGTGAGGGGGTCAGGGAGACAATGACAGAGTGAGAGTGAGTGTGTCGGTGTGACCATGATGGAGTGAATGTGAAGGGGTCACTGTGACTGTGATAGAGTGAATGTTAGGGGGTCAGGGTGGCTGTGATACATTGAGTGTGACGGAGTAGTATGACGGTGACTGAGTGAGTGAGGGTGTCAGGGTGACTGTGTTGGAGTGCATGTGACGGGGTCAGTGTGACGGTGACGGAGTGAGTGTGATGGAGTCAGTGTGAAAGTGATTGAGTGAGTCTGAGGTTGTCAGTGTGATGGTGATGGAGTGAGCGTGAGGGGGTCAGTGTGACAGAGATGGAATGAGTGTGAGGGGGTCAGTGTGACCGTGATGGTAGTGTGTGAGCGGTCAGTGTGACGATGATAGAATTAGCGTGAGGGGGTCAGTATGAAGGTTATGGAGTCATTTTGAAAGTGTCAGGATGACGGTGATATAGTGAGTGTATGAGGGTCAGGGTGACAGTGATGGAGTGAGTGTATGGCTGTCAGAAGACAGCAATGTAGTGAGTTTGAGGGGTTCAGGGTGAAAATGATGGAATTTGTTTGAGGGGGGTGTCAGTGTGAGAGTGATGGAATGAGCGTGAATGGGTCAGTGTGATCGTGATGGAGTGTGTGTGAGGAGGTCAGTGTGACCGTGATTGTAGTGTGTGAGGGGGTCAGTGTGTCGAAGATGGAGTGTGTGTGAGGGGGGTCAGTTTAACGGTGATGGAGTTAGTGTGTGAGGGGCAGAGTGACGGTGAAGGAGTGAGTGCCTGAGGGTCAGGGCGACAGTAATGGAGTGAGTGTGGCAGTCAGAGTGACAGTGATGGATTGAGTGTATGATGTTCAGTGTGACAGTGATGGAGTGAGTCTGAGCGGGTCACAGTCATGGTGATGGAGTGAGTGTGAGGGTGTCATGTTGACAGTGACGGAGTGAATGTTATGTTGTCAAGTTGAAGGTGATGGAGTGAGTGTGAGGGAGTCAGGGTGATCATGATGGATTGGGTGTGAGGGGGTCAGTGTGACCGCGATTGTAGTGTGAGACGGGGTCAGTGTGTCGAAGATGGACTGTGTGTGAGGGGGTCAGTTTAACGGCAATGGAGTGAGTGTATGAGGGTCAGGGCGAAGTAATGGAGTGAGTGTGAGGCAGTCAGAGTGACAGTGATGAGTGAGTGTAAGACGTTCAGTAAGACGGTTATAGTGTGAGTGTGAAGGGGTCAGTGTGACGGGGATGGAGTGAGTGAGAGGAGGTCTGTGTGATGGCGATGGAGAGACTGTGAGTAGGTAAGTGTGATGGTGATGGAGTGAGTGTGAGGGTGTCAGTTTGATGGTGATGTAGTTAGTGTGAGGTGGTTAGTGTGACCGTGATGGAGTGAGTGAGAGTCGGTCTGTTTGATGGTGATGGAGTGACTGCGAGGATGTCAGTGTGATGGTGATGGAGTGACTGCGAGGATGTCAGTGTGATGGTGATGGAGTGACTGTGAGGAGGTCAGTATGATGGTGACTGAGTGAGTGTGAGGGTGTCAGGGTGGCTGTGTTGCAGTGCATGTGACGGGGTCAGTGTGACGGTGATGGAGTGAGTGTGAGGGGTCAGTGTGACCATGACGGAGTGAGTGTGAGGGGTCAGGGTGACGGTGATGAAGTGAGTGTGAGGGTGTCAGGGACACAGTGATGGAGTGAGTCTGAGCGGGTCACGGTCATGGTGATGGAATGAGAGTGAGGGCGTCAGGGTAAATGTGTTGGAGTGAGTTTGAGGGGTTCATGTTGACAGTGATGGAGTGAATGTTATGTTGTCAGGCTGAAGTTGATGGAGTGAGTGTGAGGGCGTCAGGGTGACGGTGATGGAGTGAATGTAAGGTTGTCAGGGTAACGGTGATGGAGTGAGTGTAAGGTTGTCAGGCTGAAGTTGATGGAGTGAGTGTGAGGGTGTCGGGGTGACGGTGATGGACTGAGTGTAAGGTTGTCAGGCTGAAGTTGATGGAGTGAGTGTGAGGGCGTCAGGGTGACGGTGATGGAGTGAGTGTAAGGTTGTCAGGGTGACCGTGATGGAGTGAGTGAGAGTCGGTCTGTTTGATGGTGATGGAGTGACTGCGAGGATGTCAGTGTGATGGTGATCGAGTGACTGCGAGGATGTCAGTGTGATGGTGATGGAGTGACTGCGAGGAGGTCAGTATGATGGTGACTGAGTGAGTGTGAAGTTGTCAGGGTGGCTGTGTTGGAGTGCATGTGACGGGGTCAGTGTGATGGTGATGGAGTGAGTGTGAGGGGTCAGTGTGACGGTGATAAAGTGAGTGTGAGGGGGTCAGGGAGACAGTGACGGAGTGAGTCTGAGCGGGTCACTGTCATGGTGATGGAGTGAGAGTGAGGGTGTCAGGGTGAATGTGTTGGAGTGAGTTTGAGGGGTTCATGTTGACAGTGACGGAGTGAATGTTATGTTGTCAGAGTGAAGGTGATGGAGTGAGTGTGAGGGCGTCAGGGTGATGGTGATGGAGTGAGTGTAAGGTTGTCAGGGTGAAGGTGATGGAGTGAGAGTGAGGGGGTCAGTGTGATCATGATGGAGTGTGTGGGAGGGGGTCAGTGTGACCGTGATTGTAGTGTCTGACGGGGTCAGTGTGTCGAAGATGGACTGTGTGTGAGGTGGGTCAGTTTAACGGTGATGGAGTTAGTGTGTGAGGGTCTGGGTGACGGTGATGGAGTGAGTGTGAAGGGGTCGATGTGACTGTGATAGAGTGAATGTTAGGGGGTCAGGGTGGCTGTGATACAGTGAGTGTGACGGAGTAGTGTGACAGTGACTGAGTGAGTGTGAGGGTGTCAGGGTGGCTGTGTTGGAGTTCATGTGACGGGGTCAGTTTGACTGTGATGGAGTCAGTGTGAAAGTGATTGAGTGAGTGTGAGGGGGTCAGTGTGACCGTGATGGAGTGTGTGTGAGGGGGTCAATGTGGCCATGATGGAGTGTGTGTGAAAGGATCAGTGTGACGGTGATGGGGTGAGTGCGAGCCGGTCAGTCTGATGGTAATGGAGTGAGTGTGAAGGGGCCAGTGTGATGAGGATGGAGTGTGTGTGAAGGGGGCAGTGTGACGTTGATGGAGTGTATGTGAGGGGGACAGTGTAACGGTGATGGAGTTAGTGTGTGAGGGTCAGGGTGACGGTGATGGAGCGAGTGTGAGGGGGTCTGGGTGACAATAATGGAGTGAGTGTGAGGAGGTCAGTGTGACAGAGATGGCGTGAGTGTGAGGCGGTCAGATTGACTTGAAAGGAATGAGTTTGCTGGGGTCAGGATGACAAAAATCGAGTGAGTGTGAGGGGGTCAGTGCGACAGAAATGGAGTGAGTGTGAGTGTTTCAGGATGAGGGGTCAGGGTGATGGTGACGAGAGAGTTTGAGGGGTGCAGGGTGATGGTGATGGAGTGAGTGTGCGGGGATAAGGGTGACGTCGATGGATTGAGTGTGACGGTACTGTGTAATGGTGACAGAGTGAGTGTGAGTGGTCAGCGTGACAGCGATGGTGCGAGTGTGAGGGAATCGGTGTGATGCTGATGGAGTGAGTGCGAGGGGGTCATGGTGATGGTGATGGAGAGAGTGTGAGGAAATCAGTGTGAAGGTGATGGAGTGACTGTGAGGAGATCGGGGAGAGGGTGATGGAGTGACTGCGAGGGGGACAGGGTGACAGTAATGGAGTAAGTGTGAGTGTGTCAGGGAGACATTGACGGAGTGAGAGTGAGTGTGTCAGTGTGACCATGATGGATGAGTGCGAAGGGGTGGCTGTGATTGTGATAGAGTGAATGTTAGGGGGTCAGGGTGGCTGTGATACAGTGCATGTGACAGAGTAGTGTGACAGTGAATGAGTGAGTGTGACGGTGTCAGGGTGGCTGTGTTGGAGTGCATGTGATGGGGTCAGTTTGACGGTGATGGAGAGAGTGTGATGGAGTCAGTGTGAAAGTGATTGAGTGAGTGTGAGGTTGTCAGTTTGATGGTGATGTAGTGAGCGTGAGGGGGTCAGTGTGACCGTGATGGAGTGAGTGTGAAGGGGTCGCTGTGACTGTGATAGAGTGAATGTTATTTGGTCAGGTTGGCTGTAATACAGTGAGTGTGACGGAGTAGTATGATGGTGACTGAGTGAGTGTGAGGGTGTCAGGGTGAGTGTGTTGGAGTGCATGTGATGGGGTCAGTGTGACGGTGATGTAGTGAGTGTGATGGAGTCAGTGTGAAAGTGATTGAGTAAGTGTGAGGGTGTCAGTTTGTTGGTGATGTAGTGAGTGTGAGGGGGTCAGTATGACCGTGATGGAGTGAGTGAGAGGAGGTCTGTTTGATGGTGATGGAGTGACTGTGAGGAGGTCAGTGTGATGGTGATGGACTGAGTCTGACAGGATCAGTGTGTCGGCGATGGACTGAGTGTGAGGAGGTCAGGGAGACAATGACGGATTGAGAGTGAGGGTGTCAGTGAGACCATGATGGAGTGAGTGTGAAGGGGTCGCTGTGACTGTGATAGAGTGAATGTTTAGGGGTCAGGGTGGCTGCGATACAGTGAGTGTGACGGATTAGTCTGACAGTGACTGAGTGTGTGTGAGGGTGTCAGGGTGGCTGTGTTAGAGTCCATGTGATGGGGTCAGTGTGACGGTGATGGAGTGAGTGTGATGGAGTCAGTGTGAAAGTGATTGAGTGAGTGTGAGGGTGTCAGTGTGATGGTGATTTAGTGAGAGTGAGTGGGTCTGTGTGACCGTGGTGGAGTGAGTGTGAGTGGGTCAGGGTGACGGTGAAGGACTAAGAGTGACGTGTTCAGTGTGATGGTGATGGTGTCAGTATGAGAGGGTCAGGGTGATGGTGATGAAGTAAGTGTGAGGGAGGCAGTGTGGCGGCGATTTAGCGAGTGCGAGGGGGTCAGTGTGATGGTAATGGAGTAAGTGCGAGCGGGTCACGGTGAGGGCGATGGACTGAGTGTGAGGGTTATAGGGTGACAGTGATGGAGTGCGTTTGAGGGTTTCAGGGTGATGGTTATGAGTGAGTGTGAGGGGTTCAGGGGGACGGTGATGGAGTGAGTGTGAGGGTTTCAGTGTGACAGTGGTGGAGTGAGTTTGAGGGTTTCAGGGTGACTGTGATGGAGTGAGTGTGTGTGAGACAGGGTGACAGTGATGGACTGAATATTGGGGGTGAGAATATTGGTCATGGAGTGAGAGTGTGGGGTTCAGGTACACGGTGATGGAGTGAGTGTGAGGGAGTACGTGTGACGGTGATGGAGTGAGTGTGAGGGGGTCATCTTGGTGGTGATGGAATGAGTGTGAGAGGTTCAGGGTGACGGTGATGGAGTGAGTATGAGAGTTTCAGGCTGACAGTGATTGAGTGAGTCTGAGGGGGTCAGGTTGACCGTGATGCAGTGAGTATGAGGAGTTCAGGGTGACGGTGATGGAGTGAGTGTGAGTGGGTCAGGATGATGGTGATGGAGTGAGTGTGGCGGGGTCAGTGTGACGGTGATGGAGCGAGTGTGAGGAGATCAGGGTGACAATGATGGAGTGACTGCGAGGGGGTCAGCGTGACAGTGATGGAGCGAGTGTGAGGAGATCAGGGTGACAATGATGGAGTGACTGTGATGTGGTCACAGTGACGGTGACGGGGTGAGTGTGAGAGTTTCAGGGTGACAGTGGCGGAGTGAGTTTGAAAGTTTCAGGGTGACAGTGTTGGAAAAAGTGTGAGTGGGTCAGGTTGACAGTGATGGAGTGAGTGTGAGGCGATCAGGGTGATACTGATGGAGTGACTGTGAGGGTGCCAGCATGACGGTGACGGAGTGATTGTGACAGGGTCAGCGTGACAGTGATGGAGTGATTGTGAGGGGACAGGGTGACGGTGATGCAGTGAGCGTGAGGGGGTCAGTGTGACGGTTATGGAGTGAGGGTGAGGTAATCAGGGTGATGGTGATGGTTTGAATGTAAGGGGGTTAGGGTGACAGTGATGGAGTGAGTGTGAGGGGGTTCGGTTGACAGCGATGTAGTGAGTGTGAGTGTGTCAAGAAAAGGTGATGGAGTGAATGTAAGGGTTTCAGGCTGACAGTGATTGAGTGAGTCTGAGGGGGTCAGGTTGACCGTGATGTAGTTGGTGTGAGGGGATCAGGGTCATGGTGGTGGAGTGAGTATGAGGAGTTCAGGATGACGGTGATGGAGTGAGTGTGAGGGGGTCAGAGTGACGGTGATGGAGAGAGTGTGAGGGGATCAGGATGACAGTGATGGAAAGAGTGTGAGAGGATCAGGATGACGGTGATGGAGTGAGTGTGAGGGGTTCAGGGTGCTGGTGATGGATTGAGTGTCAGGGGTTCAGGGAGACAGGGATGGAGTGAGTGTGAGGGGTCAGGCTTATGGTGATGGAGGAAGTGGGATGTGGGCTGGGTGGCGGTGGTGGATGGAGTGTGAGGCTGTCAGCGTGATGGTGATGGAATGAGTGCGAGGGGTCAGAATGAGGGTGATGGAGTGAATGTGAGGGGGTCAGGGTGACGGTGATGGAATGAGTGTGAGCAGGTGTGAGTAAGGGTGATTGACTGAGTGTGAGTTGGTCAGTGTGACCGTGATGGAGTGAGTGTGACGGGGTTAGGGTGACGGTGATGGAGTAAGTGTGAGGATGTCAAGGTGATGGTGATGGAGTGAGTGTGAGGGAATCAGGGTGACGGTGATGGAGTGAGTGCGTTTGGGTCAGGATGACAGTGATGGACTGAGTGGGGCGGGGTCAGTGTGATGGTGATGCAGTGAGTGTGAGGGGTTCAGGGTGACAGTGATGGAGTGAGTGTAAGGTGTCAGGATGACGGTGATGGAATAAGTGGGGTGTGGTCTGGGTGACTGTGATGTAACAAGTGTGAGGGGTTTAGGGTGGCGGTGGTGAATGGAGTGTGTGGGTGTCAGCGTGACGGTGATGGAATGGGTGCAAGGGGATCAGAATGAGTGTGATGGAGTGAATGTGAGGGGATCAGTTTGATGGTGTTGGAGTGAGTGTGAGCGGGTGTGGGTAAGGGTGATGGAGTGAGTGTGAGTAGATCAGTGTGACCGTGATGGAGTGAGTGTGAGTGGGTCAGGGTGACTGTGATGGAGGAGTGTGAGGGGGTCAAGGTGACGGTGATGGAGTGAGTGTGTGGGGTCAGGGTGAAGGTGATGGAGTGAATGTGAGGGTTTCAGGATGGCAGTGATGGATTGAGTGTGCAACTGTAAGGCTGACAGTGATGTAGTGAGTGTGAGGGGATCAGGGTGATGGTGATGGACTTACAGTGAGTGTGCCAGCATGATGGTGACGGTTTGGGTGTGACAGGGCCAGTTTGACAGTGATGGAGTGAGTGTGAGTGGTCAGGGTGACGGTGATGTAGTAAGTGTGAGTGTTTCAGGGTGGCGGCGGTGGAGTGAGTGTGAAGGTGTAAAGGTGACAGAGATGGAGTGAGTATAAGTGAATCAGGGTGACTGTGGTGGATTGACTGAAGGGGGTCAGGGTGAAGATGATGGAGTGCATGTAAGGGTTTCAGGATGACAGTGATTGAGTGAGTGTGAGGGGATTAGCTTGACAGTGACGTAGTGAGTGTGAGGGGCTCAGGGTGACGGTGATGGAGTGAGTGTCAGTGTTTCAGGGTGACAGTGATGGAGTGAGAAAGCAGGGGTCAGGTTGACAGTGATGTAGTGAGTGTGAGGGGATCAGGGTGGCGGTGCTGGAGTGAGTGTAAGGTGCTCAGGGTAATGGTGATGGAGTGGGTGTGGTGGCGTGGTGTGACGGCGTTTGAATGAGTGTGAGGTGTTCAGGGTGACGGTGATAGAATGAGTGTGAGGAGATCAGGGTGATGGTGGTGGAGCGATTGTGTGGACTTCAGGGTGACGATGCTGGAGTGATTGTGAGGGGCTCAAGTTAATAGTAATGGAGTGGATGTGGTGGCGTCAGTGTGACGGTGTTGGAATGATTGTGAGGGTTTCAGGGTGACAGCGATGGAGTGAGTGTGCAGTGTTCAGGGTGACAGTGATGGAGTGAGAAAGCAGGGGTCAGGTTGACAGTGATGTAGTGAGTGTGAGGGGATCAGGGTGGCGGTGCTGGAGTGAGTGTAAGGTGCTCAGGGTAATGGTGATGGAGTGGGTGTGGTGGCGTGGTGTGACGGCGTTTGAATGAGTGTGAGGTGTTCAGGGTGACGGTGATAGAATGAGTGTGAGGAGATCAGGGTGATGGTGGTGGAGCGATTGTGTGGACTTCAGGGTGACGATGCTGGAGTGATTGTGAGGGGCTCAAGTTAATAGTAATGGAGTGGATGTGGTGGCGTCAGTGTGACGGTGTTGGAATGATTGTGAGGGTTTCAGGGTGACAGCGATGGAGTGAGTGTGCAGTGTTCAGGGTGACGGCGATAGAATGAGTGTGAGGGGATCAGGGTGACGGTGATGGAGTGACGGTGAGGGTGTCAGCGTGATGGTTACCAGGGAGTGTGACAGGTTTAGGTTGACAGTGACGGCGTGAGTGTGAGAGGTCAGTGTGACAGTGATGGAGTGAGGGTGAGGTGGTCTGGGTGATAGGGATGTAGTAAGTGTGAGCGGGTCAGTGTGGAGGCGGCGGAGTGAATGTGAACAGGTCAGTGTGGCGGTGATGGAATGTGTGCAAGTGGGTCAGGTTGAGGGAGATGGAGTGAATGTGAGGGCGTCAGGGTGATCCTGGTGGAGTGAGTGAGGGGGCCAGTGTGACAGTGTTTGGAATGAGTGTTCCTGGGTCAGGGTGACGGTGATGGAGTGAGTGTGAGGGGATTAATGTGACAGTGCTGGAGTGAGTGTGAGGGGTCAGGGTGACTGTGATGGAGTGAGTGTGAGGGCGTCAAGGTAACGGTGATGGAGTAAGTGTGAGAAGATCAGGGTGACGGTGATGGATTGATAGTAGGGTGGTCATGGTGACGGTGATAGAGTGAGTGTGAGGGCCTCAAGGTGACGGTGATGAAGTGAGTTTGAGAAGATCAGGGTGACGATGATGGATTGAGCGTAAGGAGGTCAGGTTGACAGGTATGAAGTGAGTGTGAGGGGATCAGGGTGAAGGTGATGGAGTGAGTGTGAGGGGGTCAGGGTGATTGTGATGGAGTGAGTGTGGTGGTGTCAATGTGATGGTGTTGGAGTGAGGGTGAGGGTTTCAGGGTGACATCGATGGAGTGAATGCGCAGTGTTCAGTGTGATAGTGATAGAATGACTGTAGGGGGTCAAGTTGGCGGTGATGCAGTGAGTGTGAGTGGATCAGGGTGACATTGATGAAGTGAGTGTGGATGGGTCAGGTTGAGAGTGATGCAGTGAGTGTGAGGGGATCAGGGTGACGGTGATGGAGTGACGGTGAGGGTGTCAGCGTGATGGTGACAAGTAAGTGTGACAGGTTCTGGGTGACAGTGATGGCGTGAGTGTGAGAGATCAGAGTGACGGTGATGGAGTGAGTGTTTAGGGGTCAGTGTGATGGTGATGGAGTGAGGGTGAAGCGGTCATGGTGACAGAGATGGAGTGAGTGTGAAGGGGTCAGGATGACGGTGATGGAATGCGTGCGAGGGGCTCACGGTGAGGGTAATGGAGTGAATGTGAGGGCGTCAGGGTGATCGTGGTGGAGTGAGTGTGAGGGGATCAGTGTGAGAGTGTTTGGAATGAGTGTTACTTTGTCAGGGTGACGGTGATGGATGAGTGTAAGGGTGTCAGGGTGACGGTGATGGAGTGAGTATGAGGGGGTCAGGGTGACAGAGATATAGTGAGTGTGAAGGGGACAGTGGGACAGAGATGGAGTGTGTGTGAGGGGGTGAGGGTGATGGTAATGTAATGAGTGCGGGGGGGTCAGGATGACGGTGATGGAAGGTGTGCAAGGGACTCAGGTTGAGGGTGATGGAGTGAGTGTGAAGGGGTCAGTGTGAAGGTGATGGAATGTGTGCGAGGGGCATAGGGTGAGGGTGATGGAGTGAATGTGAAGGCGTCAGGGTGATTCAGGTGGAGTGAGTGTGAGGGGATCAGGGTGACAGTGTTTGGAATGAGTGTTACTGGGTCAGGGTGACGGAGATGGAATGAGTGTGAGGCAATTAATTTGACGATGAAGGAGTAAGTGTGAGTGCGTCAAGGTGACGGTGATGAAGTGAGTGTGAGAAGATCAGGGTGATGGTGATGATTGAGTGTAAGGAGGTCAGGTTGACAGTGATGGAGTGAGTGTGAGGGATTCAGGGTGCCGGTAATAGAGTGAGTGTGAGGGGGTCAGCCTGACGGTGATGCAGCGAGGGTGACAGGGTCAGGGTGACAGTGATGGAGCATGTGTGAGGGGTCAGGCTGACGGTGATGGAATAAGTGGGATGTGGTCTGGGTGACTGTGATGTAACAAGTGTGAGGGTTATAGGGTGGCAGTGGTGGATGGAGTGTGAGGGTGTCAGCGTGGCGGTGATGGTATGGGTGCAAGTGGGTCAGAATGAGGGTGATGGAGTGAATGTGAGTGGATCAGGATGATGGTGTTGGAATGAGTGTGATCAGGTGTGGGTAAAGGTGACGGAGTGAGTGTGAGTAGGTCAGTGTGACCGTGATGGAGTGAATGTGAGTGGGTCAGGGTGACGGTGATGGAGTGAGTGTGAGGGGGTAAGGGTGAAGGTTATGGAGTGAATGTGAGGGTTTCAGGGTGACAGTGATTGAGTGAGCGTGAAGGGTTCAGGGTGACGGTGATGTAGTGAGTGTAAGCGTTTCAGGTTGACAGTGATGGATTGAGTGTAGAAGTGTCAGGTTGACAGTGATGTAGTGAGTGTGAGGGGATTAATGTGACAGTGATGGAGTGAGTGTGAGGGGTCAGGGTGACTGTGATGAAGTGAGTGTGAGGGCGACAAGGTAACGGTGATGTAGTGAGTGTGAGAAGATCAGGGTGACGGTGATGGATTGATAGTAGGGAGGTCATGGTGATGGTGATGGAGTGAGTGTGAGGGCCTCAAGGTGATGGATTGAGCGTAAGGAGGTCAGGTTGACAGGGATGAAGTGAGTGTGAGGGGATCAGGGTGAAGGTGATGGGGTGAGTGTGAGGGGGTCATGGTGATTGTGATGGAGTGGTGTGGTGGCGTCAATGTGATGGTGTTGGAGTGAGCGTGAGTGTTTCAGGGTGACAGCGATGGAGTGAATGCGCAGTGTTCAGTGTGATGGTGATAGAATGACTGTAGGGGGTCAGGGTGGCGGTGATGCAGTGAGTGTGAGTGGATCAGGGTGACATTGATGAAGTGCGTGTAGATGGGTCAGGTTGAGAGTGATGCAGTGAGTGTGAGGGGATCTGGGTGACGGTGATGGAGTGACGGTGAAGGTGTCAGCGTGATGGTGAGGAGTAAGTGTGACAGGTTCTGGGTGACAGTGATGGTGTGAGTGTGAGAGATCAGAGTGACGGTGATGGAGTGAGTGTGTAGGGGTCAGTGTGATGGTGATGGAGTGAGGGTGAAGCGGTCATGGTGACAGAGATGGAGTGAGTGTGAAGGGGTCAGGATGACGGTGATGGAATGCGTGCGAGGGGCTCACGGTGAGGGTAATGGAGTGAATGTGAGGGCGTCAGGGTGATCGTGGTGGAGTGAGTGTGAGGGGATCAGTGTGAGAGTGTTTGGAATGAGTGTTACTTTGTCAGGGTGACGGTGATGGATGAGTGTAAGGGTGTCAGGGTGACGGTGATGGAGTGAGTATGAGGGGGTCAGGGTGACAGAGATGTAGTGAGTGTGAAGGGGACAGTAGGACAGAGATGGAGTGAGTGTGAGGGGTTTAGCGTGGTGGTGGTGGATGGAGTGTGAGGGTGTCAGCGTGACGGTGATGGAATGGTTGCAAGGGGGTCACAATGAGGGTGATGGAGTGAATATGAGTGGATCAAGATGATGGTGTTGGAATGAATGTGAGCGGATGTGGGTAAAGTTGATGGAGTGAGTGTGAGTGGGTCAGTGTGACCGTGATGGAGTGAGTGTGAGTGGGTCAGGGTGACGGTGATGGAGTGAGTGTGAGGGGGTCAGGGTGAAGGTGATGTAGTGAATGTGAGGGTTTCAGGGTGACAGTGATTGAGTGAGCGTGAAGGGTTCAGGGTGACGGTGATGGAATGAGTGCGAGCGTTTCAGGTTGACAGTGATGGATTGAGTGTAAAAGTGTCAGGTTGACAGTGATGTAGTGAGTGTGAGGGGATCAGGGTGACGGTGAGTGAGTGTGTGGACTTCAGGGTGACGGTGCTGGAGTGAGTGTGAGGGTGTTAGCGTGATGTTGACGAGGGAGTGTGACAGGGTCAGGTTGACAGTGATGGTGTAAGTGTGAGAGGTCAGGGTGACGGTGATGGAGTGAATGTGAAGGGGTCAGTGTGATGGTGATGGAGTGAGGGTGAGGTGGTCTGGGTGATAGGGATGTAGTAAGTGTGAGCGGGTCAGTGTGGAGGTGGTGAGTGAGTGTGAAGGGGTCAGTGTGACGGTGATGGAATGTGTGCTAGGGGCTCAGGGGGAGGGTGATGGAGTGAATGTGAGGGCGTCAGGATGATCCTGGTGGAGTGAGTGTGAGCGGATCAGTGTGACAGTGTTTGGAATGAGTGTTCCTAGGTCAGGGTGACGGTGATGGAATGAGTGTGAGGGGACCAATGTGAAGGTGATGGAGTGAGTGTGAGGGGTCATGGTGACGGTGATGGAGTGAGTATGAGGGCATCAAGGTGACGGTGAAGAACTGAGTGTGAGAAGATCAGGGTGACGGTGATGGATTGTTTGTAAGGAGGTCGTGGTGACGGGGATAGAGTGAGTGTGAGGTTCATCAAGGTGATGGTGATGAAGTGAGTGTGAGAAGATCAGGGTGATGGTGATGATTGAGTGTAAGGAGTTCAGGTTGACAGTGATGGAGTGAGTGTGAGGGATTCAGGGTGCCGGTGATAGAGTGAGTGTGAGGGGGTCAGCCTGACGGTGATGCAGTGAGTGTGACAGGGTCAGGGTGACAGTGATGGACCATGTTGAGGGTTCAGGCTGACGGTGTTGGAATAAGTGGGATGTGGTCTGGGTGACTGTGATGTAACAAGTGTGAAGGGTTTAGGGTGGCGGTGGAGGATGGAGTGTGAGGGTGTCAGTGTGATGGTGATGGAATGGGTGCAAGGGGGTCAGAATGAGGGTGATGGAGTGAGTGTGAGTAGGTCAGTGTGACCGTAATGGAATGAGTGTGAGTGGGTCAGGGTGACGGTGATGGAATGAGTGTGAGGGGGTCAGCGTGAAGGTAATGGAGTGAATTTGAGGGTTTCAGGGTGACAGAGATTGAGTGAGCGTGAAGGGCTCAGGGTGACGATGATGGATTGAGCGTAAGGAGGTCAGGTTGACAGGGATGAAGTGAGAGTGAGGGGATCAGGGTGAAGGTGATGGAGTGACTGTGAGGGGTTCAGGGCGATTGTGACGGAGTGGGTATGGTAGCGTCATTATGATGGTGTTGGAGTGAGTGTGAGGGTTTCAGGGTGACATCGATGGAGTGAGTGTGCGGTGTTCAGGGTGAAGGTGAGAGAATGAGTGTGGAGGGTCAGGGTGGCGGTGATGCAGTGAGTGTGAGTGGATCTGGGTGACATTGATGAAGTGAGTGTGGAGGGGTCCAGTTGAGAGTGATGCAGTGAGTGTGAGGGGATCAGGGTGACGGTGATGGAATGACGGTGAGGGTGTCAGCATGATGATGACGAGTAAGTGTGACAGGGTCAGGGTGACGGTGATGGCGTGAGTGTGAGAGGTCAGAGTGACGGTGATGGAGTGAGTGTGAAGGAGTCAGTGTGATGGTGATGGAGTGAGGGTGAAGCGGTCATGGTGACAGAGATGGAGTGAGTGTGAGGGGGTCAGGATGACGGTGATGGAATGTGTGCGATGTGCTCACGGTGAGGGTGATGGAGTGACTGTGAGGGCGTCAGGGTGACGGTGATGGAGTGAGTGTGAGCGTTTCTCGTTACAGTAAGTGAGTGAATGTGAGGGGGTCAGGTTGACAGTGATGTAGTGAGTGTGAGGGGTAAGGGTGACGGTGATGGAGTGAGTGTGAGAAGATCTGGGTGACGGTGATGGATGAGTGTAAGGGTGTCACAGTGACGGTGATGGAGTGAGTATGAGGGGGTCAGGGTGACAGAGATGTAGTGAGTGTGTAGGGGATAGCGGGACAGAGATGGAGTGAGTGTGAGGGGTCAGGGTGACGGTAATGGAATGAGTGCGGGGGGTCAGGGTGAGGGTGATGGAGTGATTGTGAGTGTCAGTGTGATGGTGATGGAGTGAGTGTGAGTGGATCTGGGTGAGGGTGATGGAGTGAGTGAGAGTGGGTCAGTGTGACGGTGATGGATTGAGTGTGAGGGTTTGAGGTGACAGTGAGGGAGTGAATGTGAGGGGGTCAGGTTGACAGCGATGTAGTGAGTGTGAGGGGTTAGGGTGACGGTGATGGAGTGAGTGTGAGAATGTCTGGATGACGGTGATGGATGAGTGTAAGGGTGTCAGGGTGACGGTGATGGAGTGAGCATGAGGGGGTCAGGGTGACAGAGATGGAGTGAGTGTGAGTGTGTCAGGGCGATGGTGATCGAGTGAGTTTGGCGGCGTCAGTGTGATGGTGATGGAGTGAGTGTGACGGGTTCAGTTTGACGGTGACGGAGTGAGTGTTTGAGGGTCAGGGTGACTATTATGGAGGGAGTGTGAGTGGGTCCGGGTGAATGTGATTGAGTGAGTGTGAGGAGGTCAGTGTGACTTTGATTGAGTGAATGTGAGGGAGTCAGAGTGACTGTCATGTAGTGAGTGTGAGGGGGTCAGGGTGACGGTGATTGAGTGAGTTTGAGGGTTTCAGGGTGTCAGTGATGGAGTGAGCGTGAGGGGATCAGGATGGCGGTGATGGAGTGAGTGTGACGGCTTCAGGTTGACAGTAATGGAGTGAGTGTTTGAGGTTCAGGGTGACTATTATAGATTGAGTGTGAGGGGGTCCGTGTGAATGTGATTGAGTGAGTGTGAGGGGGTCAGTGTGACTTTGCTAGAGTGACTGTGAGTGGGGTCAGAATGACTGTCATGTAGTGAGTGTGAGTGGGTTAGCGTGATGGTGATGAAGTGAGTGTGACGGGATCAGTGTGATGTTGATGGAGTGAGTGTGAGTATTTCAGGGTGATGGTGATGGAATGAGTGTGCGGGTGTTAGGGTGACGGTGATGGAGTGAGTGTGAATGGGTCATGGTGATGGTGATGGAGTGAATACGAGGGGATCAGGGTGACGGTGATGGATTGAGTGTAAGTGGGTCAGGGTGATGGTGATGGATAGAGTGTGAGGTTTTCAGGGTGACAGTGACGGAGTGAGTGTGAGGGGGTTAGGTTGACAGTGATGTAATGAGTGTGAGGGGCTCAGGGTGACGGTGATGGAGTGAGTGTCAGGGTTTCAGGGTGACAGTGATAGAGTGAGTGTGCGGGGATACGTTGACAGTGAAGGAGTGAGTGTGAGGGAATCAGGGTGACGGTGATGGAGAGAGTGTAAGAGTGTCAGGGTGACGTTGATGTCGTGAGTGTGAGTGGATCAGGGTGATGGTGGTGGAGTGAGTGTGAGTGGTTCAGGGTGTTGGACTGAGTGTGAGTGTGTCAGGGTGATGGTGATGGAGTGAGTGTGGCGGTATCAGTGTGACGGTGATGGAGTGAGTGTGAGGGGTTCAGGGTGTCAGTGATGGAGTAGAGTGAGGTGTTCAGTGTGACGGTGATAGAATGAGTGTGAGGGGATCAGGATGGCAGTGATGGAGTGAGTGTGACGGGTTCAGGGTGTCAATGATGGAGCGAGTGTGAGGGGATCAGTATGGCGGTGATGGAGTGAGTGTGACGGGTTCAGGTTGACGGTGATGGAGTGAGTGTTTGAGGGTCAGGGAGACTATTATGGATGGAGTGTGAGGAGTTCCAGTTGAATGTGATTGAGTGAGTGTGAGGGGGTCAGTGTGATGTTGATGGAGTGAATGTGAGGGGGGTCAGGGTGACTGTCATGTAGTGAGTGTGACGGGGTCAGGGTGATTGTGATGGTGTGAGCGTGAGGGGTTCAGAGTGCCGGACGTGGAGTGAGTGTGAGTGGGTCAGCGTGATGATGGAGTGAGTGTGATGGGGTCAGTGTGATGTTGATGGAGTGAGTGTGAGGGTTTCAGGGTGATAGTGATGGATGAGTGTGAGTGGTTCACGGTGACGGTGTTGGAATGAGTGTGTGGGTGTTAAGGTGACGGTGATGGAGTGACTGTGAGGGGATCAGAGTGACGGTGATGGAGTGAGTGTGACTCAGATAGAGTTTTAAGGTAGACAGCTGAAGACATAGTGGATACGTTAGTGGAGAACTTTCAGGAAGCACTAGAATCAGGAAGGATGCGATAGGATGGAAAAAGCACAAACGTGACACCCAAATTTAAAAAGAAACAATACAAAAGCTGGCAGATTACAGACCAATCAGCCGAATCGTGGTTGTGGATAAGGTCCTGGAATCCATTGCAATGGAATAAATTTCTGAATACTTGGACGTGCATGTTAAAATAAGGCAAAGTCAGCATGGTTTCATCAAGTGGAGCACATGCTTGACAGATGTGCAATAATTCCTCTTTGAGGAAGTAACGAGGAAGGTAGACCAAGGAGAGCCAATGGATGCTATGTATCTGGACTTCATGAGGGCCTTTGATATTTGCCACACAGGATGCTACTGAATCAGATAAGGGCCCATGGTGTCAGAGGCAATGTGCACTCGCAGGACAGAAAACAGTGATTGGGAACAAAAGGATCCTTCTCAGGATGGTAGCTGATGCCAAGTGGCGTTCCTCAAGGCTGTGTTGGTAACACAACTTTTCAGTTTCTCCATTACCGATCTAGATAAAATACCTGAGTGCAAATTTGCAGACAATGCAAAGGTAGAATGACAGGTAGCGTTGAGGAGGCGGAGATGTTGCAGAAGAATATGGACATGTAGGGAGCGTTGGAAAACAAATGGCTGATGGAGTGTAATGTGGGAAAGTGTGAGGTGATGCACTTTGGTAGGAAGAATGAAGATATGCGCTATTGTCTAAATAGGGTGAAAGTTCACATGTCTGGTGTTCAAAGATACTTGAGAGTTTTAACCCAGGATTCTCTCAAGATGAACTTGCAGCTTTAATCTATTTTTTGGAAGATAATTGAAATGATGACATTTATCTTTGGAACATTTGAATATAAAAGCAGAGATTTACATCCGAGGCTCTATAAAGGTCTGGTCAGACAACATCTGGATTACTGTGCGTCCGTTTGGTCCTCAAATTTCAGGATGGGAGCACTGGTCCTGGGGTGTGTTCAGAGGCTTTTCATGATAATGGTCCCAGGAATGAAAAGCTTGACACACGAGGAAAGTTTAAGGACTCTGGGTCTATACTCGACGAAGTTTAGAAGGATAAGTGGAAATCTAATTGGTACTTATAGAATCGTGAATAGCTTGGACACATTGGATACTGAGAAGGTGTTTCTATTTTTAGTCGAGACTAGAATCCAAAGGCACTGCCTTCGAGAAAAGGGAAGACAGTTGAGAGCAGTAAGAAGAGACAGATATTCAGCCAAAGAGTGGTGAATGTATGGAATTCATTGCCAGACAACGCTGCGGAAGCAAGGTCTTTGATTATATCTAAGACTGAGATATGTAGCAGCGTCAAGAGGATCAAGATTGATGTTGCGAAAGCAGGAGAATTGGGTTTAGAAAGATATCTGCCATGATTTAATGGCAGAGCAGACTCACTGCGCTCAATGGTTTAATTTTTGCTCAATTGTCTTGTGGACTTATGCATCGATTGACCTCCATCTGCAAGTTCTCCTCCAAGGAACGTGCCAGCTTGACTTGGAGCATTGTCAACGAAGATCTGATTGAGTGCTGATCCAGACTTAGTGGGCCAAATGGTCTATTTCCGAACTCCGTCTTCTAATTTGCCTTCTTCCAAAAAAATGAATGCAATGACTAGACCTGATTCTTCTCTGAACAGACAGTTGCTAAAATTCCATCATCAATTCCTTGCTCTTATATTCCCACCTGCGGTCAAGAACAGAAATTATCTCCAGCCCCACGATACCATTTGATTCCTTGTCCAATCACCTTCAAACGTTCGTGAATGCCTACTCCAATTTATCTTTTAGTACTGTAAACCACTCAACATTCTCACTTTTATCATTGTTCCTCCTCAAATTCCTTATCACCCACTTCACTGGATTAAATTCCTTTCAGCACTATTTGTTGCCAATTGTTTCCAATCTCCCTGCAGTCCAAGGCTTTCTTCCTCATGGTTAACGACATGTCTAATTGTTACATGATTTGCAAACTGCTAAATGATGGCCCCGACAAGTAAATATAAATCATTGACCTATATGAGAAAACAATGGTACTCTCAAAAGCCATATTTCATAAGCTCGTACAGGATAACAGAATTGGAGACTATAAAGAAGGTGATCTCAGGTTCCAGAAGGATCTTAATCCAATGCGCCTTTGAGCTGAAAAATGTCACGTGGAGTTCAATCTGGATAAATGGAAGGTATTCCATTTATGTACATCAAATAAGAGTAGGGCTTATACAATTAGTGATAGGGCGTTGCATAGTGTTGGGGAACACGAAGGCCAGGGATTCAGGGACATAATTCTTTTTAGCTTACTCCACATATAGACAGAATGGTTAAAAATAAGTTGTCATCTTGCCTTCGTTGCTCAGTCCTTTGAGCGTAGGAGTTGGTACGTTATGCTGAATTTTAATAGGACATTTGGTAAGGCCTCTTCTTGAATACTGCGTCCAGTTCTTGTCGCCCAGTAATAGCAAATAAATTATTCCGCTGGAGTAGGTTTAGAAGCGGTATACTAGCATATTGCTAGTGCGGAATGTTTGAGTTATAACGAACGGCTGCATAGGCTGAGAATATTTTCACTCGAGCACTGGAGGTTGATCGGGTACCTGATAGAAATTTATAAATTATTGAGAGTTCAGATAGAGTTAACTGTAACTGTCTTTTCCCCATGGAGGGGACTACAAGACAAGAAGGCAAATTTTTAAAGGGAAAAGAGAGAGATTTAAAATAAGACATGAGAGGCTTTTTTTAACAGAGTTTGGATTATGTGTGCAATTCACTTCCTCAGTAAGTGATGAATGAAAGCACATTTACAATATTTACAGGATATTTGGATCGAGAAATGAATCGGAAAGTTTCAGTGGGATTACCAAAAGCTATTCATTCATGCCTCGTCCATTATTTATTGCCCAGACGAAAGCTCAGAATCAACCACAATATTATGGATCTGGAATCACATGCCAGCCAGACCAGATAAGTATGGCAGTTCCCTTCCCTATCAGGCATTAGTGAATCAGATCTACAACAACTGATGCAACATCATCATTAGACTCTTCCATTCGAGGTATTTATTGAAATAAAATTCCATCATCTGCCATGCCAGGATTTGATCCTGCGTCCACAGAATTATATCTGGACATTCATATTAACAATGAAGTAATAATATCACAAATGCATTATTAAATCTCACCAGTTACAGGAAACGTCAGATGCGACTTGTTTAGTTTGGCATTATGTTCAGTATGAGCTGGTTGGAGTGAAAGGTCTGTTTTCTTGCTGTGTGAATCGATGACTTTGACTATGAAACTGTGAGCTGGTTGGGATTAACAGCAGTATTGACAGTTTAATTGATCTTCTTCTGGGATTTGTAATCTTGCTGGTTACTCTGGATGTTCTTTTTTTTCATGGACCCGTTCCCACACACATGATTGTTGAACAGTCTGTCCCCAGTTTGACTAAGTAAATGAGTTTTCACTTCAGCAGGTAATTGATTCCTGCATTGTCCTGGTTTCTCAGTAGTATCAGTGTCCTTGTATCTACCCAGCGTGAACGATTGGTTCAAATCATGTCCACGCAGGCGCAAGTCCCGTTGTCCATGTTGTGAATGTGTTTTTATTCTTCGTGATATACCCACGAAGTGTGGATGTCGCTGGTCAGGACAGCATTTGTTGTTCATCCTGATTCGCTGCTATCTCGCTGCACGAGAGAGATGGATTCGATCCCAGTCTTGTGTGATTGCTTGCAGTTTGCACATTCTCTCTTTGCTTGTGTGAGTTTCCTCACACCGTCTGAAGGTGTGCAGGTTACTGGGATCAGCCATGGGAAATGAAGTGGAATGGAGTAGGTATGGAGTGTGGGTCTGATAGGATGTGCTTCAGAGGGATGGTGTCGACTGAAAGGGCCGAATGGCCTGTTTCCCGCCACTGTCGGCATTTACGGATTAAGGGTCAGCTACATTGTTCTGGTGCTGGAGTCACAAGTAGGCAGGATTGGGTAAAGGTAGTAGCATCCCCTGCGTAAGGGACATGCATGAATGGGATTGCAGGAAATTAAAGTCATGTTCTCTGTTCCTGAGGTCAGCTGTTCATTCCAGGTTTTATTCGACGAATTTTAACATTACCAGATCTGTGTCTGAGTCCCCAAGGATGACTCGTTTATTATATAACCACAATAACACCTTCTCCAGGTTGCAGTATTTACTGGGAACAAGAAGCGGATTCTGAGCGGATGCGAGCAAAGGCAGCTGCTGCTGCCAATGTCAAAAACACTGAACCAAACAGGAAAATGAAATTTCGAAACTTTCCACCCCAAAGTTAAAGTTTTAATACGCTTTAGATGCGCCAATCAGCTGTCTCAGCAACATGTACTGCTTCCGGCTATAAAATTATAAATGGGGGCAAGTATTCCCTTCCGCCCCGTTTTTGACCAGGAGCTGTCCCAACCTCGGAAATGCACGCGCCGCTCTCCCGTCATTCCATCCCAACTTTCGAATTTCATCTTCATGGCTGCTTCACACAGTTTCCCTGATTCCGAGTCTGGAACTGGAATTCTGTGTGATTGCCTACAGCAGTTGTTGTTGCCCTGTGTGGGCAAAGTGATGGAGTAGCTGATATTAAGCTATAATGCTATTGAAGCATACATTTGAACAATATCCTGCACTGTCCCATGAGTTTCGAGAGTTTCATCAATCCCATTCTCCAATACTCTCATTAATGAAATCTCCACACACTCTGGGCACGTTAACCTTAAAGATTCTGCCCATTCTGAGTTCCCACATGCCTGTCGTTAAGTCCTGATATTGTGTATTATTCCTGACATTTCCTCTGCTAAAATACTAGCTACAGTTAACAAGCGTCGTCTGTGGAGGGCTGTAACCATTTAGTATTTCGTCTATTGTGATATGATTGCCACGACTCTGGATCCACTCTACATCATGACAGTCAGTTCTCTCAAAGTTTTACTTTTGGTGAAACATGGTAAGAAATTATTCGTTTTTACATGATAATATTCTCCGAGGTGATGATTTGTTTTCCATCGAATTTCGTTCTCTGATATTTCTGCGTTTCATGTATCAGCATTTAACCCCAAAAGGTCTTGAAGATGCCTCTCGCCCCCACGCACCCTAACTCTCTTTTCCGACCCTTGTCTCACTTGACTGAGGCATTGCACAATCTAACATTCACTTTCACGTTGGATGCCATCTACTCACTGTTGCTGGATGACCATGCGCCAATCTTTTCATTTGCACGTTTCAATCATTCGAATCGTTTGCATATCGTAGCTGTGTGATCAATTCTCCTTTAGCGGTTTTTACAGACATGGACGAGAGATTATTGGAACGTGAGGCTCAATAAATTGACACAGAGAATAATTGGGAAAAAAGAGACTCCATTGGAACAGATCAGCCGTGACGAATTTCTGCGATAGCCGACTGGTATTATCGCTTGATTGTTATTACGAAAAGCCAGGTAACATTCCAAGGCGGTGGGTTTGATTCCCACCACACCACGACAATGGTAAAATATGGACTTAAGAAATACATCCAATTAAGAATATGCCAAATCCGTTGCCTGAAAGGCCCATATGTTTCACTGACATTCTTGAGGGAAGGAAACTGCCGTCCATGTCTCCTTTGGCTTCCACGTGTCCCCCGACCGCAAGGCAAAAAATGCCGCAGAGCCAAACCGCATGCTGGTGCAACAACGTAATAACGGTTCATTCGGTTATACCTAGAATATTGTCTGCAGTTCACATAAGTCCATGGATGTGATCGCACTGGGAAAGATGCAGGACAGATTCATTCGGAAAGTGTCTGGTCTGAACAGTTTAAGTCATAAGAAAGACAGAACAGGCTGGGATTGTTTGTCATCATGCAGAGAAGTTTGTGAGAAGGCATTGTTTAGTTGTACAAAATTATGAGGGGTACATATTAGGTGGACTGAAAGTAGCGTTTCCCATCGACAGAGATATTGATCATAGGGGGCCAGAAATTTACTGAGAAAGACAGAAAGGTTTAAGTAGATATGTGGAAAAGCATTACAGGCCGGCAGGTGTTGGAATTTGCAACACTGTGTCTATAAAGGTTAGGGAGGCAGGAACCCTTATAACCTGAAGAAATATTCAGATGTGAATGTGTTCTGCCAATACCTATAAAGCTATGGAGTAAGCGATTCGGGTCGTTAAGCAGTTGTTTTTGACAAATGGAGCCACAATGGGCTGAAGTGTCTCCTTTGAAACTGTTGTCCTCCGAAGTGTAATGCTTAGTGTCGCCGCATGTTATGCAGGAGATAGGAGCTCAATTCCTCTCTGGGGCCATGTAAATGCTTTAAAACTGTCGCTCCGTTCCCAAGTGCGGGTTATTAGTGCCTGTCCTTCCATTCTCCATGGGAATTGTCACAGGAAGGACAGTGCTTCTGAATCAGCGTGGGGAAGGACTGCAGCTCCGGCGAGACAGAGTATCAGTGAAAGTACAAACACGTGACTTCTGCAACCTGCATCTCGTGTCTGTACTGGAATCTAAACCATTTACTAGAAAGATTAAGGAAGCTGAAGAAGAAACAGGGTACACCAATTCAGATCTGAGTGCATAAACATTTTCCGCAGGATCTTGAGAAAAACTGACAATCGGCTCTGCGAAAGAGTTTCACTCTCAGAACTGTTAGTTCACAGAGGTGTTCTGTACCACTTAAGCCCTTAAGAAATTGAATGGCAATTTATCTGAAGACTTGAAATTTTACAACACACCAGGCGATGAGTCACGTGCTGGAAACTGTGTTTACAAACAAGACGTTTGATAATTGATAATGATGGAATAGGCTGAAAGGCCTCTCGCCATGCATTTAAAAACTCAATGACTGTCATTTTTCAACTGAACCAATAAGGCAAAAACAAAGTCACCAATAAAATTTGCAAGCATTGCATATGTCTTCCTTGTTGTGAAAGGTTGAAATTCAGTTCTCTCACTGCTATTTCCCAATGCTGATCTCCAGTCAGGGAAAAATATTTGTTGATCCTTTTGAAAATCTTAAATTGAACATGATTTCCTGACATTACAAAACAGCAAAGATACTAGCTTTCAGACCGCTGCTCATTCATTAGGCGATTGTGGTGTACACAGTTGTAAGACATAGAATTTATAGCACAAGTTTCCAGGATGATGTAACTGAAATTATCCATTGAAAATTACCTTAATTGTTTGCTAATCTATTAGAATGACTGTGTTAGCGTCACTTCTTTCATATGTAAAGCGCAAAGCTTTTTATTGTGAAGTTACATTCTCAGATGAACTTTAACAATTGGTGTTAACCCTCGTGCGCTGCTATCTGTTCCATAATATTTAGACTGAGACTTTCATGGATTCATAAAGTTGATGAACAAAATACAATGTAACTCTGCAAGTATAAATTCACCGCACAAACGTATGTATGCGTGTATGTGTGTGTGCGTGTGTGTGTGTGTGTGTCTGTCTGTCTGTCTGTAGATAGGGTAATGGGATCACCCGTACAGTGACATGAGCCCAAGGCCCCGGCTGAGGCCATCACCATGGATATCGAACTTAGCTATCAGCCTCTGCTCGGGCACTTTCAGCTGCTACCTGTTCCGAAGTCCGCCTTGGATGATGGTCACCCAAAGGTCTGAGGTCGAATGTACAACATAGAACATAGAACAATACAGCACAGAACAGGCCGTTCGGCCCAAGATGTTGGGCCGAACATTTGTCCTAGCTTAAGCACATATCCATGTACCTATCCAATTGCCGCTTAAAGGTCTCCATGATTCTTATTCTGCCACTCCCACAGGCAACGCATTCCATGCACCCATCACTCTCTGGGTAAAGAACCTACCCCTGACATCCGCTGTATAGCTTCGACCTTCCAGCTTAAATTTATGTCCCCTTGTAACACTATGTTGTATACGGGGAAAACGTCTCTGACTGTCTACTCAATCTATTCCTCTGCTCATCTTATAAACCCCTATCAAGTCACCCCTCATCCTTCGCCTTTCCAATGAGAAAAGTTCTAGCTCTCTCAAACTATCCTCGTACGACCTATTCTCCATTCCAGGCAACATCCTGGTAAATCTCCTCTGCACCCTCTCCAAAGCTTCCACATCTTTCCTAAAGTGAGGCGACCAGAACTGCACACAGTGCGCCAAATATGGCCTTACCAAGGTCCTGTACAGCTGCAACATCACCTCACGACTCTTGAATTCAATCCCTCTGCTAATAAACGCTAACACACCATAGGCCTTCTTACAAGCTCTATCCACCTAAGTGGCAACTTTCAAAGAGCTATGAACATAGACCCCAAGATCCCTCTGCTCCTCCACCTTAGTAAGGACCCTACCATTAACCCGCATTCTTATTCATCCTTCCAAAATGGACAACCTCACACTTGACAGGGTTGAACTCCATCTGCCACTCCTCAGCCCAGCTCTGCATCATATCTAAGTCCCTTTACAGCTGACAACAGCCCTCCTCACTATGCACAACTCCCCCAATCTTCGTATCGTCTTCAAATTTACTGACCCACCCTTCGACTCCCACATCCAAGTCATTAATAAAAATTAGAAACAGCAGTGGACCCAGAAATGATCCCTGCGGAACTCCACTTGTAACTGGACTCCACGCTGAATATTTACCATCGACCAGCACCCTCTGACTTCGACCGGTTAGCCAGTTCTCTTTCCAACTGGCCAAATTTCCCACTATCCCATGCCTCCTGACTTTCACATAAGCCGACCATGGGGAACCTTATCGAATGCCTTACTAAAGTCCATCTACACTACTTCCACTGCCCTACCTTCATCCACATGCTTGACCACCTCCTCAAAGAATTCAATAAGACTTGTAAGTCAAGATCTACCCCTCACAAATCCGGGATGGCTGTCCCTAATCAAGCAGTGCTTTCCAGATACTCATAAATCCTATCCCTCAGTATCCTTTCCATTACTTTGCCTACCACCGAAGTAAGACTAACTGGGCTGTAATTCCCGGGGTTATCACTATTCCCTTTTTTGAACAGGTGCACAACATTCGCTACTCTCCAGTCCCCTGGTACCAGCCCCGTTGACAGTGAAGACGAAAAGATCATTGCCAACGTTTCAGCAATTTCCTCTCTTGCTTCCCACATAATCCTAGGATATATCCCGTCAGGTCCGAGCGACTTGTCTATACTCAAGTTTTTCAAAATTCCCAACACATCTTCCTTCCTAACAAGTATCTCCTCTAGCTTACCAGTCCGTTTCGTACTCTCCTCTTCAACAATACGGCCCCTCTCATTTGTAAATACTGAAGAAAAGTTCTCATTCAAGACCTCTCCTATCTCAAAAGACTCAATACACAGTCTCCCACTACTGTCCTTGATCGGACCTACCCTCGTTCTCGTCATTCTCATGTTTCTCACATACGCATAAAAGGCCATAGGGTTAATCTTGATCCTACCCGCCAAAGATTTCTCATGCCCTCTCTTAGCTCTCCTAATCCCTTTCTTCAGCTCCCTCCTGGGTATCCTGCATCCCTCCAACGCTCTGTCTGAACCTTGTTTCCTCAGCCTTATGTAAGCCTCCTTCTTCCTCTTCACTAGATATTCAACCTCCCTCCTCAACCAAGGTTCCCTCACACGACCATCTCTTTCCTGCCTGACACATACATACATATCAAGGACATGTCGTATCTGTTCCTTGAAAAAGTTCCACATTTCAATGACATTCTTCCCTGACATCCTATGCTCCCAACTTATGCTCCTCTGATCCTGTCTTGCAGCATCCTATTTACCCTTCCCCCAATTGTAAAACCGACCCTGTTGCATGCACCAATCTCCCTCCATAACCAAGGTGAAAGTTACAGAATTGTGGTCACCATCACAAAAGTGGCCAGCCACTAACAAGTCCATCACTTGTCCTGTTTCGTTACCGAGTACCAAATCCAATATGGCCTCCCCTCTGGTCAGACCATCTATATACTGAGTTAGAAAAGCTTCCTGGACACACTGCACAAACACTGCCCCGTCCAACCTATTTGATCTAAAGAGCTTCCAATCAATATTTGGGGAAGTTAAAATCGCCCATGACGACTTCCCTGTGGCTTCTGCATCTTTCCAAAATCTGTTTCCCAATCTGTTTCTCCACATCTCTGCTGCTATGAATGTCCTGGACCACTGAAGTGTTACCCAACAGGGAAGGGGCACACTGGTCTGTTAATTGATGTGCAGTCGCCATTCCTCTGATCTGTAGCATCTGCTCAGTTTCACCAAAGTGCCATGCCTCAAAGCATCCTTGCCTGCAGCATGTTTTTTTTTTAGTTTAGTGTCAGTCTAGACATTATGGCACGGACACAGCACACAGGCACTAACAACTTCAACAAGTTATGTGGGTTGACACTAATTGTTAAATTAGTGTAACTATGAAAAGAAAGTTTTGTGATTTACATAAGAAAGAAATGAACCTAACGTAGTCATGCTAACAGATGGAAGACTTAGCAATCAAGTTATTTTTCAATGTATAATTTCAGTTACGTCACACTTTATACATTTGCTATAAACTCTGTATCTTACAACTGTGTGCTCCACAACCACATGATGAAAGAGCAGCTCTCCAAAAGCTAATGTTTCCAATTAAACCTTCCAATTATTACCTGGTGTTGTGCGATTTTTAACTTCGTATTAGAATGCGGATCTCACAATTAAAACAGAGATGAGAAAGCATTTATTCTCTCCGACAGTTCTGGATCTGTGGAATTTCTTGTAGCAGAAGGCTGTTGAGGAAGGTTCATTAGATGTAATCAGGTTGTGATCGGCAGATCTTCAAATAGCAAAGACATCAAGCATTACGGGGAAAGGCAAGAATGTGCAGTTCAAGTTTTGCAGATCAGACATGAAACCATTCAATAACTGAACAGACTTGATGGTCTGAATGGTGTCTTTCTGTTCCTAAACTTGTTGGCCTGATGTGAAGCTGGAAAACCAACCTGAGTAAAATGTGCAAATTAAAAATGCGTGGTCCCCCTGGAATATTGAACAGAGGTGAAACGTACAAAGAACTTCACACAAAGGGCAGAAAAGGTTGGTAATTGATTTGGAGTGATCAGTATACCAAAGTAAACAGCAAAACCAATATTCAGTACCGATATTGAACCTGGCTCCACGAGGCATGTAGTTCGCTCTTACAAACCATCAATCCCCTTCCATTTTCCTGACACCCCCTCCGTTCTTCATTGCAGCTGACAACTGTCACATGCAGGAAAGCGATTCTGACTGCTGCACAGCATCATTCTGCTTCGAAAGATCAGGCAGTACTTCATATTGATTACTGTAATTGTTAACCTTTAACAAGCCATGACAGTGAAAACATTGAATACTAATCACTATGCTACCATGAAAGATTACTGGTAACACCACCATTGACGCCATGATATTCGTCATTCTATTCTGCCATCCTTCTGTGCATGATCCCCTCAGCTCTATTCGGGTATTGTTGATTGGTTTACTATACTGAGGCTATCCAATCATCTGTTGCATTTCAGTTTCTGATGTATGAGACCTCTCTGAGCTGGCAACGTGCTGGCTCAGTGGTGATAACACTGGTCTTGTAAACTAGAGAAGTGCTTGAAATAGCCCATTCCAGTTTTTCATTCCAATAACTTGAGGAAAACGGTTCGGCAGGACAGGATAAAACGGGCGTGAGCAATGATTCCGTTTGGCAGCAAGAACCAGGTGAAAAAGTACAAACTACAGAGTGATGGGGGAACGAATGGGCCGGGAGAGTCTTACTGCTTCCTTTCTTTGCTGTAACTGGACACTGGTGTTAAAGTCTGAAATGGGACAATATCAGCCAAGTGGGTGAAATCTTACTTTCTGCTTGTTTTCTCCAGAGGCCTGTGTCACTCTTGGGGAAATGTGTCTGCGTGCTTCAGTCTGTGCTTAAAAATAGGATTCACTGCTGCTTCATTCAGCCACACGGGTATTAGAACGAATCGTCTGTTAATGACATGCGGTTAAAGATTCTTGCAATCATTTCATGTTTATGCTGCATTAATCTGCAGTTATTGATCCACAGTTTAGATTCAGTCCCTGCAGTTAACTTGCTGACTTCTCCAGTTTTTAATAGTTGAATGTGATGCATTAAGTGTGTGTATAACGAGAGGGAGCTTGGTTCCCTCATCTTGTGTCCAGCCTTCACCAATGGCTAGAGCAAGGGGAAAGGATGAGACCAATGTGTAAGTCTGTCCGTGCCCATGCACGGCACCCACATCGGCAATTCTCGACTGTGCATTTACAGCAGTTATCGGTGCACCTATACCCAGCCTCTGCCCCTTTTGAAATATCTCCATTGTTTTGTGCTGTGTCTCTGTTCGCATTTCACCAAGGTGAATCACTTCTACCCAATCTGCTACAGATTTCATCTGACAAAACACTTATTAAGAATTCCATGCATAAACATGCACTTCGCATTTCTCGTTATTTGGTTTTCCTGCATCTCTTTAAGACAATAAAAGTTCATGGCAACTTGACTTGGAAAAGAAAATGGCGTTCCTTTTAATTATTCCAATTCAAACTACATTTCATTGCGGCTTAGGCAACAGGCTCAAATTTTTCTTTGAGACTTTATAATAGCTTTGATGCATATAAACACACTATTGGAGTTCCAATTTCAATAAGACAGCTGTGATCATCCAAAAATAGCAACATTGAAAATGGTCAGTAACAGCGACGAAAGTGTGATTTGAACCCACACCTGCAGACCACAATGGATTAGCAGTCCATCGTCTTAACCTCTCGGTCACCTCGGCAAGTACCCTTCTGCTCTTATGAATAAGTGAATTGCGTAAATTATGCACACGCTAGATATTTCTCCTTGTTATTGGTGAAATGATGAACAGTACAGAAAGGTTCCAAGAGTATTGTCTGACCTCTGGGTGTGGGGCAAGCGCACTCTCACTGTGACACTCTGCTCACAGTGATCAGAGCAAAAATGAAGAAATGGCTGTGCAATAAGATCTGTTGAATTCTGTGAAGATTTGAAGTCAATGGAGTGGAGAGCCCGTGACAGCAGGAGGTGAAAACTTGTGTGTGAGGAATTCTTTTCCAAACTGGAGGAGAGTGCATAGTGCTCAATGTCATTATTCGGAACACCTTTCTTCTGCTCAGATATTTTTGACACGCACTTGCGTACAGGACAGACAATTTCAAAATCCTAAATTAGGCTAAACTGACAATTGAATTCAACAATGCAAAAACCTTGATTTGTATCATTTCCTGGGCCGTGCGACACCAAGTCACTGTATGATCACAGCAACACAGTGAGCAAATTTCAGAAGGAAAATGAGTGCAGTGCCAGAGCGTATGCTGGGAGCAGCAGTTGATACACGGGGAAGTGCATTTCCCATAACAGGAACACTTCCCAAACAGTGGACTGCGGTGGAAGAATTCAGAGGGGTTTACACTTTGGAATTTGATGCCAGAGACACAATGGAGATCTGCCATTGAGTCTGTTCAATTTGACGATTTTAACATTTCTACCGATGAAAATCAAAATAAAAGGCTCATGGGTCAGTGAATGCAAATGTTGAATTTGTACATTTCAACAAACTACCCATCTTTGCAATGAGTAGCTCACCACATTCCTCAAACCGGGTCTGAACCACTGGTGAAGATGATCGTATCATTCCAGTTACCAGATATGGAATCAGAGAAACTCGGTTCCTTACTGATAAGGTACAGCCAGGAATGTGAAGGTAAGCATTAATGTGTCGCTTCAATGCTGCAGGTGACCAGTGCATGGTATCTCTGTGCCTGTATAGTGGGCGGTGCTCTACCGAAGTTTTAAGTTTGAGCCTCACATGGAGCAGCTTCGATTTTTCGTCGTGATAAGAGGTACAGATGGAAGGTGATATTGAGCAAAGTCAAGTTTATGGGAAAGTACCAGTTTTTGTGAATTGAGAAACTACCTTTACTGGATAATGACACCTTGATCAACAAATATACTGCAAATATTTAAAACGTGAACAGACATGTGTGGAGAAAGAGTCGAAGGTGATGTTTTAGTAGATAGATGATGTTTCCCATGTCCACTGCGTTAAATTCCAGGAAAATCGATGTTGAGCTGGTTTCATGTTATGGTGTTTGTTGAAAACTCGCAATGGTCATTGTAATAATAATAATAATAATAATAATAATAAAGACTGATCGCATAGGACTGTCTGAATATTGTTTTCAATTTTAGTCTGAGCATCTTTCAACTGAAATGGTGTGCTGCAGAGAAGTACAGAGGGTTAGAAATACAAAAAAGACAGGGTCTACTTGGTGGTGGAGATAAGAAAGTGTGAAATACACCTAATACCATGTGAATGTGGTCAAATCATTAAAGTAGGTGATGCGTCTCCAAGTGAAGATTCAATTGCTACTCATTAGGATGCAACATCTGTCTGCAGTTATTTTAGCACATCTGCCCCATTTAAAATGCTTCACCTTGAATAATACGCTAGACATTTCAAATCCATGAACTTTTTATTCTCAGTCTTATTCAGCTGTACATGTTCATGAAATGCCTTTGTGTCTGAAAACAACCAAATTCGAAATTAATCCACACCCACACGTTTTCTTTCTTTCAATGATAAATTCCCTCCTTGTACGTTTGTTCGTGCATCCTTTAAAACACTACAAAATCTGAAATCTATGTTTTATTTCTGGAAAGTCATTCAGGATTTCAGTAACTTTATTGAGCGGAAGAAACTCTCATCCAATATTTTCTAAATCATTCATTAATAGTTTTGAACCTCTAACTAATGTTGTTGATTCACTCGAAAGAGAGAATTTCCCCGATTTAGTCACTTCAAAACTTACATTATGTGGCAATCTCTTTTGTTTACTTTTAAACCTGAGTATTTCTGGTCCAGCATTTCCACATCTCGTGAATAAACTCCTTCATTCTATCTATCATGCCGATGAAACCATTTCTAACCTTTCTGATATCTTTATGCCTCGGGAAACCCCGTCCCTGTGCTTCCTAATATCTTGATATTCAGTAAGCAGCGCCTGTGCCTTTTCTAACCTCTTCACATGTCTTTGGTGGAGAATGATGACAAGGATTACGCACAATGCTCCCACTGAGGGTGATCTAAAGATTGTACAGTTATGCGATGAACTCTTTGCTTTTTAAATATAATTTCGCTAAATCTCCATGACCTGCGTGAGTCTCAGCTATTTCTAATGGTGAGTGAAGTTCTAATACATTACTATCGGGCTCTAGTCATTCCAATGCAGACTAATTACGAAATGCCTCCGTGGATCTGAAATCAACACTTTCCACATAGTAATTGTCGTAGCTATTCTATCATATGTCCGTGTTCTAGCCCACTTTGTTAATCAATTCATGTGTCCCTGTATTGAGTTCTACTGAATTATTAATTTGTGAATGGAGACATTCCCTTCACCTCTTAATCAAAACTCCATGGAGCATTGAATAATTGTTCTTATATGCTTTCCACAGGACAGTCCTGCCATTACTGCGATGAATCAGTGAACTTTCTCCACGTATCCTCGAAGGCAAGGATTTCCTTCGACAGTTTAGGAGATCATTACAGCACTGAAGTCCATGTATGCATTCATTAAAAATAAAGCAGTTGCAGCGAGAGTTTCAGACTAGGAGTTTGCAATCTGCTTGCATTGCTTCTCCTAAAAGTTACATTCCAAATTGTGGTGTGTTTGTGAACGATAGCATTTTCGGAATCTTAAGCAATGACATTTAAATTTTGCCAGAACGCTATCATTCACTGTCTTTTCTTTCACTTATGGTTCTCAATTTAATATCCTGTATTTTCTCAGTTTATCTTACAGTTTCAACAATTCAAACAATCTGGCTCCTGATTACCAATCTGAGAGAATACCATAATTTTGTTAATTTATATGCCGTGCAGCTGTAGGCACGGTGACCAAGTGGAAAGACATTGGTCACGTGAACCAAGTAGCAGTAGCGGGCTGATGCAATCTGGCCGTTCGATCTCAGTCATATTCAAAACATTTAACATAATCTTGAGCCAAATCATATTCGTAGAAAATAAGAAAAAAAAGTGAAAGTTCCGCCGATGTTGAAATTCAAACAAAAACAGAGGTTGCTGGAAAGTTCAGAAAGTCTGGCAGCATCTGTGGAGGGTCGGACTCAGTGCATCTGAAACGTTAACTGTGATTCATGTGCACAAATGTGGCCAGCTCTGCTGAGGTTATTCAGCATTTTCTGTTTATGTTTGAGATTGGCAGATGTTGCAGCACATTATGAGAACTATTTGGAAATGCCGGTGTTGGACTGGGGAGTACAAAATTAAAAATCGCACAACACCAGGTTATAGTCCAACAGGTTTAATTGGAAGCACACGAGCTCCAAAAGCTGGTGTGCTTCCAATGAAAGCAGTTGGACTATTACCTGGTGTTGTGTGATGTTTAACGTTATGAGAACAGTGCTTTCTGGAGCCAAACGGACAGCACGGACCTGGTAGTGTGAAATGAAACTGCAATAATGAATGAATCGAAAGTGTGATGCTGGAAAAGCACAGCAGGTCAGGCAGCATCCGAGGAGCAGGAGAGCGGACGTTTCAGGCGTTAGCCCTTCATCAGGAATGAGGTTTGTGAGTCGGTGTGAGGCACACTGTTGAAGACAGGCGCCAACTCAGCCAAATCTTCCTATTGTCCCCGATCACAGCCTCACCACCCATCATCTCCCAGACAATCATAATCTCATCACCTCTGGGGAATCTCCCATCCACAGTCTCCAACCTCATTTTACATGAACCCCACACTCCCCATTTTTATCTCGTTCCTTAGTTCTGTTGTCTCAGACTGTGCCTGTCTGACCCGACTCATCTCTTCCTATCTCAACACCTTCTTGTCTCCCCAGTCCAGGTAATCCCCACCTACTTTCGAGACACCACCTATGCACTTCATCTCCTCCAAGACGTTTGTTTCCCTGGCCCACAATGCGTCATCTCAACCTTGGAGGTCCAGTCCCTGTACGCATCCATCTGCCATGACGAAAGTCTCCATGTCCTCTGTTTCTTCGTCTCACCCCATCCTAACTAGTACCCTTCCACCGACACCCTGCTCCACCTGGCTGAACTGGTCCTCAACCTCAGCAACTTCTCCTTTCAATCCTCTCACTTCCTCCAAACCAAAGGGGTCGTCATGGGCACCCGCATGTGACCTCGCTATGCCTGCTTCTTTGTCAGATATGTGGAATTGGCCTTCTTTCGCAGTTACACTGGCACCTCTTTCCACCTGTTCCTCCACTACTTTGATAAATGCATTGGCGCCACTGCATGATCCCACGAGGAGGTTGTACAGTTCATCAACGTTACCAGCACTTTTCAGCCCGACCTCACATTCACCTGGATCATCTTGGCAAATTCCCTCCCCTTCCCGGGCCTGTCTATCAACATCTCAAGGGAATGGCTAATTACAGATATCTACAGCAAACCCACCGACTCCCACAGCTACCAATACTACACCTCCTCCCATCCCACTTCGTGTAAAAACGCCATCCCTTATTCCAATTCTTCCACCTCCGCCACATCTTTCCCCAGGATGACCAATTCCACCTCATAAAGTCCCAGTTGGTGTCCCTCTCCCATAATCGCAAATTCCCTTCCCACGCGATTGACGATGCCCTCCATTGCATCTCCTCCACTGCACACACCACCGTCCTTGAACCCCACCCCTCCCGCAACAAGGATCGAACCCCATGATCCTCAACTTTTACCCGACCAACCTCCGAATAAACACATCAACTCCACTACTTCTGCCATCTCCAAACAGACCCAACCAACAGATATATATTTCTCTCCCAACCCCTATGATGATTCTGAAAAGGCCATTCCCTCCCAGAACACCCCCATCGGGTCTACAACCCCAATAAGCCCACAGCCCACTACTGGCATCTTTCCATGCCACGCAGGAAGGGTAAAACCAGTACCCACACCACTCCACTCATCTCCGTCCAAGGCCTCAAGGGATCCTTCCACATCTGTTCCCGCTTCCAATGTTATCTACTGCATCCGTTGCACCCAGTGTGGTCTCCTCTACGTCAGGGAGACAGGACGCCTTCTTGCAGATCATTTCAGAGAATATCTGTGGGACACCCGCACCCACCAACTTTACCATTCCGTGACTGAACAATTCAACTCCCCCTCCCACTCCATCAATGACGTATAGGTCCTCGGCTTCCTTCACCGCCAAAACATAACCACCCAATACCTGGAGGAGCAAGCCGTACATTCCACCTTGGGACTCCGTCACCTCACGGGATATGTCTGGATTTTAACAGTGTCTCATTTCTCTTTCCCCCCAAGTCCCAAGCCTCAAACTTGGCACCGCCACTTCGGCCTATTCCATCATTGTTCCTTCTAACCTATCATCTTCTCCCTCACCTTCATCCAACTATCGCTTTCGCAGCTAATTCCCACCAACCCCACACCCCTAACATTTATCTCTCAGTCCCGAATCACATGCCTTATTCCTGGTGAAGGGCTCATGCGTGAAACGTGGACTCTCTTGCTCTTCGGAAGCTGACTGACCTGCTGTGCTTTTCCAGCACCATACTCCCGACTCTAACCTTCAGCATCTGCAGTCCTAACTTTCTATTAGGAATAATCAATGACATTGGAGTGAAGATGCTCCTGGATTGCAGTGATCACAGTGTGACTGAGTTTTGCGTTTATTTTGCGTGAGGGCAGGCTGGATCTGAGACGAGCGCTTAACACCTAAACAACGGGAATGGTATCAGATAGCGAAGTTAGTGCAGGCTGAAGTGAAGTGGAAAATTATGTCAGAAGGTGGGTCAGTGCAACTGCATAATATCACTCAGACTTTTAAAGATAGGTAGAAGGAGCAAATCAATTTCAGTGCCGGCACAAATACAGGTAAAGTGGAAAGGAGAAAATACAACACACTGATATGGAGTGAAATTGTTTATGAGAAAGGGTTCAATACTTAAGCTATTTTACACAGAGACTGCCGACTCATGGGAAAAAAGGAATTTTCAGCAGGATAACGGTAATATTTGCCTGCGACATCACAATTCCGAGAGACACTGACATATTCTCTTCTGTAGCAGCGTGGCCAAGGAAAAGCATGATTGGCCCATCAATCAGAATTCAATACTTCAAAGCTCTCCTTTTCACCGTACAAACTATTTGCTGCTCCTGTAGTCAGATCCCATTCGCTTCACAGTGTATCCTTTTCTGCTTCCTAATTCACGTAAACACTTGAAACCTGATCTAATCACCAGTGTTTCCACTTTAACCCATCTTTTGTAACTCCTGAGCTGACAGAGGTAAGAGTGACCGATTGCCCTTCTTGTGGGCTCTCACTTTGGAATGATCTGAATGATGAAGTGCACTGTGAATGATCCGCAGGACACACTGCAGAATTTCCCCATGCGGGATGGTGCTGTTTATCCCATCCCAGCGGACTGAGCTGCCTCCATTGGTAGAGCTTTCTCCATTGGTAGAGTATCACATAGTAACAGTGAATATCTTTTGATGTCATCCTCGAAGGTACATCCTCCAAAAAAGCTGAATAATGCGGGCAACTGCTGTGGACAGTGCTAACAGAGAGGCCCAGCGGTTGCCTGGTGGGCCCAAAAACCAGAAATTAATGGATAAAAAATTCTTCTTTGCAGATTCAAACCATCATCTTAAACCTCCTGGGGAGAAAGTGGATGTGTGAGAGCGGACAGTCTCAATTAGTTCCAGCATTTACAATCCTGGTCCGTGTGATAACAAAAGCAGAAATCTGGAACTGTTTATCTTGCTTCTGAAAAACAGATTAGTAAATTTTAAAGAGCACAGATATTTCTTCCTGGTGTTCATGAAATGTTCAAGAGCAGAGTACGGTTCCCTGTGTATGGTCTGATTTCTGGGTTACGGACAGTGATATTTTGCACTCATGATCTGAACACATACAAAGAAATGACTCAGTGACAAAGAAATGAAGAACAGAAGCTGATGGAATGAAAAGAGCCATAAGAGCGGGAATGCAGCAAATTATTTTCCAGACTCGAGGAGAGTGCACAGTGCTGTTTCCAGGAGTCAATATCTGTGTAAGTTGACCGAATCCGTGTCGGGTGTTATTGTACTGCATCTTTTGTACAATAGTGCAAAAGCACTGCACTTTTGTATACAGGGGACAACTTCAAAATCCTCAACGAGGCAACACGCACAAATGAGGTAAACGACAAAAGAAACCACCCAAATTACTGTTACGTCATGCGGTAGACTTCCTTGCTCAAATTTCGCTCAAACTCGCTCTGTCTAATTCCTAAGTCTGATATTCGAACAGTGGATGGTCTATGTCAATACAAACTGCTCTGATCTCACAATTTCAGCATTTCATATGCCACCTTGTGTATGTCTGTCAATAGTAATTGATCCCTCACTGTGTTACTTCAGCACACGTAGAGAAGAAATAACTATAAGAACAACAGTCATATATGTGACTGGGATTTTATCCGATTCTGTTGCAGCCAATTGATTCAGCTGTAATTGAAATTGCTTCCACCTTTCCTGTGTTAGTAATAAGTTTGCATAACTTAGAGGTGAGCTTTCATGCATTGAATTGGATTCGGCATCCTATCTCAGATTGAAATATACTGTGATATAAAGACATGATGAATGACAGGAGCAGCGGTTATTGGAATATAAAGACATTAGGAATGACACGGCCAATGGTTCACTTGATACCATGTCGTTAGAAACGATGGTAATGAGGTTTACTGGGTGATGAAGCCACTAGAAAAGAATAGAGGGGTTCTAATGGGATGTGACAAAGATAAAGAATAATGCGGGAGAAATCGGGAAGGAATTAGTTGTGTCCGAAGAGAGGTCACCCAGCTGATGTGAAGTTGTTAAGAGTAAATTCAAGGGAAATTCCCGCGTATAGGTGTGTGGAAACTAGAGGTTAGAGCTTCAAACCCAGCAGGCACGATAAAGATGTTTGGAGTAGACATTCTTTATTCTGAGAGTTATTGAATTCGGAGATGAATTTTCATAAGTAATAGCATTTTAGCAGCTGATTCTAGAATACTTGAAAAGCACGTTCTGGCACAGAAGGACTGTATTAAACAGCGACAGGGATTCTGGGCTGCCGGTACAGGGATGCAAAAGGGAAATGCTCTCGAATTGGTTAACATTCATAGGAAAGAAATTGCAAAGCACATGCAACTGAAAATATTGAAAATAAGAAGAGCTGGTGGAGTTGGAAGGTGCAGCAGCTCATTCTACATGAAATACTATATAATGTAAATGCACTGAGCTGTTTGGTTTAGCTCTACATTGAATGGAAGTCTGTTAGCTCAGTCCACTAACTAACTGGTTTATGAGAAAAATGATACCAGCAGCGTGGGATTAATTGTCTCACTGTCTCATGTTTCCACAAGGATCACCATCTCCCCCACTAACCTGATCTGTAATACTGTGGTGCCTCCAGCGAGTAAGATTTGGCCTGTCGATGTTAAATATCACTATCATTGCCATCTGTTGCCTTGAACATTTGGTCATAATCAACCGAAAGGGGAGTGAGTCCATTTAATACTCTTTTATCTCTGCTTGAAAAATCCTGCATCAAGACTCAACCTCATTCCAGTTTGTCCCTCTGTTCCTCCCAACGGCAAAACTACTTCTCCCGATCCTTTACCAGTTTACTGACAACAGTCAAACTCCACAAAGAGATAAATCTAATAATTTCGATTGGTTTAATGAGCTTTGCAGCTCTCAGGAAATGGAATGATATTAAACGAGTTAAACAGACATTCCCAGGATGTAATCCAGTTCTGGGTCAGCGATTTGTGGAAGGTCATCAAGCTGAAACTTAACTCCGTTTCTTTATCCACAGATGGATATTCAACTGGGGAAAATTTGCAGATTTCCGTTTAATAATTGGCATGTTTCCAAAAGGCAAAACTTTTCCCCACGTCAGAAACTGGAGTTTTCGAATAAATACTGCTTTACTCAACATTGTTTTCAACTGCATTTCTGTCTAATACTTCAATAATCCCTGGTCAATGTCAGCAACAGCATCTTTAGATAAGCATTGAACTTACAAACTTGACATTTTATGCACCTTTAAGTACTAGGTGCTGACCAAATGCGCGACGGGAGCTGCAGACAGCGAACGTATCACGTGACCTACACATACCTTGGCAACTTTAACTCAACTGCTCCACTGCTGCTGTGATGATTAGATTCCCTACAATATGGAAACAGGCCCTTGGAACCAACAGATCCACACCAACCTTCCGAAGAGTGACCCAACCAGAACCATTTCCCCTCTGCCAAATGTACTGTGTGCAAATTAGAATGGCCAACATAACTGACATGCACAATCTTTGGACTGTGGGAGGAAAATGAAACACCCGGAGGAAACCCACGCAGTCACGATAAGAATGTGCAAACTCTAAACAGACAGTCCACCGAGGCTGGAAGAGAACTTGGGACTCTGTTGAGGCAGCAGAACCATAACACTGTGGGATTTTGTTTGGTGGTGATGTGCTGCCACAATAATACCTCAGTCACTCACCCTGCCTTATTTCCCTGAAACGCCTGGTTCTATAATTAAAGTGAATGCAGACAAGGTGAAACTGACATGGACCTGTGATTACTGAAGTATCAGGTTCACGAAAAGGATACAAAAGGAGACAAAAACGTGAAAAATATACAACATTGAAAAATGGGTTTCTGTTGGTTCCTGCGTTGTTTACAGACAATGTTAGATTGCTGCTTTCGCAGAGCTTTTCCTTAAACCAGTTTCAATCGGCACTGAAGTTAAATCAAAGAAACCTCACCAATTTGCTTCTGAATGTTCATAAAGGTAACATGAAACTTATTGCATTCATCAATAATCTTCACCATTCCTACATTCAAGAAAACGATGCACAGTTTCTATGAATATTGAAGATGTAAGAATGGTATGCAAGAATAAATTCAATTACAGTTGAAAATGGAAAGTAGGAAGAATGCACACAAAGACTCAGCATGTCAGAAATTCATGTGACCAGAACTGCAGACCAGAAGAGTGGAAATCTGTCCCTGAATCCTAATATCCACACGTTTGCTTGCTCCATGTACCCAGTTGGAAACCTGTGTGAAGATAGCTTGCAGTCTGACAGAGCGCCTGAGAGAATCCTTCACTATCTGATCTAAAGTTGCAATTGGAGCTGTCTATTCTGGCTGTGAGAGCAGTGGTGCAAAGAGGAGGACTTTGATATTCCATAGTGTCGATTCACATTGCTCTCATCAAATTATTGTTGAAATTCCTCTGTAAGAAACAGCACAGAAAGGGTGGAGCAGGAGGAGGCGATTCCAAACACCTGTCCTTCCCACCGTTTGATATTATCATGCATGACCAAACACGTCAATGTCTTTCACCAGCTCATCCACAACAATTTGTCACACAACGGGATAAATGCATTTGAGCAATCAAAAACTTCTGTGCAAATTTGGGAGGGAAGTGTGTTTCCAGACAGTGGGCTTCTGAACGAAATTTGCAGGATTTGCGGATGAACACCTGTTTCTGGTCTGATCATGTTTCATACGATATGATTCCGTAAAAACTAACAACCAAAAAGGTAAGGAATTGCCTCTGGTCTGTAGCAGTGATGAGAACTCCAGATGACAGGGAGTGGCGATGAATCAGCACAACAATCAAATGATTCAGCTGAAAATTGAAGTAAAATCAAATTCTGGTGCGGTACAAACCCACGAACATTGAATAGTAAAGTTCCTAAATTTGTAGAAATCTAACACGCTTTTCAGTGAGCCACAGAGCTGCAGTCGCCACACTTTTACTGCATCAAAGTTGCGGTTGTCGTGGAGAAAATTTCGACAATCACCAGGAGATGCGGTGAGTTTTTCAAAGAGCAGATCTTTCATTTGCAAACAAAAACCGTGACATTCAGAAAGAACAGTATTGAATGCAGTCGAACATTCGAGTCCATGGCTTGGAGTCATTGAGGTGTACAGCATGGAAACAGACCCTTCTGTCAACCCAATCTAGTCCCACCTGCCAGCACCTGGACCATATCCCTACATACCATTCCTATTCATATACCCATCCAAATGTCTCTTCAATTTTGCAATTGCACCAGCCGCCACCACATCCTCTGGCAGCTCATTCCATACACGTGCCATGCTCTGAATGAAAAAGTTGCCCCTTAGGTCTCTTTTACATATTTCCCCTTCACCCTAAACCTACGTCCTCTAGTTCAGGACTCCCCGACCCCAGGGAAAAGACTTTGTTTATTTACACTATCCATGCTCCTCATAGTTTTGTAAACCTCTATAAGGTCACCCCTCAGCCTTCGACGCTCCAGGGAAAACAGCCCCAGCCTGTTCAGCCTCTCCCTATAGCTCAAATCCTCCTACTCTGGCAACATGCTTGTCAATGTTTTCTGAAACCTGTCAAGTTTCACAACATCTTTCAGAGAGGACCAAGACCAGAATTGCACACAATATTCCAATAGTGGCCTAACCAATGTCCTGTACAGCCGCAACATGACCTCCTAACTACTGTACTCAATACTCTGACCAATAAAGGAAAGCATACCAAACGCCTTCTTCACTATCCTATCTACCTGCGACTCCACTTCCAAGGTCTCTTTGTTCAGCAACACTCCATAGGACATTACCATTAAGTGCATAAGTCCTGCGAAGATTTGCTTTGTCAAAATGCAGCAGCTCGCATTTATCTGAATTAAGCACAATCACTTCTTACCTTTTCTTTAAGCATGTTTTTAGCTTATCAGAATGCCCAACTGTGTTAGTCAGAATTACACCACTCCAGCTATACAATAAACCAATGGTGTTAGTCCCCATTGTTGTTCTACTTCTGTCACTAAGTTTTTTTTTCCTTATTCTACTTAATATTATTCTACTGTCGCTATTATGTATTCTACTGTCACCTGTGCTATAGTGATCTTCCATTCCAGATTAACCTATCATGATTGGATATTTAGCAACCCCATCTATCACAATGTTTTCCTGTCCCAAGCTGACTCTACTAACCACTGATTAGATATATAATGTCATATCCTGCTACCAGCGTCTCAAGCAGGCTGACTCTACTATCAATTAATTATTTAATGTCATGTCCTTCGTAGTTATTGTCACGTTATTGAGGATAGCAAACGTGGATCCCTTGTTCAAGAAGGGGAGTAGGGATAACCTTAGTAAATATAGGCCTGTGCGCCTCACTTCTGTTGTGGGCAAAGTCTTAGAGAGAATTGTAAGGGATAGGATTTATGAACATCTGGATAGGAATAATGTGATCAAGGTTAGTCAGCATGGTTTTGTGAAGGGCAGATCGTGCCTCAAAAACCTTATTGAATTCTTTGAGTAGGTGGCTAATGAGGTGGACGAGGGTAAAGCGGTAGATGTGGTGTATATGGATTTTAGTAAGGCGTTTGATAAGGTTCCCCATGACAGGCTACAGCAAAAAATACGGAGGTATGGCATTGAGGGTGAGTTGAAGCTTTGGATTAGGAATTGACTGGCTGGAAGAACACGGAGTGTAGTAGTTGATGGTAAAGGTTCATCTTGGAGTGCAGTTCCTAGCGGTGTTCCGCAAGAATCTGTTTTGGGACCATTGCTGTTTGACACTTTTATACATGACCTGGAGGAGAGCCTAGAAGTTTGGGTGAGCAAGTTTGCAGATGATACGAAAGTCGGTGGAGTTGTTGACAGTGAGGAAGAATGTGTTAGAATACAGCGGGATATAGATAAGCTGCAGAGCTGGGCAGAAAGGTGGCAAATGGAGTTCAATGTAGGTAAGTGTGAGTGATTCACTTTGGTAAGAGTAACAAGAAGATGGGGTACTGGGCTCATGGTCGGATACTTGGTAGTGTGGATGAGCAGAGGGATCTTGGTGTCCATGTACACAGATCTCTGAAAGTTGCCACCCAAGAAAACAGTGCGGTGAAGAAGGCATATGGCGTACTGGCTTTTATTCATAGAGAAATTGAGTTCCGGAGTCCTGAGGTCATGTTGCAGTTGTATAAGACTCTGGTGCGGCCGCATCTGGAGTATTGTGTGCAGTTTTGGTCCCCATACTATAGGAAGGATGTGGAGGAACTGGAACGAGTGCAGAGGAGGTTTACCAGGATGTTGCCTGGTATGGCAGGAAGATCGTATGAGGAAAGGCTGAGGCACTTGCGGCTGTTTTCATTGGAGAAAAGAAGGTTTGGGGAAACCTGATAGATGTATACAAGATGATTAGGGGTTTAGATAGGGTTGACCATGAGAACCTTTTGCCACGTATGGAGTCAGCTATTACGAGGGGGCATAGCTTTAAATTAAGGGGTGGTAGGTATAGGACAGATGAGAGGGTTAGATTCTTTCGTCAGCGAGTCGTGAGTTCATGGAATGGCCTGCCAGTAGCAGTGGTGGACTCTCCGTCTTTATGGACATTTAAACGGGCATTGGATAGGCATATGGAGGATAGTGCGCTAGTGTAGGTTAGTTGGGTTTGGATCGGCGTATTTGTCTATCCTCTATGTTCTATGACTTGCACCAGCCTGCCATGATGAGATTTAGTAGTCGAGTCTGATTTAACTAATTCTTAATATCTCAGCCTGCCATAGTGATCTTTCAGCCTCAGTCTGTCTCTGCTAATTGGTGTAGCAGCATTCCACTATTCTTAGCCCATCCTGCCACACTGGCTCCATCCTGCCCCAGTGACCTTTTGATGCATGTAGCATTCCGCAGACCCCTTGGAACAGATTACACGTAGTTTCCATGCCTTTACCCTACACATGCTTCCATGCTGTGCATTTTCTGCACAGTGTTCGGATATTTCATCAGACATCTGTTAATCTTCACCCACTTTTCAGCAGCTGGTCCTTATCCATGTGTGCTCTCGCTTCTCAAGTATTCAGCTAAATACTCCTGAAATGTTTTGATGACTCATAGCTTTACCACACGGTCAAACAGTGAATTCCAAATAAACACCACTCTCAAAGTGAAAACGTTCTTGCTAGCTCTCCTCTGACCATCCTTTCCCCTGTGTTTGACAGCGATCCCTGGTTGTTACCTCTTCCCATACGTAGTTTATTCCTATCACACATACCATTCCCCTTAATGTGCACCTTAATCACTTCCTCACTCAGCCTTCTCCGCTCTCAGATAAAGAGCCTGAGCTGAGCTCGCCTATCTTAGCCATGGCGATAGTGTCGTTCTGGAAAAGTATCGCAGGTCAGGCACCATCCTGGGAGCGGGAGAATCGACCCTTTTCTGGCATAAGTCTTTCATCAGAAATGAGTCTTGTGGGTGGTGGCTGAGAGGAAAATGGGAGGGGGTTGGGGTTGGGTGTAAGGTAGCTGGGAAACCGAATGGTGGATGGAGGTGGGGAGAAGGTGACAAGTCAGAGGGAGAGAGGTGAATGGTTCCGGAGGGTGGTGCTGAGTTGGATGCTTCAGAGTGTGAAAATGTTGGGGGAGGGGAAATGAGGAAGCCGCTGAAATCCACATTTATCCCGTGTGGCTGTAGGGTCCCAAGGCAGAATATGAGGCGTTCATCTTCCGGGCATCAGGTGGGAACGCTTTGATGGTGGCTGATGCCTGAAACGTCAATTGTCCTGCTCTGCAATTCACATAACAGGAGAGATGTGAAAACCAAACCCTGAGAAAAAGGAGAAAAACGTATAGATTCAGAGGTAATGGAATTCGACACAGTGTGGACAGAAACCATGTGGCCAGTTGATTCTGCACTGTGCCATGGAAGTAATTCACACTCCCCCACCCTATCTTTCTGAACCCGCGCGTATGATCCACCGACAAAAATAGACATTTCTCCAAAAGCTAAGCGAGTCAGGCATCATCAGTGGAGAGAAATCAGAGTTAACATTGCGAATTCAAAACAGTTCCGAGGAAGGGTCTGTTGACCCGAAATGGTCATTCTGTTTTCCCCGAGCTGCAATTCTGACTTTTGTCTCTTATTTCCAGCACTTACTGTCCATTCAGATTTTGTTTGCCATTTACCTGAAATGCACACCTTTGCACTGTGGGACGGAATCGCAGCAGCCAGCGAAAACACACACAGGAGAGAATGCACAGGAGTGTGCAAATTCCACACAGTCAGTCACACAAGATTTGAATCGAAGGCGGGTTTCTGACGCTGAATGGCACAGTTCCACTCATTGAGCCTTCTCAACATGGAAGCGCACGTCCTGGAAGCGAATTGAACCCGACCTCACGCAGTGACGAGCAGTGGTACTACATAGGAATTCGATGCAAAAATAAGCCTATTTGTAAATACTGGAAATTAACATTCGTTTAACTATCCGAACTCTTTTATCAAATTACTTGGCCGATAGTCTTTTATGTCTTGGCATCACAAAATCACTTTTGAAAATTATGAGGATTTCTGCCTCTGCAATCTTTGCATGCACAGAGTTCCAGATTTTATTCAACGGCTGTTTCAAAGATTTGTCTGCGCATTCACTCAAATCTTTTCTCTTGTATTCTTAAATCTATGCCACCCTACTCCTTCCCCCGTGATCGATCTCACCATCAACGAGAAACGTTTATTTCTTTCTATGCCATCTACATTCCTGATTATTTTGTACATCTCAATCATGTTTCCTCTGAATCTCTTCTGCTCTAAGAAAAACGCCCCCAGTCTATCCAATTTCTCTTCATAACTGAAACTCTTCTACCCAGACAATATTCTGGTAAATCTCTGCTGCATCATTTCCAATGCTATCATATACGTGCTATCATGCGATTTGCAGAACTGCACATAATAGACAAGACAGAGCTAAATGAGCAACCGAAATAAATGATGCAGAAGTCCATGGAAAGAGGTATTTTCGAATAAATTTTCTTTTCCTCAGTGCTGGCCTGTATCCTTTTCCAGAGCCTGATGTTCCAATAATCTCTGGTCTATGTGGTAAAAGCTGCTACCTGTGAATTGATGTCACAACCATTGTATCGAAATGGATTGACTGGTTTGAAGGTGAGCACGTGTTTCTTCTATTACGGCGCAGAGGCGCATGAAATGCCAAAGCTGGGAGTGCTCCTGGTCAAATATAGGGAGGAAGATCATATTTGTCTCCGTTTATTAGATTATTAATTTACAACAGCAGCATTAACCGCACTGCAGAGTAGCTCAGCTGAAGCGTACTGGACCCTGAAGCGAGAGGTCGATTAAATGAAAGCATTCACTGAAGTTTTCCTTAACAATGCGCTGTTTTGTTACTTTGAAAGTAAGACCTGATTTTGATCACATCGTCTCCTTATCAGCCTCTTGCTCCCAGTAAACACTCCAACGCAGCGTACATCACTTTCATTCCGACACAGCCACATGTAACATTCTCATTCCCTCTGTGATAATTGGAATTGACAATGTCAATCTCTGAGATTCAGCAATGTAGCATGAAGTTGGCAGAGTATTAACAAAGAAGAAGAACAAAGAAAATTTACAACCCAGGGACAAACACTTTGGACATCGAAGCCTGAGCTGATCCAAATCCACTATCAAAATCTATCACCCAATTGCTAAACGTCTGTATCCTTCTGCACCACACCTACTCATGCATCTGTCCAGGTGCACCTGAAATGAATCTACTGTGATTGCCTCTACTTCCTCTGCTGACAACACAATCCAGGCACCTACCACCCTCCGTGTAAAATACATCAAACGACTACCTCTCTTAAACTTTTCACTTTTCACCTTGAATGTGTCACCTCTCATTATTGAATCCCTCACCATGGGAAAAAGCTTATAACTATCTTCCTTTGCTATACCCTTCATGATTTTGTAAACATCAATTGAGTCGCCCTCAATCTCGTTTTTACTAATGAAAACAAACGTGACCTACTCAACCTCTCTTCAGAGCTAGCATTTCCATACCAGACAACATCCTCATAAACCTTCTCTGCACCCTCTCCTAAACGTCCCCATCGTTTTGGTAATTTGGCGACCAGAACTATACACAGTTTTCTAAATGCAGTTCAATCAAAATCCTGTACAATTTTAGCATGACTTGTCAGTTCTTATACTGAATGCCCTGTCCGGTGAAAGTAAGCATGCCATATTACTTCTTGTCCACTTGATCCACCTGTGCAGCCACCTTCAGTGTACAAAGCACCTGAACTCACAGATCTCTTTGCTCATCAACATTACCCAAGGCTCTTCTGTTTACAGTATACGCGGCTCTAGAATTGGACTTCCCAAAATGCATCAACTCACATTTGCCTGGATTCAACTCCATTTGGCTCTTCTCCGCTCAACTCTCCTGTGTATCTATATTCTCCTTCATTCTTTGTCAGTCCCCTCAGCTTTCTGCTACTCCACCAATCTTCGTGTCATCTGCAAGTGTAATGGCGATATTTGGGCTCTTAACCTTTGGAGACTACAGCATTGCAGCTGCTGGTAATTAGATTCGATGAATAAAATGTGGAATGTGAACCCGCTCAGAGGACAAATGACAAAAAGTGTTACTTTGCTGAGAACCCATTCATGCATGTCCCTTCAAAAGGGAAATCTGTCGTCCTTAAATAGACCTGCCAACATATAACTCCAGACCCACAATAGTACAGTTCAACCATAAATTCCCTCTGACTCAGTTCAAGGAAAGTTAACTGTGAACAACAAATGTTGTTCAGAATATGATGGCCACACTCCGGGGGAGAACAAGGAAGGGTAAAAAAAGATACATGGATGATGGGGAAAATAGGGAGTCGTCAATGCAATAATCAACATTTTTAAATATTGTTAAATAGAAGGTGGAGGGCTGAAGTATAACTATTTGCCCATAAAGACCGCTTCACCACTCAATGAATTTACCACTGATTCCTCTCCAAGACATGCTGGTATGTGCCTTGGAGGGTAATTTGTAAATGGTGACGTTTCAGTGCATCTTCAACCTTGTCGTTATAGTCGGTACAGTTTTTGAGCTTTGACAGCTCTGTCAACAAAACCTGGATGACTTACTTCAGGGAATCTTCCAGGATGTGCTCTCTGCTGCAATTGCGCCTTAGTAGTTCAAGGAATTACTCTCCCTGTGTTGAACGATGTACACTTATGTGACTGTATTGTCGAGGAGTGTTTTTAGTTCCTTCAGTGGTATTGAAACAGCACCTAACGAGGCAAATGGAGAGGGTTCTGTTAAACATCTAATTTCTGCGTTGCAGACTATGTGGCCTTCACGGAGACAAGAGTTGAGTTAATAATCAAACAAGGTTGACCGACGGACATTTTGTTTTGTAGTCAACGTCTTTATATGGGCGATCAGGTTCCATTTCTCCGACATACTAGCTCCCAGGACGATAACACGGACGAATTCAGTCACAATGAGGCCATTGAATGTCAATTGAATATGATTAGATTCACATTTGTCAGAATAATCATTGCTGTATTGGTCCTTCTATGGATCAATCCGATTCCAATCGCTTTCTGATTTCAAGTTCCAATTCCCGTCTGCGCCTGAAATTTCAACACGTCTCTGCGCCAAAGTTTCTCCAGCTGTCTTAATAATATGTAAGGACGCTGCAGGGGAGAGCAGAGATTTATAAGGATGTTGCCAACTCTGTATACAATGCAGCTTCGTGAAATTATTGGTTAGGCTGGGATTATTCTCATCGAAACAAAGGAAATGGAGGGGAGAATTATTAACGTCAAATATTCGTGGAATCTTGACAGGGGAGAAACGGGCAGGTTGTTTGCCCCACGCTGAGGAAAGAACCAGACATAATCTCAGAACTAGATATTGCCCATTTAATTCAGAAATGAGGAGTAATTTCTTTGCTCAGGGGCCAAAAGATCTGTGGCATTTTTCAGTAACCGGTGTTGAGACTGTGTTGTTGGACATTTTCAAACTGTGCCAGATAGTTAATCAGAAAGATGATGTAACTTTGTCGAGGTAAGTCAGCAGAAAGCAGTTAAAGATTATCAGATCAACCATTATTTCTTTGAATGATGGGGCAGACTCCATGGGCTGAATGGCGGACTTCCACTTGCTTAACACTTGGTCTAACGCCTTATTTAATTCATAAGTTCAGAATTGTGAGGGGATGGGATGAAGTGATAGAAAAGGTTTATTAAACAGATCAGACAGATCAGGAACAAGGCTCATAAACTCAGGAAGAAGAAATGTGCTATGACCTGGGGGCAACAAATGACAATGGGCCCAGCACAGGTGGCTGCGTACTGAAGCTGCCATTGCTGAAGAAAATTGGTAGACCTTAGACAGTTGGCAAGTCAGTGATCACGCTGGATGATGGATCATTGAATGATTCACACACAGCAGAAATTTGTGAAAGAATGAAAGATTCATCTCATTGGAGAGATTTTCTTCGGTTCCAATTCCGCGTGACTGTTTGAAATATTGATCAGATCATTGCGTGAAGTGTAAGATTAAAATATTCATGTACAACCCTACTTGATAAACTTGTGCTCCCGATATTTTGTTATTTGTTTCTCTTTCTTTCGATGGAAATTCATAGAAAGACAAGATGGAATATGGGGCAGAAAGAAAAATGTGTTCCTTCTCATTACACCAATTTAATCGAAAATTGAATAGAATAACCACTCTCACTCTTCATTTCGACTTAAATGTGATGTCGATTTCTCATGAATCTCCCGTGCAGTGAAAGGCAAGAACAAGATCCTCGATCCAGTGTATACCAAAGATGCAAAGAAAACCTGCTGGAGCGGCTTATGGTTAGCAACCAGAGTGTGAATGTAACCCGGGAATGTGGAGCACACCGATATAACAACCCACCACCATAATCGTTCAGTCTCCTCAGCACAATTTGTAGAGGGGTGACTTGTGACCTCATCAGGTTACATGTGGAGAAAGTCATGGAAATTTCCAGAGTGGAATCGAATCCACACCATTGTGTTTCTGCTTTCACCAGAATTATAATAACAACAAATACCAATAAATACCCATGTTCGTAGAATGAATAACTGTCATTGATACAGTCTGAGTCAGACCTGTGTCAGAGTAAAACATAGAACAAGAATTTTCCGTCATATTCACACCTACATTTGACTCGTAACTTCTTCAGTCACTTTCTCTCTCACGTGAAGAAGCAGCCATGGAGAGGGAAATAAAGGCGATGTTGTTGTTTAATGGCCTTTCTCATATGGCTGAACATGAATTGGATTAAATCGCAAGAAACGCTGTTTTGTTCATTTCATTTTAATTTTGCTGCAATCTCACAATGTTCATTGTAATAATCGGAAGTGAAATAGATTTATCTCATTGGAATGATAAATGTTGCATTCAAATTTGCTCCGACTTTATATCAGCTTAAGGAAAGTACTGCTTAGAAAAACAGAGGGTTCAAGTGCAGAAGAAAACCCACCAGCTTTGTTGTTCGTTGCTTTGGCAGATTTCGCCGACTATTAAATAGACCAAACATCATGGTGTTTGCCCTCACATCCTTAACACATATGATTAAAGCAGGAAATAGATCTCCAAACTACTGATCACTTACTTTTCATTATGTAATATCTTCCCTTCACAATAAGAAAAATCCACTCAGTTCCATTTACAATAGTTTAGATGGAATATTATGCTAAATCTTTCAAAATCCAGAGTTTCTGGAAACGAATCTTATTCAGCTGCACGCGTTCACGAAATGTATTCACATCTAAAGTCAACCAACTTAGGCATTGTTTCCCCACAACTTCTGACCGTCTGCATCCCACTCCAACACCTTTATCTAGCCACACGCTGTCTCTCTCCTTGTGAAATTTATTCCTTTTATGTCACCAAATGTGCCTTTCCAAATGTTTTGAAAAACAGATTCTCGGAGTGACAGCAATTCTGTTCTCATCATTTCTTCGTCCTTCAAACGTTTTATCTAAGGTATTGAATGCCTGACGTCTAGATGTTTACTTACTTGAAAGAGGGAATTTTCCACCTCTCTTCTCTGTCCAAACATTTCATAACCTGAAAAAGCCACATTAAGTCTTCCTTAGTACAGAGGTAACTGTTGTAAATTTTCCAAGGCAGCAAGTGAATAAAATCTCATCCGCAGTACACCCCGCCAGCTTTGTCTTTCATGACGTTACTCCCCAGTAAACACCGTCATTATCCTTTCCGATAGAATCACAGAATCCTACAGTGCAGAAAGGGCATTTAAGTCAATCGAGCCGGTGTCAACACTCTGAAGAACATCTTACCCAGACCTAGTTCTCCTCCCTATTCCCGTATATTTCACTTGAAGAAGGGGCAACCGTCTCTCTTACGATTTCAAATAAGCCTGTTGAACTATAACCTGGCGTTCTGTGACTTCTGACCTTGTCCCCGAGTAACCCATGGTTAATTCACTCTTAACATGCTTCATTCAATCCCTGAACACGAGAGGGCAATTTAACTTTTCCAATCAAACTAACCCTACTTCCGAATTTCAGTGCGAATTATTGAGTCAATGTTCCATTATAGTGAACAAATTCTGCATCATTTTAATAGCTTTATACCCTGGTAAATCAGCCTCATCAGTGCAAATCAACCCAAATTCAATGTATCAAAACACTACCCTCTACTTTACAATTTCATTCGTTCTGCGGGAAGTGTTTCCTCACACATATTTGAATGCTTTTACCCTGTTTGTTCCTCATCTTCGTGCTTCCAGTAAACACTTCAATCCAGAACAAGTCTGTCAAATGATTTTCATTCCAACATAGTCACAGAATGCAGCTTGCAGAAGCCACATGTTTGCACGCTCACTGACAATCTGTCTCCCTGAGAGCTGCAGCCATTCCCCACCTTGATTCAGGCAGCAATGTCCTTCCTGTGACATGCTCCATCGAGAATGGAAGGACAGGTATCAATACCGGCACTTGGGAATTTAGGGACAGTTTTAAAACATTTACACTGTTCCCAGTGGAGAATTAAGCCCTGTGACAGACGGGGACACTATCCATTACACTACCAAGGACAAGAGTGTCAAAGGAGGCCCTTCAGCTAACAGTGGCCACCTTTGTCAAAAACAACTGCTTAATGAACTGAATCCCATTTCACTATGTTTATCCTAGCCTTATATGTTTTGGCATCTCAAAATCACATCTGAATATTTATTCAGGTCATTAGGGTTCCTGCCTTACTGAACAATGCAGTCAACGTTTTCCAAATTCCAGCACCCCCCCGCTGGCTGATAAAGCTTTTCCGCACATCGTCTCAACCTATTCAGCCTTTCTCCTTATATCTCAGGCCCCGGCTGATCGATCCCTCCATCAATGGGAAACTCGTTCAGTCAAACCTGTCCATACCCTAACTCAAGCATATCTTCTCTACATCTCCTTTGTACTGCGACAAACGCTCCACACTGACCTGGCTTCCTTCCTAACTGAAACTCCTCAGCCCAAACAATATCCAGGTAAATATCTCCTGCAATGTTCTCAGTGTGATCACGTCCCTGCTATAATGGGACTTGCAAAACTGCACACAACGCATTTGCGTGAGCCTTATGAACAGTTGTTTTAAAATTTCTGAATTAGTTTGATGGCGATTCTGGCTAAGCAGAATTTATTCCCCATTCCTAATTCCCTAGAGGGCAGTTGAGACTCAGCCATGTTGCTATGAAGTCACATGCAGCCCAGGCCAACTAAGGATAGCAAATTGCATCCCGACATGATATCAGTGAAACAGATCTTTTTCAACAATTGTCAATGGATATATAGTAGTCTTTAGATTCTTCATTGCAGATATTTATTGAATCCAAAGTTTGGGAGAAGATTTGTGGCTTGGGTGCTCGTTGTTGTGGTTCTGTTCGCCAAGCTGGGAATTTGTGTTGCAAACGTTTCGTCCCCTGTCTCGGTGACATCCTCAGCGCTTGGGAGTATCCTGTGAAGCACTTCTGTGATGTTTCCTCTAGCATTTATAGAGGCTTGTCTCTGCCACTTCCGGTTGTCAGTTGCAGCTGTCCGCTTCAGTGGCCGGTATATTGGGTCCAGGTCGATGTGTTTGTTGATAGAATCTGTGGATGAGTGCCATGCCTCTAGAAATTCCCTGGCTGTTCTCTGTTTGGCTTCCCCTTTTATAGTAGTGTTGTCCCAGTCGAATTCATGTTGTTTGTCATCTGCGTGTGTGGCTACTAAGGATAGCTGGTCGTGTCGTTTCGTGGCTATTTGGTGTTCATGGATGTGGATCGTTCGCTGTCTGCCTGTTTGTCCTATGTTGTGGTTTGTGAAGTCCTTGCATGGGATTTTGTACACTACATTGGTTTTGCTCATGCTGGGTATCGGGTCCTTCGTTCTGGTGAGTTGTTGACTGAGAGTGGCTGTTGGTTTTTGTGCTGCTATGGGTCCTACTGTCCAGTAGTCTGGCTGTCAGTTCGGAAGTACTCCTGATGTATGGTAGTGTGGCTAGTCCTTTGGGTTGCGGCATGTCCTCGTTCCGTTGTTTTTCCCTTAGGCATCTGTTGATGAATTTGCGTGGGTATGCGTTTCTGGCGAATACATTGTATAGGTGTTCTTCTTTCTTACCTGTGCCTCACAACACACTTCACAATCAACAAACAGATATACGAAGAAATCAACAGAACACCCATGGGCTCACCGATCTCTGGACTCATAGCAGAAGCGGTAATGCAAAGGTTAGAACAAACAGTCTTACCGCAAATTCAACCCAAACTCTGGGTCAGATATGTGGATGACACTTTTGTAATCATTAAAAACACAGAAATAGAGAACGCACACCGGATCATCAAAGCCACACTCACAGGAATCCGATTCAAGAGAGAGGAAGAAAAGGATAACCAACTCCCATTCCCAGACGTAATGGTACAGAGAACACCGAATAGAGAATTCAGCACAAAGGTATTCAGGAAAGCGACACACACAGACCAAGTCCTGAACTATGAAAGCAACCCAGCCCAACACACACAAACGAAGTTGCGTCAAGACATTGTTCAAAAGGGCCACAACACACTGCAGCACACCAGAACTGCAAAAAGAGGAAGAAGAACACCTATACAATCTCTTCGACAAAAACGGATCCCCGCGCAATTTTATCAAAAAATACCTAAGGGAAAGACAACAGAACGATGTCATGCCACACACCAAAGGACAAGCCACACTACCATACATCAGGAGCATTTCGGAACTGACAGCCAGACTACTGCGACCACTTGGACTCGTAACAGCACACAAACCAACAGCCAATCTCAGACAACAACTCACCAGAACGAAGGACCCGATACCCAGCATGAGCAAAACCAATGTAGTGTACAAAATCCCATGCAAGGACTGCACAAGACACTACATAGTACAAACAGGAAGACAGCGAACGATCCACATCCATGAACACCAACTAGCCACGAAACGACACGACCAGCTATCCTTAGTAGCCACACACGCAGATGACAAACAACATGAATTCGACTGGGACAACACTACTATTATAGGGCAAACCAAACAGAGAACAGCCAGGGAATTCCTAGAGGCATGGCACTCATCCACAGATTCTATCAACAAACACATCGACCTGGACCCAATGTACTGGCCACTGCAGCGGACAGCTGCAACTGACAACCGGAAGAGGCAGAGACAAGCCACTATAAATGCCAGAGGAAACATCACAGAAGCGCTTCACAGGAGGCTCCCAATCACTGAGGATGTCCCCTAGACAGGGGGCAAAACGTTTGCAACACAAATTCCCAGCTCGGCGAAGAGTCATAACATTTATTGAATCCAAATTTGATGATCAAGGCATTGTGGGATTCAAGCCCGAGTACCCAGACTATTACCTCGGTCTCTGGATTATCAGTCCTGTGAAATTACCACAAGACCAACGCAGAAAGCCACAAAGCTGATCTTTTCCGATAAAATGTACTTTCACCAAAACTGCCCTGGATATTTTCTCTGAGCCTGAAGCTCCAATTGTCTCTGTCCTCAGTCAATAAAAGCTGCTACATGGGGATTGATTTCACAACCACGGTATCCAAATGGATCGACTTGTTTGGAGGTCCTGATGGTGGTATTGGGGCACGTTCACCCAACAAGTCACCGCAGCAGCAGTACAGACAGAACAGTATGAACGTGAAAGAGGGTGATAGATTGTGCATTGCCACAGAGAAATGGAAGGAGGGACGGAAAGGAGGTTTGATGATCGTGGGAATGAGAGAAATCTCCGGCAACGGCTGTATTTGAATCCTGATATATGAAACACAGAGATGTGAGAGAACGGAATTTGAAGGTAAAACAATTGATTTGTTAGCATGTATCTCAAAAAGACAACAGAGAGAACACTTAGTGCCGTGATTTGGTTTCAAATCGAGGTTGCTGTGGTCACAATGCAACATGCCGACAATCACGATCACAGTAACCACAGAACAGGATGCTTGCAAGCAGCAATAAGTATACTAGCAGTGGAAATGTTCGTAAGTACAGCAAATGTACAATATCAGTACTCAGCGAACAGTGACAGATATGTGGGAACTGAGAATGAGCTGAATCTTTCAGTTCGATGTCCTTAGAGGCTGTGGAGATCCCGTGAATGAGAATGTTGAAAACTGAGATTGATAGATTTCGACAAAACATCAAAGACTCGGGGGACAGTACAGGATAGTGTTGAAATGTATGCTTCAATAGCATTTTAGCTTAACATCAGCGACTTCACTAGCTTCTTCAAATTGTAACCAGTGTTGCAGATAATCACATATAATCCCAGTTCACAGCCTCGGAATCAGAGAAACTGCGACACAGCCGCCCAGATCCAAACGGAAATGGGGATGGGAATGAGCCACGGAGTTACTCTCTGGCTCCAGGGATGCAACAGGTGAGCGTGCAGTCGTTTTATGATGATATAGAGACCCAAGAAATTCCTTGGTTGCGTGTGCTCCTGATCAAGGGAACGGTTGTCCCCGTTTATACTCTCATAGCGATCTACAGTACATCTTGCTAAGAAAGCTTAGTGGCACAACTGGAGCGTGTTGAGACCTTACCTTTGCAGTGTTTGGTTTAAAAGATGATTTTGCTGTTTGGATCTGTGTTTTTGACACTGGCGGTGGCAGCTGCATTTGCTTGGCTTCAGCTCAGTATCAGTTTCTTCCACACAGTCAAGACTTCAACCTGGAAAAGGTGGTGCTGGGGTGATATTTTAAACTTGTCATTCTTGGCGACTGGGACACGGAAACGGTGATGTTTAAGTTCGGCGAATAAAACCTGGAATGCAAGCCTGACATCAGAAACAGAGATAATAACGTTAATTTCCTGCAATCCCATTCATTCATGTCCCTTATGCAGGGGATTATACCATCTTCTCCGAGTCCTACCTATGAGAGACTCCAGGACCAGAAAAAACATGAGCTGACGCATAATTTAAGAATCCCCGTCGTGTGGGGAAGCAGGCTCGTCGGCCTTTCCAGTCCACACTGTACATCCGAAGCGCATTCCACCAGACCCCACTGTATTCCCTGTCCCATAAGCCTGCATTTCGCATTGTTGATCCCTGTAAATGGCACATCTTTGTTCAGAGGGAGAAATAAAAACGCAAACATACAGACAATGTGCAGACTGCCCACAGACAGAGACCCGAGGCTGGGATCGCACCCGCACCTGGTGTAGCCAGACAGCAACGAACAAGGGGGGAAGAATAAATGTTGTCCTGACCAGTGATACTCACACCCTGTGGGTGAATGAGAAAGAATGAAAACACGTTCACAACATGGAAAACGGGATTTATATCTGTGTGGACACAATTTGAAAGGATAGTTCACCCTGGGTAGAAAAAAAAGTACGCCGATAATACAGAGAAAGCAGGGCAACGTGGGAACTGCTGGAAGGGAATCAATTCACCACAGAAATGGAACCTCATTTAATCAGTAACACTGGGGAGAGACCGTTCACCAGTCCCGTGTGTGGGAAGGGATCACTGAGCAAAACAACATCTGGAGATTCCAGCAGGATTACATATCCCATCAGGTGCTGGATTATGCTGTCAATGCTGCTGTACATCCCAACCAGCTATTTGTTCGATAGCGTCAATCATAGGGTCATACAGCATGAAAACAGGCCCGTCAGTCCAACCAATCCAGGCAGAATACACTACTAAGCTAATCTAGTCTCATCTGTCTCCTGCTGTACCCGCTGAGTGGTTATAATGCACTTGTAGTTTTTTTACTGTGTTGCTAATCCAAAAACCCAGGTAATATCTTGGGGGTAAAAGGTTCAGGTCCTGGCATGGCAGGTGGTGGAGTTTGAATTCAATAAGCACCTGGAATTGAAGAGTCACGTGATGACCTGAATCAGGTGTGTGGAAAATCCCATCTGATTTCGGGAAGCAAACTGTTATATTCATCTGCTCTGTCCCACATGAGACTCCAGATGGATAATATCGTGATTGGCTCTTACCTGTCGTCTGGGAAATAAGTGTTGAGCTAGGCATGAATAAATTTATTTTAAAAATCCCACTTTCTCATTCATGTTTGGATCCAATTGTCCTTTAAATGTTGCATATGTACCCTCATCCTAAGAAAGTTAATTGCACACGGAAAACACCTTCTCTAGAAAAATGCCTCACATGTCTTTTTATGAAACAATCTCTCTCTTTTCATCTTAAAGATATGGCCTCTCGTCTTGGGGAAAGGCAGCTATCGTTAACTCCAACTTACCTCTCATAAACTTCTGTGATGTCGCCGCTCAAACCCCTCACCTAGTGAAAACACTCTCAACTAGGAGAAAGTGAGAACTGCAGATGAGAAATCAGAGTCGAGAGTGTTGTGCTGGGAAAGCACAGCAGGTCAGCCAGCAGTTGAGGAACTGGAGAATCGACGTTTCGGGCAACAGCCTGATGAACCACACTTGTGCGAAAAAAATGATTCTCCTGCTCCTCGGATGCTGCCTTACCTGTTGTGGTTTTCCAGCACCCCAATCTCGAATCTGAAAATAATCTCAACCTATCCAGCCTTTCATTATAACTCAAACCTTTCACACATGGCAACATGAGTGTATACCTTTTCTGAACCTGCTCCAGCTGAATAATATCATTTACAGGACTGGGCGACCAGAACTGGACATAATGTTCCAGAAGAGTCCTCATCAATGTCCTGCAAAACGTCAACACAACGTCCCAACTACTATGCACAAAGGACTAAGCAATGAAGGGAAGCATATTAAATGCCTTTGAATTAACCTGTCTGTATGTGAAGCAAACTAAAAGGAATTATGTACCTGCACCCTTAGCCTCCGTGTTCTCCAACACTACGCAAAGCCCTACTCTTTTTGCTGTACCAAAATGGAATACCTTCCATTTATCCAGATTGAATTCCATGTTACATTTTTCAGTCCAACGACTCATTGGATTAAGATCCTTTTGAATCTTAGATAATCTTCCTCACTGTCTACAATTCTGATGTCGCCTGCAAACCTACGCAGCATACCTGTTGTGAGTTCCACTGCTATCTTATATAGATCAGTGAGTCATATTTACCTGTAGTGGCTGTGATTTAGCAGTGTGCAGATCATTCAACAGTTAGGCATGCAATTAACCATGAGGAAGAAAGCCGAAGACGACACGGACATATCAAACAATTGGAAATAAAAATGATGAAAACAATTCATTCCAAGGAAGTGGGTGATAGTGTAATAAAATCAAACATCAAACCAGTTGTGGCACTCAGGTGTCTCAGCAAGATGCACCGTATATTGCTATGTTATTATAAACGGGAACAAGTTTTCCCTTTCGCCAAGGAGCACTCCCAACCTCGGAATTGCCTGGGCCTCTAAACCGTCATAGAAATACCGTGCATTCTCCGGTTGTGTCACTTGAGTCATCGACTATCTCTGCGACCTCATTCCCATCCCGATTTCAAGTTGGATCTTCGCAACTGTGCCACTTAGTTCCTCTGATTCTGGGTTTGGGAATTGGGACTCTGTGGCAGTAGTGGTTACTGACTTCTGTGGGGATCTGGTGAAGTAGCCGATGTTAAACTGCATTGCTATTGCAGCGTACATTTCAACAAAAGCCACACTGTCCCCGGAATCTTTGATGTTTTGGAGAAATCTATTTATCTCAGCATTCAGCATATTAATGATGGAATCACCACAGCCACTGGGGGCACCGATGTTAAACGGTCAGCCCATTCTGAGTTCCCACATATCTGCCACTTTTCGCTAAGCACTGTTATTGTGGATTTGGCGCACTGCCGAACATTTCTTCTGACACTGTACTTATTGCTGGTCGTCAGTGCGTTCATTTATGCGATGCAGTGATGGTATAGTGGTTAGTACTCTGCGTTGTGGCCCCAGCAATCTTGGCTCGAATCCGAGTCACAGCAGTCATTTTGCTATTTGTTCCAGTCTTTGCGAAACACAATGGAATCAGTTGTTTTAACATGGTAATTTTCTTCAAAGTGATTATTTTTTTCCTTCAAGTTCTGCTCGCTCACATCTCTGTGCTTCATATGTCAGAATTCAAATCCACCCGTTCTCAGAGATTTCTTCCCTCCTACGATCACTAACCGAACTTTCAATCCCATACCCCATTTCATTAATTTGGAGATGCTGGTGTTGGACTATGGAGTACAAAGTTAAAAAAATCACCCGACACCAGGTTATGGTCTTACAGGTTTAATTGAAGCACTAGCTTTCGGAACGCTGCTCTTTCATCATGTGTTCGTGGAGTAATTTCCTATTTCATTAAGGCACTGCAGAATCTAACACTGACTCTCGCATTGATGCAAATCAGTCCGTGTGGCTGTGGTCACTCTTGCTGGTTGAACGTGCCCCAACCCTACCATCGGGACCTGCAGACCATTTGATCCATTTGGTGACCACTGTTGTGAGATCAATATTCATGAAACAGCTTTTACTGACATGGACCAGAGATTATTCGGGGGGGGGGGGGGGGTGTCAACAAGCTCAGGAAAATGGTACAGGACAGTATCGAGGAAAAGCGATTTCATTGAATAAGATCAGTTTCACTGCTTTTCTGCAATGGCCGAGTGTTATTATGACTGACCACTGGACTGTTAATTCAGACACCACGGTTTCGGGTTTGACTCCGATCACGTTAGGTAGTAGAATTGGGATTCAATAAATATCTGGAATTACGAATCTCGTAACTCCGAGAAATCCATGGTCAATTGTTGAAAAATCAAAACCATCTGACGTCATTTAAGGAATGAAACTGCAATTCTTACCTGTTCGGGGCTCCATGTGACTCCAGACTCACTACAATATGGTTCAGTCTCAACTACCCGCTGTGCAATTAGGGACAGCAATGAACACTGCTGAGCCAACGACGCCCTCATACTGTAACTGAACAGTAAAAAAAGTTCATTCAGCTCTAGCTAGATTACTGTGTGCAGTTCTGCAATTCACAGAATAGCATGGATGTGATCGCACTGGGAATATTGCAGGAGAGATTCACTGGGATACTGTCTGGGCTGAAGAGTTTCAGTTATGAGTCAAGATTGGACACACTGGGGTCGTTTGTTGCCGAGCAGAGGAGATTGGAAAAGATATGACTGAGATGTCCAAAATAAAGAGGGATATGGATAGGATAGACTGAAAGAAGCGTTTCTTACTGATGGAGGTATCGAACACTGGGGCCAAGCGATTTCGGGAAAAGGCAGAAAGGTTTGAGTAGATTTGTGGTAAGAAAGGCGGACACCTTTCCAATCTGAAAAAAAAATTGAGATGTTAATTTGTGATGCCAAAACATATAAGACTATGGGCTAAATCATGGAAAACTTCATTCAGGTCGTTTAGCAGTGTGTTGGACAAATGCGGCCTCCTTTGATGTTGTCCTCCACAGTATGGTGGTTAGTGCCCCTACCTGTCACATGGCTCAATTCTCTGCTGTGGACATCGTAAAGGTTTTAAACTTGTGGCTCTGTTCCCCACTGAAGGTTACTCATGCTTGGCCTTCCATCCTCAATTGGATATGTCACAGGAAGGATAGTGCTGTCTGAATCAGCTGGGGAAGGACTGCAGCTCCTGGAGAGAGAGGGTGTCAGTGACAGTGCAAACATGTAACTTCTGGAAACTGCACATTGTTTTTGTGTTGCAATGAAAACCATTTATATAGAGTTGTTCCTGAATGATGTGTTTACTTAAAGCAGGAATCTGAGGAAGAAAACAAAGTAAACCCATTCAGACCTGAGTGCAGAAACAATTCCAGCAGCACTAATACTGTTGTACAGCGTAGAACCGCGTTTGGATGCATTGATTCGGACTGGTGGGCGCAGCTTGCTTTCACTCGGCTGAGTTACCAGTGTGTAAAGCCATTCCACATGATACAGATAGTGTTCAATGTGATGGTACATTTACTCAGTAGTTCGCACTGCTGTTCAGTCTATAGGTTACGTGGATTGGCCATATTAAGTTGCGCTGATGTGTCCAGGGAGTGAATTCAGTACGTGAAATGAATTATCCATGGGTAATGCAGTGATAAGTTCAGCAGTCACACGATGCCAGGTTTTATTCCAGTAGGTTTATTTGAAATAACAAGCCAAAGGCGTGCAGGGATAGAGACAGGAGCTAGGTCTGGTTGAAATACTGTTCAGAGTGTTGCGCCAGACTCCTTTGGCTGAACTGCACTTTCTGCATTGTAGGGAATCTGTGATTCTATCAGAGAGGACACTTCCAGCGTTTAGTGGGGTGCTGAGGCATTAGAGACGATGGTGACGGCGTTTAGTGGGGATGGAATTTTATTTATTTGGGTTTTGGAATATTTGAAACTGAACCAAAGAAAACCGAATGTAAGTTTTCCAGAGTATGTGAGGTTTGGAGAGACGAAATAGGTAGTAAATTCACTCTTCAAATATCGCAGATTTTTGAACGTCACGCTTTCAACACTATCGATGTAGGACAAAAAATGATGGGAGCAGAATTTCTGTCACTCAGAGAATCCGTTTCCAAAGTATTTGGAAAGGCACATTTAGAGACACACAAGCAGTGAGTTTCACCAGGAGAGAGACAGCCTGTGGCCAGGTTAAAGTGTATAAGTGTGGTGTGGGGGGATGGAAGATGCGAGGAAACAATGTCTAATTTGGATGACATTAGATGTAAAGCAATATCGGAAACATATGCAGCTGAATAAGATTCAGCAAAAAGAAACCTTAGAGTTTTCAATGATTTCAATTAATATTCCACATGAAGCATTATAAATAGAACAGAGAAGATTTGGTATATTGTCGATGAAAGATCTTCCATAATGAACAGGAAATGACCCGTCTCTTGAAGAAAGATTACCTGCTTTAATCACATGCCTTAAAGATTGGAGGACGATCGCCATTATGCTGGGTTCATTTGACACCCACTGAACTCTGCCAAAGAAACTGAGCATCAAAACTGATATCTTGTTTTGTAGTCCAATCTTCTGCTTCTCTCATCAGTATTTCCTTTAAGCTGAAATAAATTCGGAGCAAAATTGAATACAATATTAAACGTTCCAATGATAGTAATTCAATTCACTTCCGATCATTGCAATGAACAGAGTGAGGTTGTAGCAAAATTAATAAAATGAAACGAACAAAACGGCATTTCCGGAATTTTACTCAGTTCAGGTTCAGCCATATGAAAAAGACCATCGAGTTGATACATCACCTTCACTTCTCGCTCCATTTATACTTCTTAACTTGAGAGAGAAACTATCTGATGAAATTATGAGTCAAGATTAAATGTGCGTGTGAATGTGACAGGAATTTCGCGGTCGCTGGTTCATTCTGAGACAGTTCCGACTTGTAATGAATCAAGGACAACGGCTCCTTCCAAGGACGAGGTCAATTCCTTGGATTTTCTGGTACTATTATTCAGCTGAAAGCAGAAACAAAATGATGTGGATTCAATTCCGCTCAGGAATTTCTCATCCCCTCGGTGCACCAAATGCAATCTTGATGTGGTCACATGTGAGCCCCTTTGCCATGGGCTGAAGTGGGCCAGAGGTTAAGGCGACGGGTTGGTCTTTTATTGTGCATGAGTGGATTTGAATCCCACTCTGGCTGATAATTATATCAAACGCAGCTGGAGTTTTCCTTTGTGCCTCGCATCTTTAGGATACATTGAACGGAGAATCTTGCTCATGCCCTTCATTGCACCGGAGATTTGTGATAAATCCATACCACATCAATGTTGAAATAAAGCAATTTGATTCTGTTGTAAGTTAAACTGGGTTAATAAAATGGAGTGCAACATTTCTTTCATCCTTTCATTCCATCTTGACTTTCTCTGAATTTACATCGAATGAAAGAGAAACAAATAAGGAGAGATTGAGAGCAATAGTGTTTCAAGTGGGATTGTGAATGAGTATTTAAATGTAACACTGCGCACATGGAGTTCAATGTAGCTCAGTGTGAAGTCATTCACTTTGGTAGGAGTAACAAGAAGATGGATTACTGGGCTAATGGTAGGCTACTTGGTAGGGTGGATGAGCAGAGGGATCTTGGTGTCCATGTACACAGATCTCTGAAAGTTGCCACCCAGGTAAATAGTGCTGTGAAGCAGGCATATGGCGTACTGGGCTTTATTGGTAGAGGAATTGTGTTCCGGAGTCCTGAGGTTATGTTGCAGTTGTATAAGATTCTGGTGCGGCCTCATCTGGAGTATTGTGTGCAGTTTTGGTCGCCATCCTATAGGAAGGATGTGGAGGCATTGGAACGAGTGCAGAGGAGGTTTACCAGGATGTTGCCTGGCATGGTAGGAAGATCGTATGAGGAAAGGCTGAGGCACTTGGGGCTGTTCTCATTGGAGAAAAGAAGGTTTAGGGAAGATTTGATAGAGGTGTACAAGATGATTAGGGGGTTAGATAGGGTTGACAGTGAGAACCTTTTTTCCACTAATGGAGTCAGCTGTTACTAGGGTACACAGCTTTAAATTAAGGGGTAGTATGTATAGGACAGATGTTAGGGGTAGATTCTTTACTCAGCGGGTTGTGAGTTCATGGAATGCCCTGCCAGTAGCAGTGGTGGACTCTCCCTCTTTATGGTCATTTAAGCAGGCATTGGATAAGCATATGGAGGTTCTTGGGCTAGTGTAGGTTAGGTAGGCTTCGGTCAGTGCAATATCGATGGCCGAAGGGCCTGTACTGCGGTGTATTTTTCTATGTTCTATGTTCTAAAAGCCTGATCAGTATTTCAAATAGTCAATTGGAATTGGAACTGCAGAAAACTTCTCCATTGAAACAAACTTTTCATTCTTTCACAAACTCTTGCTCTGTGAATCATACCGCGCTGCATCATCCAGCATGATCACCAACATGCCAACAACATTAGATCCACTAATTTTATTAGCAATCACACCTTCTGCACATACCCACCCATGCTGTGCCCAGTGCCATTAGTTGTCTCCAGGCCACAGCACATTTCTTGTTCATGAGTTTATGAGTCTAGTTCCTGATCTGTCTGATCAGATGAAGAAACCTTTTCTATCACTTCATCCCATCACCTCAGAATTCTAAAGTTATCAATAAAACACTGCGTTAGGCCAAATGATGTAGTATTGGAAGTCGGCAATTCAGCCCATTGAGTCTGCTCCACCACTCAACGAACTCATGGCTGATCTGATAATACTCAACTCCAGTCTCCCGCCTTACCTCGACAGAGCTTCATCGTCTTTCTGATTGAATATCTGTCTGGCATAGTTTGAAAATACACAACAACTCAGCCTCAACCACAGTCTCGGTAAAGAGTTCCACCGATTCACTGCCCCCTGACCAAATAAATTAGTCCTCATTTCTGAACTAAATAGGCAATAACTAATTCTGAGTTCATGTCCTCTGGTGCTCTTCATACCAGAGGGTAAACCACCTGCCCATATCTACCCTGTCAAGGTCCCACGAATGAAGAACGTTTACAAATGTAATTATGTGATTATACAACTCCCCTCCGCCTCCTTTGTTTCAAGGAGAATAATCTCAGCCTACAAAAAATCATTCCACAAAGCTCCATTTTCTCCAGTGTTGGCAACATCGTCGTAAGGCTCTGCTGTCCCCTGCAGCCTCCTTACGTATTATTAAGGCAGGTGGAGACATTAACGTTATGCAACTGTTGAAATTTCAAGCACAGAAGAGAACTGGAAATTGAAATCAGTTAGCGATTGGAATCAGATTGGTGCACACAAGGACAAAATACAGCAATGATAACTCTGACAAATGAGAACCTCATCATATCCCATTGACATTCAATGGTTTCACTGTAACCTAATTTCCCTGTGCAATCATCTACGTAGCTAGTACGGAGGAAAAAGACTGGCTATGAGCTAACATCGGTGGTGGGCAAGTTGTTGGAGGGAATCCTGAGGGACAGGATATGCATACATTCGGAAAGGCAAGGACTGATTTGGGATAGTTAACATGGCTTTGTGCGTGTTAAATCATGTCTCAAAAACTTGATTGAGTTTTTTGAAGAATTAGCAAAGAAGATTGATGAGGGCTGAGGAGTAGATGTGATCTATATGGACTTCCGTAAGGCGTTCCACTTGAGTCCCCATGGACACTGATTAGCAAGGTTAGATCTCATGGAATACAGGGAGAACTAGCCATTTGGATATGGAAGTGGCTCAAAGATAGAAGACAGCGGGTGGTGGTTGAGGATTGCTTTTCAGTCTGGAGGCCTGTGACCAGTGGAGTTCCACAAGTATCGGATTGGGTCTCCTAAATTTTGGCATTTACATAAATGATTTCGATGCGAACATAAGAGGTACAGTTCGTAAGCTTGCAGATGACACAAAATTGGAAGTGTCGTGGACAGCAAAGAGGGTTACCTCAGATTACAACAGGACCTGGACCAGTTGGGCCAATAGGCTGAGAAGTGGCAGATGGACTTTAATTCGGAGAAATGTGAGGTGCTGCATTTTGGGAAAGGAAATCTTAGCAGGACTGATACACTTAATGTTAAGTTGAAAGGGAGGAGTGTTGCTGAACAAAGAGACCTTGGAGTGCAGGTTCATAGCTCCTTGAAAGTGGAGTCGCCGTTAGATAGGATTGTAAAGAAGGTGTTTGTTATGCTTTCCTTTATTAGTCAGAGTACCGAGTACAGGAGTTGGGAGGTCATGTTGCGGATTTACAGGACATTGGTTAGGTCACTGTTAGAATATTGCGTGCAATTCAGGTCTCCTTCAGATCGGAAAGATGTGAAACTTGAAAGGGTTCAGAAAAGATTTACAAGGATATTGTCAGATTTGGAGGATTTGAGCTACAGAGAGAGGTTGAACTGGCTGGGGCAGTTTTCCCTGGAGTGTCGGAGGCTGAGGGGTGACCTTATAGAGGTATACAAAATTATGTGAGGCATGGATAGGATAAATAGACAATATTTTTTCCCTGGGGTTGGGTAATCCAGAACTAGAGGGCATAGGTTTAGGGTGAGAGGGAAAGGACATAAATGAAACCTAAGGGGCAACTTTTTCACACAGAGGGTGGGACGCGATTGGAATGAGATGGCAGAGGATGTGGTGGAGGCTGGTACAGTTGCAACTTTGAAGAGGCATTTGGATGGGTATATGAATAGGAAAGGTTTGGAGGGATATGGGCCTGGTGCTGACAGATGGGATTAGATTGCTCAGGTATATCTGTTAGGCATGGGCGGGTTGGACCGAAGGGTCTGTTTCCATGCTGTACATCTCTATGACTCTATGACTCCACGTAAACACTTTGACAACAAAAACATGTCCGTTGGTAGACAGTTTTTGATTATAAACTCAACTCATTGCTCCGTGAATCCTACACCGTTTGCAAGGCACCAATGTGATGTCGAACTGAGCTCTCTCCATTTGCCGAGATGGGTGTAACTTCAATAGCACTTAATGAACTAGACACCATTCACGACAATGCAGTCACTTGATTGTACCCTATTCAATACCTAAATATTTATTCCTTTCACCGCTCAGGCACAATTGCAGAGAGTGCACCAACTATACGATACACTGGAATAAGTCATCCGGGCATTTTTGACAGAACATTCAAAGCTCAACGGAAGTACTGACTATAAGGACGAGGTTGGAAGATGCAACGAAACGCCATCATTTGCAAGTTTCCCTCCAAGGCATAGCACCCTCACTTGGAAAGGAATCAGTGATAAACTCATTGAATAGTGAAACAGTCTTGATGGGCAAAGTTGCATACTTCAGCCCTCCACCTTTTATCTTAAAATTTAATAAATGTTGATTAATGAGGTGACCAGACTTTTGCTCAGTCCCTCAGCTGTTCACTAAAACTGGTATTTGCTAATATTTTACTACTATCCACAGCCTGTGGTCAACAATAGAAAATATGCAAAAAAAACATTTCAATCAAATTATTCCCCCCAAGATGAAAGTGGTGCTGGAGTTGCACAGCAGGTCCGTCAGCATCTGAGGCAAAGTCATTGTTTCAGGCAAAAGCCTTTCATCAGGAATGAGACTGGGAGCATACGTAGTGGAGAGATAAATGGGAGGGGGTGGGACTGGGGAGAAGGTAGCTGAGAGTGCATCAGGTGGATGGAGGAGGGAGTGAAGGTGATATGTCAGAGCGGATAGGTGGGAATGAAGATACACAGGTGGGATAGGTCAGGAAGACGATGCTGAGCCTGAAAGCTTAGAACTGGGATAAGATGGGAAGAGAGAATGAGGAAACTGATGAAGTCCACATTGATGCCATAGGGCTGAAGGGTCCCGAGGCAGAAAATGAGGCGTTCTTCCTCCAGAGTCGGGTGATGAGGGAATGGCTTTGGAGGTGGTCCAGGACCTGCAGGTCCGCGGGAGAGTGTGAGGGGAAGTTCAAATCTTTGACCATGGGACAGTGGAGTTGATTCTTGCAGGTGTCCTGCAGATGTTCTCTGAAGTGGTCTTTCAAAAGACATCCGGTCTCCCCAATTTAGAGGAGGTCACATCTGGAGCAGCAGATACAACAAATGACATGTGTGGAAGTGCAGGTGAACTTTTTATGGATGTGGAAGGCTCCATTTGAGCCTTGGACAGAGGTGAGGGGGAACATGCAGGTGCAGGTTTTGCAATTGCTACAGTTACAGGGGAGGAAATGGTCGTCAATTGAAGGGTGTGGACATGAACATGTATTCACAGAGGCAAAGGTCTTTAGAGAAAGCGGATAGGTTTGGGGAAGCGAAATATATTCCTGGTGGTGGGGTCAATTTAGAGGTTGAGTAAATGTCGGCGGATGATGTGATTTATGCGGAGGTGGGTGGAATAGAAGGTGAGGACTTTCCTCTGTCCTTGTTCTGTTCTTGCTGTGTTTGTAGGGGACATAGCTGAGATGCCTTAGCGAGCATCTACAATCACATGGGAGGGGAAGTTCCGGTCTTTAAAGATCGAGGCCATCTGGTGTGTTCTATGGTGGAACTGGTCCTCTGGGAGCTGATGTGATGGAGGCGGAGGAGTTGTGAACACAGGATAGCATTTGTGCAAGAGGTGGGTTGGGAGGAGGTGTAATCCAAATAGCTGTGGGAGTCAGTGAGTTTGTAAAATAAAAAATCAGTAATTGTGGTTCTGCTCGCCGAGCTGGAAGTTTTTGCTGCAAACGTTTCGTTCCCTGGCTAGGGAACATCATCAGTGCTGTTGGAGCCTCATGTGAAGCGCTGCTTTGATGTTTCTTCCGGTATTCAATCAGATTTTAAAAACATCAGTAACTCTGACCTCCAAAGATATTTTTCCCTCCTCACCCCATCAAATTTCCGCCAAGACCGTTCCCTCCACGACTACCTCGTCAAATCCACGCACTCCAATGACCCACCCTCCCCTTCCAGCACCTTCCTCTGCCAGCACAGGAATTGCAAAGTCTTAGCAACACACCCGCCACCTCCACCCAATGCCCCAAAGAAGCCTTCCAGATGCATCAAAATTTCACCTGCACTCGTTGTTCCCGATGCAGTTTCCTCTACAGTGGTATCCACCAGACGCCTTCTCGCAGAGCACTTCAGAAAACAGCTCCAGGACACTGGCAATAATCAACCGCAACGCTCCTGACCGAACACTTCAACTCCCCCACGACTCTCCCGAGGACATGCAGGTGCTGGGCCTCCTCCACCGCCACTCCCTCACCACCCGACGCCTTGTGGAAGAACGTCTCATCTTCTGCCTCATGACACTTCAACCCCGTTGCATCAGTGTGGATTTCTCCAGTTTCCTCATTTCCCCTCCCCCATCTTACCTTATTTCCGATCTTCCAGCTTTGCACCGTCCTACTGACCTGTCCCACATGTGTATCTTCCTTCCCACCTATCCGCTCCACCCTCTTCTCCGACCTAACACTCTTATCCCCACCTCCATCCACCTATTGCACTCTCAGCTAAATTCTCCCAAGTCGCACCCCTCCTATTTATCTCTCCAACCTCGCGGCTATCAGCCTTATTCCTCATGAAGGCCTTTTGCCCAAAACGTCATTTTATTCTGCAACTCGGTTGCTGCCTGGCCTGCTGATCTTCTTCAGCACTACCCAATCTTGACTATGATCTCCAGCATCTACAGTACACACTTTCGTCCAACTGATTCCCCGTCCATTGATTTTCAGTGATCATGAATGTCCACTCAAAGATCTCTTTTTCTGTCTACACCACACAGAATACTCACTGTTATTGTTTCTTCTCCCCAATTTCGTGAACGCTCATTGGTCTGGATTCAATTCCATTTGCCTTTTTTCCCTTCTACCTGATTGATGCAATCTCTGACATTATTAGTCATAGTCAACTACACGACCAATTGTTGCATCATTAGCAAACGTCTAAATCATGTCTCCTACAACTAAGTCTAAATCATTGGTCTACATCAGAAAACAGTGGAACTCCACTGGAAACACGCATCCAAACATGATTGGGATTAACAGCTGCAATAACAGCAGAATCGAACTCCTGCTGTCATTTGTAACCATGCTGGTGACTCCGTCATTTGTTGTCCACAGTGATCACTTCTCACATGTGGTAGTGGTGGGTGACCTGTGCGCACTGTGACTGAACAAGTGAGCTTACACCTCAGCGGGTAATTGAATCCCTTCCTGCAGGCACCACATGGCCCTGACTTCTTGGTGCTGCGGGTATCCTTGTGTCTATTTAGTTTGATAATCAATTGAATTCGAGTCCACACAGACACGATTCCCATTTTCCCCGTTGCCCATGCATTTTTATTCTTCCTTATTCTCCCACGGAATGTGGCTATCATTGGTCTGAAGCACATTTGTTGTTCATTCTTAATTCACCTTGAACTGAGTCAGAGGGCATTCATGGATGAACCACATTGTTGTGGTTCTGGAGTCACATGTTGACAGAATTCATTACCGTCGGCAGATTTCCCTTTCGACGGAACATGAATAAATGAGTTTTCAGCAATGTAATATCATTGTCTCTGATCCTGAGATTGGGTTTAATTTCCAGGTTTAATTTATCGAACTTAAATAAGAGCAGCTAACAAGCTGCAGTCTCTAAAGATTACTAGCCCAATAGATCACTGCTGCACGAACAACCCCCTGCTATGTATCTCCACTAAAAGATTGACATTGTTAATTCAGATTATCCCAGATGGAGAGAGAGTAGGACGCGTTTCTATGTTGGAATGGAAGCAATGTACGCTGGATTGGAGTATTTACTGGAGCAAGAGACTGATGTGGAGACGATGTGAGCAAAAGCAGTTCTTACTGTCAGAGGAACAAAATACCACTTTGTTAAGGAAAATCTCTTAGAATGGTTTCAACACATCGACAACTCACTTTAGGCTCGAGCAAGCTTCCTCTGAGCCAATTCTCAGTGCGGGTTACTGCTGCTTCTGAATCTTAACAATATAATTAATTGAGACCAATATGCCCTTCCTTTGACCAGAAGTACTCCCAGCCTCAGTATTTCATGAGCTTGGATAAATAGTCGATGTATTTCCCCTGGCGGCGGGGAGCTCAGAACTAGAGGGCATACATAGGTTGAGAAGGGAAAGATATAAAAGAGACCTAAGAGGTAACTTTTTCAGACAGATGGTGGTGCGTGCATGGAATAAGCGGCCAGAAAAAGTGGTGGAGGCTGGTACAATTGCAAAATTTCAAAGGAATTTGGATAGGTAGATGAATAGAAAGGGTTTGGAGGGATATCGACAGGGTGCTGGCAGGTGGGACTAGATTGGTTTGGGATATCTGATTGGCATGGACGGGTTAGGTCGAAGACTCTGTTTCCATGCTGTATATCTCTATGACTCTATGAGTCTATGACTGCACCTTTGCCAATCATGTCACTGGTGCCACAGATTAGCTTCACGTGCTCATTTCCACCCCCACTTCCGGTTTTATATTTGCGGCTGCGCCACGAAGTTTGTCTGATTCCAGTTCTCTGAACTGGGGTTATGTGACTGACTTCAGCAATGGGTACTTCCTTGTGTAGGGAAGTTGGTGAAGCAACAGTATTAAAACTGATTGTTATTGAAACATACATTACACCAATATCCCTCACAGTCTCCTGAACCTTTTTGTTTCTAGAAATCTGTCAAACGCAATCTTCAACATGCAGTCCTTGATGGAACCACCACAGAGTCTGGGGATATCGAATTTAAAGTTTCAGCTAATTCTGAATTCCCACATGTCTGCTATCTCTCGCCTAATGTTCCTGTTGTCCATCTGCTACACTTCCTAACATATCCTTGTCACTGTGATTATTGCTGTTTTTAAACTGCACGACTCGGTGATGATTTTAATGTTAAGATATTCTGCTTTGTAGATTCAGGGAGCTCATTCGAATCCGAGTCACTGCATTTTATTCCTTGTGACTCATGCTGAAGAAACACAGAAATAAATTAGCTGATTTTACATGAGATCAATCTCAATGATTGTGATTTTTTTCCCCATCAAACCCCTAAATCTCTCACATCTCTGTGAGTCAAATATCAAGATTCAGTCTCAACCATCCTCGGAGAATTCCCTCTGTCCCGCAATCACTTACCTCCTTTAAGATCCCCCTCCCATTTCCCTTACAATCACTTTCACATTGACCTCGTTCAGTCTGTGACCATGCCCAAGTCTCACCATCGGGACCTTCAAAACAGTTAATCCATTTTGATACCGCAGTTGTGAGATCAATCCTCATGTAGCAGCTTTTACTGACATGGACCAGCGATTATCGAAATATCAGGCTCAGCTAATAGGTAGAGGGCAACATTGACAAAAATAAACTTTAATCAAAAACGCCAGTATTTGTCGACTTTCACATCATTTATTTCATTTGTTCATTCGGCCCTGGCGAGACTATTATGTGTAGTTATGCAATTCACATTAAAGCAGGGATGTGATAGCATTGGAAACGATGCAGGGGAGATTTGCCAGGATATTGTCTGGGCTGAAAAAGAGAGATTAGACAAACTGGAGTTGATTTTCTTAGAGCAGAGGAGATTGAGGGGGCACGATTAAGATGTAAAATGTATTGAGGGATATGGATAGCATTGACTGAAATATATGCTTCACTTTGATGGAGATTTCGATCTCGGGAGGCCATCGATTAAAGGTCAGAGGCAGAAAGATGAGAGTGAATGCGTGGGAAAACTGGAACACAGTGGAACACAGTGTATGCAAAGATCAAAGAGGCAGAGACCTACATAAATTTCCGAAGTATTTAAATGCAAATTTGTGATGCCAAGGCACATAAGGTTATGAGTCAAGTGATTTAAAAAGGAGTTAGGATAGTTAAGTGATAGTTATTGAGCAATACACATACTGCATTCGAAGTACGGGTTACTAATACCTGCACTTCCATTCTCGAAGGTACATGTCACAGTAATAACTGTGCTGTTTGAATCAGCGTGGGGGAGTACGACTGCTCCCGGGGAGACAGAGTGATATTGACAGTGCAAATACGCGACATCTGCAAACTACACCTAGTGTCGGTGTTGGAATGAAAATCATGACATACTTTTTCTCCGTAGTGAGTGTTTATTTAGAGATGGTAGATCAGGAACATATACATTCTACTGCCATTTCCCAACTTTCCCATACCACTGAATACCGGCACTATGCAGGACAATTCCTCTGTACACCTCGTCCAATCCTCTTTGACCCCCAGCACTTCCCCATATGGCACAATTCGACGAAATCCCACAAGGTGTATTGTTTCTCGTTTACGATGTCTCTTTTCACTGTGTAAGGTTCCAGTGATTTATCTGTCCATCACTCAATTGCATTTCCAGCTCACAATGTGATATCGTCTGGACAGGGGAGGGAAAAACAGAGCGGGTGACAAACGTATGTACTCCTTCGTTCTGTCTGTAAGCAAAAAAGACCCTGAGCCTCCAGGTTCCTGTCACTGCAAATTCCTATGTGTTCCCATGCCTCAATTTCAGCTTGGTCTGCTGCAGACATCCCGCATAGCACAGAACGTATTGGAAGAGCGGCACGTCATTTCCTGCTGAGAAACCGTGCAATCTTCAATACCCAATATCGAGTTCAATCATTTTAGACCCCGTCCGCCTGAGTTGTGAGTTCATGGAATGCCCTGCCAGTAACAGTGGTGGACTTTCCCTTTTTGTGGGCATTTAAACGGGCATTGGATAGGCATAAGGAGGAGAGTGGGCTAGTGTAGGTTAGATGGGCTTGGATCGGCGCAACATCGATGGCCGAAGGGCCTGTACTGCGCTGTATTTTTTTTATGTTCTATGTTCTGTTCTGATCGCCAGCCTTCAGGAAACGTGTGTTTGCACGGGAGAGTGGTCAGAGGAGATTTACCAACGTGGTGCCTGAGCTCGAGCATTCCTCCTGTGATGATAAGTGAAAGTGAGGGCTGCAGGTGCTGGACCTCAGAGTCGAGAATGTGGTGCTGGAAAAGCACAGCACGTCAGACAATATTTGTTGTGAAGAGAATCGATGCTTCGGGCACAAGCCACCGCCATTGCATTACCAGCCGATGCCTGGAGAAAGAACGTCTCATATTCCACCTTTGGACCCTGAAACCACATGGGATAAATTTGTATTTTAATAGCTTCCTCATTTCACCTCCCCTCATTATTGCAGTCCAAAGCCTCCAACTAGGCACTGCTCTCTGGACCCGGCCAACAATCTCCCCTCTGAACTATCACATTCTCTCTCACCTTCATCCACGTTTCACTTACCCAGCTACCTGACCGCCAATCACATTCCCCTCTCTCAACCCCGACTCAAAAGCCTCATTCCTGATGAAGGGCTTATGCCCGGTACATCGATTCTCCTGCTCCTCGCATGCTGCCTGGCCTGCTGTGCTCTTAAAGTATTACACTCACACCACTGCAAAGATAGATGAGCTGGACTGGGGCTCATATCTGAGAGCGGAGAAAGCTGAGAGAGGAATTGATTAACGAGCACAGAAAGGGGAAAGATATGTGTGACAGGAATAAACTTCTTATGGGAAGGGTCAATAACCAGGGATATAGATAAAACGCGAGAGAGAGGATGTTCAGGGAAGATTTAGGAAGAATGTTTACATCCTGAGAGTGTTGTTTGTCTGGAACTCACTGTTTGAACGTGTGGTAACGCTAAGGGTCATCAAAACACTTCAGGAGTATTTAGCTGAACACTTGAGGAGCTAGAGCACGCATGGATAAGGACCAGGCACTGGAAAGTGGGGCAAGGATAAACAAATGTTTGATGAAAGATTTGAACACCGCAACGTTGGAGGCAGTAAAATGGAGGCGAGCACAGCTCTATGGCAAAATGAAAGACCTGTTGGAATTTTACTGCACTATTAAGGTTGTGTTTCGAAGTTTTTGTGATTCAGTTACTCCAGGATCGGAGTTTAGTTCAGATTTCAGCTGAATGAATGACTGTTCTGCTGATTCATCATTAGTTCCCCTCGTCTGGAGTTCTACTGAACAGAGAAAATTCCTCACTTTCTGGTTAATGAGTTCTATGGGAATCATATCATTTGAAACATGATCAGCCCTAAATCAGCTTCTCACTCACAAAACCTACTGCAGAAGCCCACTGACACTAACACTAAACACATTTCCCTCCCACAGTTGCACAGCATTTTTCGATTTATTCAGTGTCTTCTTCCTCTTGGGCGACAGGTTGATGTGAATGCTAGGAAAAGACATTGTTCTGTTCGGTCAGCCATGGTGACATCAAATGGCGGGGTAGCGCTGGTGGGCAAAATGGCCGTCTCATATTCTTCACTGTCTGTGCTGTTTCTGACAGAGGGTTTTAAATGATAACATGATGAGGACCCTGTGAATCTACACCACGGAATACCAAGGACCCTCCCTTTATCCCACTGCTCTCACGGCTGGATTACACAGCTCCTGTTGCAGCTTTAAATCAGACAGTGGAGGATTCTTCCAGGTGCTCTGTCATATTGCATGCTTCTTCACACAGGTTTCCAACTGTGCACATGGAGCAAACAGCCATGTGGATATTTGGGATTCAGGGATAGATTTCCCCTTTGCGTGGCTACAGTTGTGGCCACGGTTATAAACATAAATTTGGGACATTCAGTATCTCACTCTGGATTCTTATCATTTACAATTTAAACTGAAATTCAATTTACTCTTACATGACATTCTTACATCTTCAGTATTCATGAAAACTGTGCAACATGTCCTTGGATGTAGCCCTGGTTAAATTGATGATGAGTGCAGTACGTTTCATGTTGTCAGTGGGAACTTGCAGAATGAAGTTGGTGAAGAGTCATTGAATCGTATTCTGCGCCAAATTAAAGCCAACCGAATGAGAAGCCCTGTGACAGCGATAATATAGCATTGTCTGTAAACAAGTCAGCGACCCATGGAAACCCAGTTTTCAATCAAGTCTATTTTGCACAACATTTTTCCGTGTCCCATTTCCTGAACCTGATGCTCGAATAGTCACAGGTCCATATCAGTTTCTACTCCACTTCCTTCGCTTAAATTTCAGAACCATTGCAAATGTAGAACAGGCGGGTCCCAGAGGTACTTTGTAGGCATGCTGCCAGCGGCTCAAGTGGAACAACTGATCAGGGCTTGGGAGTTAACAGGGTGTAAAAATGCCTCAGTTGTACTTTCAATACTTGTCTAAAGTTGCTTTTACTGACGTTCATCAGGATTTATTGGAGAACTGGACTGAAGGGTAGTTGAAAAATAATTGCGAATAAAGCGACATCTATTCTAAAACTCCAACTTCCGATTGGTGGGATTGTTCTGTCTTTGGGAAAGGTATCAATTATTAACCATAAACTGTACTTACTCCCCGGATGATTATCCATCTGTGGAGCGAGAAACAGAGGTGATACTTTACCTTGATGACCTTTTTCAAATCTCTGACACTGCTCTGGATTCCATTATTGGAAAACCTGTTAAACTCGTTTCAAATAATCCTGTTTGCTGCAAACTCACACAGCTCATTATACCGTTCAAAATGAATTAGATTTATAAATTTGGGTAGACTGAATGTTGTCTGTGAATCCGGTAAAGTCATGACAAATAGTTTTGCTCTGTGCAGAACAGAGGTTTCAAACATGAACAAGGACGAATCTTGTCGCTGGACTTTTCGGGACGAGATCAGTGAGTATTAAATGGAATCAGTCCCGTTCCTGGTCATTGTGAACAAATGTTCAAGGCAACAGATGTCAATGATAATGATGCTTGACATCGACAGGTCCATTCCTACTCACTAGAGTCACCATTGTATTCCAGATGACGTGAGCGGTGGAAATGATGATCCTTATGGCAACCTGAGACAGTGCAACAATTAATCCCACGTTGTTAGTCTCACTCTATAGCATAAACCAGTGAGCCAGCGGACTGAGTTAACCAGCTTCCATTTAATGCAATGCTAAAACAAACAGCTCAGTACATTAACAATTTATAGCAGTTCACGCAGTACCAGCGGCTACACCTTTCAACACCACCAGATCTTCTTACATTTAACATGTTCAGTTGCCGGTGTTATGTAATTTCTTTCCAATGCGTGTTAAACAATTATTGAGTGTGACACTTTTGCCTACCCATTCAGGCAGCCCAGAATCCCTGTCCCTGTTAAATTCGCTCCTTGTGTGTCGGCACGTGGCCTTTCAAATATGCTGGAATCATCTTCTTTTTTTTTCTTTCTGAAAAACCATCTCCGATTTCGATAACTCTCAGAATGAAAAGTGCCTGATGTAAACTTCTTTGTCGTTCCTCGCTGGATTTGAAGCTCCAACCTCTAGGCATACACTCACCTGAACGAGGGATTTTCCCTCCTATTTACCCTTACCAACCTCACATCAGTTGGAAAACCTCCTTTAGGATACAACTCAGTCATTCCTGATTTGTGTCATGTGATTCTACATCTATTCCACCATCTCATTGAATCACTTCTTTTCTTTTCTCGTGGCTTTATCTCCCAGTAAGTCTCATTTCCGTCTTCTCTAACTATTTTGCATCAAGGGAACCCTGACCATATCCTTCCTGATCATATTCCACCCGCCGCCCCCCACCCAACTCCCGTGTATTTCATCATGTCTTTATATCCGAGTAAATTTCGTCCTGAGAAATGATGTTGTGTCTAATTCATCTCAAGAAAACTTACCAAATTATTGGTACAGGAAAGGTGTGGGCTATTTCACTTACAGCCGAATCGGTTGGCTGAAGCAACACTGGGTCAAATCTCAGTCAAATAGGTGACTGTTGTTCTCAATTTTATTTCTTCTCAACGTGTGCTTAAGTAACACGGTAAGGAATCAATTAATATTGTAAAGCATACGTAAGGGGGCGTGTTAAATCAGAGGTTATATGAATAGGGCAATTTTGTTTAACATAGACCAGAGATGGTTCAAATCTCGGCACATGAAATTGACAGACACCGATGTTGAGCGAAGTCGACTGTCTTGGCAAATGCCAGTGTTATGAAGTTGTAGGTGTAATGTACTTTTAATGGTGCTGAAATGCAGGGCTAGCACAAAGAGTCCAGAACAAGGTAACAACATAACATTTGGTCAAAACAACTAAGAGCTGTGTTACATGGATACAAAAAAAACAATTCGAATTCAGCCAATCAGTTTAAATTATGCCCCAATCAAGTTAGAATTTGGTATTTTTGCAACATCAAAACCATTGAAACGATCCGACGTTTTGTGGGTCAAATATCGGCCATTTTAAACAGTTACCCAGAGCGGCAAAGAACAGCAAAGAGAGCAGCTAAAAGACCAACAGATGGGGGATGTTAGTAAATTCTCCAAGAGGTGCCTATCTGGAGAAATAGACTACACAAAAATAAAGCATCAACACCGACCTAGAGAAATAAATCTACAGAGGAAGATGCAAAGAGAAGATTCGACAACTAGTTGGTTTATAAATTTGAATTTTTTTGTAAATGTTAATGGGGTCGTGCGTGGGGAAGGTATTGTAGAGCAGAAGGTTAAAGACTGGTTCGGAGAAAGGAGTTGTAAGTAGTTTTAAGTTGATTTTCTCTGCCAAATGTAAAAAAAACAATAAAGTTGATATTTTTAACTTTAAATAGTGATTTTTGGGATAGTTCTTTGCCTCTTGAATTTTAACACAATACAGCACGGGGTGAATCCTTCGTCTTTTGTTGGTTTACATTAGCAGAGTGGCTTTACCCCGTAACTTAACATCAGTTTCTGTGGTTGCTTTATTATTTCGCTAATTCGTGCATTTTGCCTCTTTACCGATTTTCAAGTAGTCCTGTCTGCACAAAAGGTCCATGCTTTTGTATCATTGTACAAAAGGTCCAGTGTGTCTCAGCGACATGACTCCCTACAATAAAATTCGACGCTGATTCAATCTATCTATCCTGATATTGACCCATGGAAACAGCACTGCGCACTCTCCTCCAGTCTGGAAAACAATCCCTTCACAGATAATGTTACATCCCGCTCTCAAGGGGCATTTTCATTCCAGCGCTTTCAATTCCTCACAGGTTCCGTTTCAACAGGTTTTGTCACTGAGTCATTTCTTTGTTTGTGTTCAAATCCTGTGAGCAGAGGGGCATGGTTGGAGCGGGCTGAGCCTATAACCCAAAGGTTAGACCATACTCTGTGAACTGTACTCTGCTGTTCATCATTTCACTAACAGCAGGTAGACGTATCTATTCTCTGCAAATTTTCACGCCTGTTTTAAGAAGCAAGATAAACAGTTCCTGGTTTCTGCTTTTGTTGTCACACAGACCAAGATTGTAAATGCTAGGAACGTGCATTGGTCAAGACTGTTTGTTCTCCCAATCCGTTTTCTTTTCAGGAGTTCATCAGATGATGGTCTGAATCGCTGTCTTCTGTTCCCTGTCACTCTGGGATGATGTGAACTGTGAAATCTACTCTCTGAGCTGGGTGTAACGTGCTAAAGTTTATACACATCAGGTGCAATGTGTCTGATGTTCAGGATTCGCTGCAGTAACATCCCATGCAGATTCAGACAACAGACCCTCGCTGTGACTTCAAGAAGGACACAGACACTTTCCCGCTGACTGGGAGAGGCTCTCTCTTTCCCAGCAGTTCTGCACTTTTTTTCTGTCACAGATGGCGTTATTTTCACAAGGTTTCCAAAACAATATCAAGTCCTGTGCCTGCACGATCTCCGTTTTGATCAGCTTTCCAGAACTTTCAGAACTCCCTCTCCCTCTAACACCCTCCCACCCTCCAATTCCCGTAGTTGATAGGGAACTGAAGAGCGCTTTCACGTTTCTCTCCCTCAACACTGATTGCCAAGAGAAGATGAGTCCATCCAGCTGCTAATGGTGGGAGCCCGCTTGCGGGGGATGTGGCCAGCACATCCTCCTGGGAACCAGGAGTCAGAATGGCAAGGAGCTGTGATTAAAACTCAATGCTTCCTTCACTCCGAAACAACAGAAAAAAAAAGTTTTTTTTTAAGCAAGGAAACTCACCTGATTTATGGATCATGCTTCTGCTCCGGTCTGGCTCGTTGATCTTGGATGTGATATCGCCTCGGGTGGGTGATGTAAGTGCAAGGAGTTCCACTTGAGCCCTGGAGCTTTGCATCCAGTTCCAGTTTTGACTCGGAAGTTATAATTGTGATGACATCGAGTTCAGATCAAGGTGCTGAAGCTTAAAGACATATAACAGCAACATCTTGTAGGCCGTTACTAGACGGAGAAATGAATTCTCTAACTTCAAAGGATGCTGATCCTGTAAAGGTAGATTTTGCCGAGTGCATGTCCTGTGCAGCGTAACCTGAAACCTTGATCTGTCCAAAAGGTTGATTTTTCATGCCGTGATCTGCATGTCCTTGATTGCTATGATCTGCCTTTACCAATCGCAAACAAAGGTTTTCACTGCACTTTGGTACATGTGACAATCAATCAATCAAAGGAAGTCAATCAATCGAACCACCACACCTCTTTGTTTGGTGCCAGCACAGCGAAGGTGGGCTGCATGGCCTCACTTTGCACTGTGACATAATTTGTGATTCTGAGTCATATCACAGTTAAACCAACAGAATGTGGGAAGTTACTCACAGGTAATATGACGCAGCCAAAATACATCTGCGCCAGAGAGTATCACACAATAATAGTGAAGACGTTTTGAAATTATCCTTCGAGGTGCATGCCACACGCCAGACGAAAAGCTGAAGACTGTGTGAAACTGCTATGTTTAGCGCTGACAGAGCAGGCCAGCTGGAGTGTATTGGGCTCATAACCCGGACATTAATGGATTGAAAACATTCTCTGGCCGTTGACAATTCCACGTTTCAGTGTGTGTACTGCCCCCGCCACTGTTTCTCTATAACAGAGCTCTATTCTACGCATTGCATGTTGTTTCATCTTCCGTTTCCTTTCACCTAATATATCTGAAATGAATATTCCGTACTGAACACCCAGAAAATTTACACAAGTGAGGAAACACACTGGCGAAGTTCTTGAAGCTCTTCTCGTGTTCTCTGTCGATCTGCTCTGTTGTGATTCGCCAACTTACTCGCCACAGCTGGGAATATACTGGTGAACGTGAGATATATCAGTTGTAGAATGCGCTATGTGCATGACGCCCTGCAGTTATTCCCCCCACTATTTCACACAACAGTGTTCTCCCTGTGTAACGAAAAGCTGTGAATTACAATTGGATCAACTTGTTGGATACAGCGTCACGATGCAAACACAGTTCCGCATTATTAGGACATACATCACGAATTATGAATAACCACATAGATATACAAGCGACAGAGAGTCGCCATGGACTGGATGGGCTGAACAGCTTCTGTCGGCGCATGAGTGATGCCGTCCCTCTTCCTGTCTCTGGGACAGAGTGGGTGATGATGAAACAATGTCTCATTGTTCACTCTATCTTCACCCGCAGCTAAGGGGCATGGCGATGGCTCTCCGTGAGTGAGGGTTTCACTCGGATTGTCTTCATCTGGGACATTTGGGGCTCAGATGATAACTGCTGCCCGATCGCAGCAAAGAAGCCGACGTTACTGTAACAAAAGCCTTTCTGCAGTATGCTGTGTGAAGATGAATTCTGAAAAACAAACAGGATGCACAAAAATGAATTTACCTGATGGTAGAGAATCCGGAGTACATTTCTGTCTTTCCCAACAGCTCAACATCTTTATCACTCTCTCAGCTAAATGATACTTGGAGGAAGTTCCCAATCAAACTTGCTGATTTCCAGCACTTGGTGGAACTGTGCGCCGATGAGAGCGAGTTTTAGAGCATATCGCGCTTGCCTCGCCTCACACTGCTTGCAGGTGGAGGGAAATAGCTGAATACTCTGCTGATGGAGTCCAAGTGGACGGGATAAACAGCACTGTCCCGTGAACAAGGAGAAGGAATGAGAAAGCGATATTCTTGAAACTCTTTGGTGCTTAGAAACCCGAGAGCAAAGTGTAATGTTGTTGGATCTGAGCGACTTTTAGCTGGTTTGGTTTTGGAAAGGTAAGAATGTCACTAGTCTACAGGCATGATCTTCGCTTAGCAGCCTGTGTTAATACCGGCAGGTGAGAATGTCTTACTTCAAGACACCATCGAACCTTGGTTGTTTGATTTCATTTTTGCTCGGTCGCCCTATCAAATGTATCATAAAAAAGGTGTAAATCATCAAGTTGCAACCCTTGAAATAACGTTGAGTTCAGGGGGAATAAGTGTCATTATAGTGGGATTGGCACAGTGCCACATGTGGTGAAAATGAAACAAGTGTTTCAGGATGCTCACCCACACAATCCCACTCTGAATAAATCCAACATCTGGATGTTTGCACAGTTCTGGGATTGAAACTTTCGGAAGTGGGGGCGTGAAATGATTGGAAACAGCGCTGAACAGGTTGATGGGAATGATGTGGAATCTAAGGAATGTCAACAATAAATTTCATTTGGAAAGATGGGACAGTTCTTCTTGAAGAGCAGAAGGCCGAAAGCTGGCCTTGCACAATCTTTCTGAAACATGAGTGGGTTAGACTAAGGAAATAAGGAAGGGAGAATGCTCCCTCGGCCTGAAAGGATTGAGAACGATTCGGCAGAGTTTTAAAGTAATTCGCAAAAGAAGTAAAATGTACATGAGAAGAAGCATTTTCACATAGGGAGTGGTTTGGGTCTGTAAACCACTGCCTGATATTGACAAAGACGCACTTTCAATCGAGTTATTTAAAAACTAATTCGATGTGATGTTGAAAGTAAAAGTGTGCAGAGTTACAGGGACAAGACAAGAGAATGATACGAAAAGAGAAACGCATTTATCTCTGTGGACAGTCAGTACACCTAAGGTGGTTTGTGGCACATTTGCGATTCTGAGTGGAATCACAGTTAGACGAACAGAATGTAGGGAGATAGACAAAGCCGGGACACAACTACACAACAGAATATTATCCAACAGGTACATGTGTCAGGGAGGATGGCGCTGCCTGAAAATCCTGCAAGGTGTCGTGCTGACTTGGCACAGCACCCTTCACTATTCAGACAAGACCAGGGCTCTATAGCGTGGCCAAGCCGCCTAAGCCGCAGGATTGAGGTTCCGGTTTGGCACGCAGCGTAGGTTTGAATCCCACTGCTGTATTTCATCGCATCAGCTGCAGCATGTTAAAATGCCATGGTCAAAGCAGGACTGCAGGTCTGCTTGTTGGAGAGTGAACTGCAGTGTGGGAGAGCGCAGACTTACTCAAAGGGGTCAGTGTCCGTGCTGTCATGACGTGTTCGCCTCCCACACGATAAATGGCGGGCTGAAGCATCTCTACTGCTGCTGTTTCGTTCCAGGCAAGTTGAATTTTCACTGGAACTGAAGAGAGACTGTTGTTTCATCGCTGTTGTGAAACAAAGTCCTGCGGTGACTCTACTCGTCGTTATTTGGTTTTCTGGCAAATGGGAAAATAATTCCAATGATTTACGATGTCATATGTTCTTAAATTTCTCCCATTTCCGCCATTTCTGTCCTGGAAACGGCGGAAGGGAAAGGTAATCAAATCGAGAATGTGATTCACTTTTTTGGCCCATTCTTATTGTGTTTCTTCTTTCTCTCTTTTCAGCAATTTTTGGGTAGTGGTGGTGCACTAAGGCTCCAGGATGTTTGGAAAAGTAGTCTGGAATTACCCTGCTGTTAGTTGTGAGATTCGTACATGAGTCATGCTTTTGATTGTGCACACCAGAACCTACCCTCGCCCTTTCTGACCCTCTTCTCTCCCGGATATCAACTACCCCTTCTTCCTCCACCCATTCTCTAGTGGGTGCTGTCGACAGGACGTTTTGTCTGAGAATTTCACTGCCCAGCTTCCGCCCTCCGGGAACCAGCATCAACATATCCTCCACTCATGGACTCACATCTAGAGCTCACATCTAGAGATCACTGGCAGGTACTTTGCCAGAGCACAAGGTGTTGCGGCAGAAGTGCAACTCAGCGCAGAGCAGGCTGCAATGTCTTGCAAAGACCCAACGGCAGTCCCGCACAATTCGTTTCTAATTAAGAACACGTGGCTCCCCAAAGACCTCACAACCATGAGAGGGCGTGTTGTACAACCAACAATACATTTTACACCCTTTCGACATGACACAGAACTCGTAGTAGAGCTTTCACTGATTGGAGAGGGCGAGTTTTGTGTGCGCTGTGCTCCCGCATAACTACAAGCTACTTTTACAAAACAAGACCCATGCGCTGCCTCCTCCTACGAGAGCCCACTCTTATTAGCTGATCTCCCATACTCACTATGGGCACAGCAATAGACCAAGCAGGCCTGCTATTGTCTGCCAAAGCAGATACAGTTGCAATCAGACAGGGACCAATCCTGCCATCAATACCCGATTCACCCGCAGCATTATTGGGAATCAAACCAGTTATTGAAACACTTTTGCAACAGGGAATCCTTGTGCCCACAACCAGCCCATGCAACACTCCCTTGTACCCATCCCAAAGCTTGAAAGACCATGAAAATGGCACTTTGTGCAAGATATTAGGGCTGTCAATGCCATTGTTGTTCCCTGCTTCCCAGTTGTCCCGGACACAAATGCTATCCTGATCAGTGTCCCCGCCTCCTGGACCTGATACTTTTGTAATCGACCTTTGTTCAGCCGCATTCTCCATTAAGTTAGCCCCTGAAACTTTATGTTTTTACATATGGTGGCTGCCAAAATGGGCCGGCTTTCCCTAAGGGTATTCGGAGAGTCCCACAGTTTATGCTGCTGCAGTATACCTCACCCTTTCCACCCTGCACCTACCGTGCCACAGCACCTTCCTCCAGTATGCGGATGGTCTGCTATTGGCTTCCACCTCCGCTAGTCCATGCATGCAGTTTATGGTGGCCTTGCTCTGCAATCTGGCACAGGATAGGCATAGGGTGTCCATCAAGAAATTGCAGCTTTATCAGCAAAATGTCTAATATCGGGGGTGCAATCTTTCCTATGGCCACAGAACACTGCCTACGGAGCAATCAGCTGTCATCACCCAACGTCCTCTGACTGTCACGAACAGGCAGCTGCATGT